>NW_017257606.1:57782-80742 GCF_001594055.1 Mycetomoellerius zeteki
AAGTTAAATTTTCAAGGCTGTTAACTTTATCTTAACTTAGTTAAAAAAAAAATAGTTAACTTACCCAATCCTGCTAATAAATCATAAAATTAGTACTGTATTATCTGCAGTTTCTTACCCTTAATTATTTAAATTTTTATAATTACGTAAATTTTTGTAAGATCAGTAGTTTTTAATAGTATCTGGGGGTCGATTATGTATCTCGAAATGAGGTGAAAATTACAAAAGTGAGCAAATTCACTAGTTATTGACCAATTAAATTATGAGTATTCTAGTGAATTTGCTCACTTTTGTAATTTTCACATTATTTCGATCCCCTGGTCGGTGGCTGGTTTAAATTTTTCATGAAAAAAGCTAGGATGACTGATCTCAAGTTTATCACTATCACAATTGTCCATACAAAAATGTTTAGCGCGAAAATCGAAACGCATGCGCAAACAATTTGCTGCGCAGCCGTTGACGCGAAGTTTCATCACTTTCATCAAGAAATATTTGTGTACTGCATTCAATTTTCTTGACTGTTCCCGCGCTTTTATTGATGCGTCCTGGATATAAACTTATGTAAAAAATACGTTGATTTCTGATATTCCTGAAGGATATTAGTGCACATCATTCGCACGCCGAAAGTCGTATTGTTATCAGTCACCGAAGATCTTTGATGTGTCCGGCGGAATTGCTTTACCGAATTCATCGGTTTGTTTAGGTTAGTGTTTGTATGAAAAATACTTTTTCCAATTTCCTCTTGAACATTATGCGATTAACTGTCACAACAAATTCGGTCATTTGCACTAAATACTTTAAATTCATATTAAAAACGAAGTTTATATCAAGATAAAAGCATATTAATGTTTCAAATAATTAAATACTCGATAATGATATCATTACGTTATTTAAAGGAATATGTATGTATTATTTTGTTGTCAAAGTTGATTATGCTACTGCATTTACTTTTTATAAAGCTACCCTTTTAAGTCTTAGTACATAAGATTAAATTATTTGTATCCTGTTTGTATTTCTTTTCTTCAAAATACTGGAAAGACCATCTTGTAAAAATCATTTAATAATTTTTGTATATTTATAAAGTTAATGAGAGAAAATTAACGATCCATCATATATATATGTAGTAAAAGACTAAAAATCATTGTGTATAGTAAGGATTAAATGTATGCTAATTCAATGTAATGCAAGTAACCGAATTTACCAATGTTTGTTAATCTTATGCATAGAAAATTAATAAATACATGTCATGAAATTTTAATGTGAATTCTCTTTAATTCTTCCATCATCTGCATATTTCTAGTTTATCAATAATTGTGATTTTAATCTTCTGCTGTCAGTCAATTTAATTTAGATTTACTTGAGGAATCTTGATGTTATTCTGATCTTAAAATATTTATTTCAGATTGCAACTTCTAAGAAAGTTATTAGACAATGGATAGCAGTCCAGGAAAGTTACTTTATACTCCACGGCGAGCACAGAAATGTCTTTTTGCACCGTCCAGTGACAAGTCTGCTAAAAAAAGCGTTTCTCGGGAATCAGAGCATATCAGAGATGACAAGTCCTCGGGAGATGAATCAGATTTGGGGCCCATGTCACCTTTGGCTCTCACTGATCGAAGTCCAAGTATCAGCGATCAGAGTACTTCAGGCAGAGAATTTGTCTCTCCACTTGCGACACCTGAAAAGTCAATCGTCTCCAATACGTCTGTGTCCTGGGATCGTTTAAGATTCAACATGGAGGAACGCATGTCACCCTTTAGGTCACTTAAAAAGGTCACCAGGGAGGCTAGAAATTCACCAAGATGTAAAATGTTCTCTGCTAGCCACTTTCAGAGATCGTTGTCATCCAGTCCAAGGGAACTGATGGGTCAATTGACACCGCAACGCTCAAAGACAAACGCGGAACAAATGAACGAAGTAGTACCAGAAACACCCCAGCGAAGCTTCGCCACGGAGATACAGAATCAAAGTATCACAGAAACACCTCGAAAGAGCAGTACTCTCGAGAGCAAGCAAATGACGCCGTTGAGTTCTGTAAGCAAGACGGTTCCGTTGCCAAAACTGCACAGGCGAAAGTCTTTCAGTACG
Source organism: Mycetomoellerius zeteki (assembly GCF_001594055.1). Lineage (NCBI taxonomy): Eukaryota > Metazoa > Arthropoda > Insecta > Hymenoptera > Formicidae > Mycetomoellerius > Mycetomoellerius zeteki. Next base: position 59,871 of record NW_017257606.1, read on the forward strand.
ATTGAAACGAGCGTGGGTTTCTCGCCTGAGCAGAAGGAGAACACATTGAAGAGGCGTGCGCGCGAGCAGTCGGGAGCGAAACCAACGAAACTGTTTAAGGGAGACGACGGCTTCGTGCCTAAAGCGAGAGCATCGCTGTTTCAGGAGAGGAAACACGAACACGATAGCTTAAAGGATTTCTCATTAAGTACGAAAACGTTTTACAGCGGCAACGTGAAGAAGTCCGAGCGGCCTTTCAGCAGCTACAAGAGCAGCGACATTAAAAGGAGACGAAGTTTACCTCCACAAAACAGCAGTAGACGTTCATTGACAAAGAAGCGGAAATTTGGTAAGATAAACGCTGGTGTCGGTCATGGGATCAAGAAACCGAAACCTAAGGTGAATACAGAGGCATTGAAAAATGAGGGACAGCATGTTATTCAGCTTCTCACAGCTTCGAGCAAGAGTTCACCTGTGGAAGAAGCTCAACCGATGGCAGCAAACACGATTGCGGAAAGGGCCCCGTCGCCAATGATCGACGAGAATAAGCGATTTTTTAAAACCAACAAGACAATCAGATTAAATCAAGCAGCTACGGTAACGGTAAATGATAAGATTAAGTTGAAGGTCGCGGATGGTAAAATTGAATTGAAAGAGAATCAAAAACGCGCTCCATCCACGAATCCACATAAGCAAAAGCTAAAAGCTATGAACGTCTCTCTGGATGCCACCGATCTGACCGTCGACGAACCGGAAGTTGAGGCTACATTGCAGCAGGACAAAGTTAATGATCTCTTGAAAATTCTAGAGGATGACTGGGCGAACGACGAGTACGATACGATGGCATCATTGACCCATATAGCGAATGCGTTTTCTCCGTTACATTCGACGACGACGTTGTCAAAAGACACAATTATGTCTCCAGCTACCGAGCTTAGCAACATGACTTCGACGATGAACATTACGGACGCCGCTCCTTTGAATAACTTCGGAAATCTTTCACTTGAGAACGCTAATAATAGTAATAAGAATAATAATAATGAAAAAGAAACTGAAAAAGAAATCGAAGAGGATACCGAAAAAAAATATTTTCCGTTATTTAATAAAGGATATTCTGTACCTGATAATATTTTTGAGTAAGTTTGTGAGTTATAAATCTTAAATCTTATATTTATCCATAAGATTTTGACTTGCACAAAATTATTTTGTTCTTTTTTGTTCTATCGTATTAATTTTATATTATTCTGTTATTATGTATTAATTTCTCAATATTTTAATCTCGTTTATATAATTTATATTTTTTAGTATACGATTGTCTTTTTGAAAAAATATTTTAAGTCGTGCAAAGATACTTTTAAAGATTCTTAAAATTTATTTTAACGAGAGAAAGAGATACATGTTTTAACTTCTGCTTTAGAGAGACAAGTAATGCCAATACTACAAAAGCAACAAAAAGAAATATGCAATGGCAGCTATCCACGAAAGGTGGTGGTTCAGAAAATCAGTATCAGCTAGACGCTGGTCAGAAACGTTTCGGCGCTATTCAATGTCCAGAATGCAACGTTGTGTACCAAGTGGGTGATCCTGAGGATGAAAACGCTCACTTGAATTATCACAATAGCACACGGATTTTAAAATTCCATGTACGTTACATTTGTACCTGCAAAATGAATACTATATTTCACTGTAGATACTATATTTAAATATTTTTGTTGTACATGATATTTCAGGGTTGGAAGAACGAGCGAGTTATATTGGAGGATCCTTTTATCTCCAGCAGAATAATCTTAATCGAGCCACATGACCCCAAGCAACATTGGAAGAAAGTGTTGGAGATTTTAGTCGTTGTAGATAGGGATTTGGGACTGGCGGACATGAATATTTCGGATTACCAGAACAAGAAGGCAAGTATATGCATCTTATACTCATCGGCCCGTATTCAGAACGCGCTTTTATCGATAAAAGCGCGTCTTTATCTCTGAAATTCTATAATATGCGTGACGTAAAGTATAATATGTTAGCTAACATCGTTGTAAGCGCGTTCTGAATACGAGCCATCATTTTTACCGTACAAACATTTATGTTTTACAAACACATTTTTTTATCGCACATCATCGAATTTAATATAGAAATAATTTGATAAAAATGCATTTCTTGCAGATTTTCTTGTATATACGCGAAAAAAACGTTCTCGGAGTATTGGTGGCAGAACATATCAAAACGGCGTTTCGCATGATTCCTGAACTAATCGAACTTAACTGTTGCACCGCAGAGAGTACACCTACAAAATGTGGCATAAACGTCGTTTGGACCGCGATGAGTCATCGCAAACAGAGTATAGCCACTAAACTCGTCGATACTTTGAGGTAAACTGCACATTAACGCATACATGTCGACTTTCTTTGAGAAAGTCTTACATTGTTCAAAATATCTCTCTTCGTTTGTTTTAGAGCCAAATTCTTCTATGGTTACGTGATGTCGTTGGACGACATAGCGTTCTCAATACCGACTCCAAGTGGCAAAATCTTCGCCGAGAAATATACGAGAACGAAAAATTTCAAGGTTTACAACTGAATCCACTATACTTAAGCTCCAACATTCGTTCTTTCTAAATGGTTGCGTCTTTTGCATTGTTAGCGAAACAACTACTTAATACATTATACATCTTATTTTATCGTATTTTATCTTAATAGTTATGTATTTTTGTGAAACCTTTACTTAGATGTTGATACGAAGAAACAAAAATTTCTTGAATTTTATGAATCAATTTTAATGAATTTGTTTTTTTTTTATTTAAAGTGTTGCTGTATTTTACTATAATTTCGAACCTAACGCAATACTTTTTTTTATAATAAATTTGAAATATCAGAAGATATACATCTGAGATATAAAGTTGATTGGATACTAATATATAGAATTACTTTTAGAAAAAGTTAAGTTATATATATAGTAAAATTATTATGTTCTTGTAACACATTTTTGGTGATGCCATCTCTAATTGATGAAATATATATATTCTTGCTACTCATTTTTGTATTTTTTTATGTAACATATGAATAATATATTTATTTGTGTTATACTTAAAATAATCTGTGTTGTGGATTAAAAAATAAATATAAATTATAGCTAAGTAAAAAAATATTTTCATTAACCAAACTCAAATATCGTAAATGTTATAAACAATCTTTTGAACAAATATAAAATATAGTATATAAAGAAAGAACTTAGATGAAAAACAAAAGATATGCTAATTATTAGCACATTTAATAATATTTTGTAGTACAAAATTATATTTCGCAATTAATAACTAAAAAATGTAGTTAAATGTCACTAATTATAGTGCATTTTTTTATCCTTATTCTAATTGTTGCAAGCATTTTTTAAATATTAATATTTCAATAAAACATTTGAATTATAGTAGATCTTGAGTTACATATAGTTAATCTTGATGATCAACAAAAAAATAAAGAAAAGGAATACTGTTTCGTTTTATGAAATTAGTCTTTCCGAAATTATATGAACTAAAAATAGTATCACAATGTGTATGTTAAATCTGATACTGATTATACTAAACACAATGTAATCTAAGTCCTAGCATCATTAATTAATCATTTTACATCCTACGATAGCCGCGTCTACCGCCTCTGTTGCCTCTTCCATATGAATCTTCTTGTTCTTTTTTCTTTTTCCATACATCATATCTTTCAGACATTTTATATACTTCCTCAGGTACTTCCTGAAATAAAAAGTATAAATTGGTAGACTCTATTTACACAAAATTAAAAATTAAAATATTCCTTATATATCTATTAACCTGATTAGCTTCTTCAAGGATATCAATGAGTGCTTTAGCATGATGCCAGTCTTGTCTTGTCATAAAAGTGATACTTTCACCTGTTCGACCTGCGCGTCCAGTACGACCGACTCGGTGAACGTATTCCTCTATATCCCGTGGGAAGTCATAATTCAATACGTGTCTAAAATGAAGATAAAAATATATTGATATATCTTGAATAATGTATTGTATTAATATGTAAAACTTACGTAATATCTTCAATATCGATTCCTCGACTAGCCACGTCGGTCGCGAGAAGGATCTGAACAGCTCCAGTCTTCAAATCTTCTAACGCTTGTTCCCTGTCTGCTTGATCTCTATCGCCGTGAATACTCTGACAATCGATATTCGTTAAAGCCAGATCACTAGAGATATCGTCCACTTTTGATTTCTTACCGAAAAATACTATGACCTTATCGTGAGGGCCCATTTCTTGGAAGAACTGATGCATCTACATTAATAATAATATTAAACTAATATGACATCTCCAAGATAATTTATAGTCAATTTTGTATAAACATGTGATATCACTAACCATATCTGTTTTCTCGTCTTCATTAGCCATGTAAATCCTCTGTGTTACAGAATGAACAGCTGCTAAGTCAAGTGATCCAACAAATACTTGAATCGGATTTTTCATGTATGACTGGGCTAAGCGTCGTACACCCTGGGGCCACGTAGCGCTGAGGATGAGTGTTATATATTATGTAATATTTATTAATATTATAATATATTGATATTATACATGAATTTTTAGATAAACTATATTCTAAATTATATATTCTAGAGAGGTAATATAAATCATTTATTTAAAGAAGTAACATATCTAATAAACTTTACAAATAGAAATAAAGAAAATATAGATTCTAAAAGGATAAAAAATTATCATGATTAATTTTTTTCTTTTTTTCTTAAAAGAATCGCATTTTAAAAAATAGTAAGAATTTTAAAAAAATGTAACTTATATACCTTGTCATAACAGTTTGTCTATCTGGTCGTACACCCAGAAGAGTCTTACGAATTTGAGGTTCAAAACCCATGTCCAACATACGATCTGCTTCATCGAGTATAAGATACGTCACAGCCGACACATCCAATACATTTGCTTGAACCAAATCGTTTAATCTTCCGGGAGTTGCAATTACAATTTGCACACCTTTTGTCACAGTGTCTATTTGTGCTTTGCGATTTCCACCACCGTATACGCACACCCTTAAATATTTTACAATCAAAACATATTATGAAGTTAAAGATATAAGTACATATTATTTGAAATAAACTTACGCTTTAATACCGTGGTAAGAGTATTTTCCTACTTCCTTTTCAATTTGCAATGCCAATTCTCTCGTTGGAGCCATAACAAGAACATTTGGCCCAGGACGCTCGTTGCGTGGAGTTACTTGCCCATCGATGTGAATCAAAGCAGGCAGTAAAAAGGCAAGAGTTTTTCCTGAAATCGTAATTATTCTCTTATGCAGACGCATATAATAGATCGCAAAATAAAAACAATCGATTCTAGGTTTCTCAAAGTGTAATATATATATCTTCATAATATGCAAAATATATTTTTTTATTTCTTATAAAATATTATAAATCAAATATTTTATTCTATATATATATATATATAAAATTTGTGTTGCAAACAATTAATTGTTTTAATATAAATATTCGAATGAATTGATTTGATTTTTAATCGTAATACACAATCTATATGTTTTATCAACATTCTTCGAGGATATAAATTTAAGTGCTAATTGGCGTCGAAGATGGTGCTGGCCAGTGCTGACTCAAAGACGCTAAGCGTGGTTAATCACCAGATGGAGCTATTTCCGGCTCCTTATAAAATGCGAAAAATCGCGTATGTAAGCGCAAGTGGGATTGAACCCGGATCTACAGATCGCGAATCAATCGCACCGAGCGGCAAGCCACTCAACGCCTCGAACAATTCTAATTTAGGGGGGATTATTAGCGTTTTCAGACTGATTGTGTTGAAAGTCCGAAAGTTATCGGCGCGCAATCATATTTGAAATAAATTTATTTAATAAAGAATATATATATTATTCGAAATATCTAACTTTGACCGTGATGGCATTCTCTATCGCACTTGATGTATTCATATACTGATTTCTTAAGTCTTAATAAAAACACTCAAACCTGTTCCAGTTTGCGCTATCCCAATTAGATCCTGACCTCTCAGTAGAATAGGCCACGCCTGACATTGTATAGGACTTGGTTTTTCAAAGTTTTGTTTTCGTATTTCCCTAAGGATATCTGGAAACGCCTGCAAAATAAATGAAATAACATGTCAGTATGTGTTAAAATAATAAATGAACTTATGAATTCAACTGCTTTATTACATGGAAAGCTTGTTCAAAAGTTTGCACAGGATTTGGTATTTTCATGTTTTCATCGGAACCTCCTTCGTTCTCAAAAACATGTCTAACTTCTATGTTATTGTTATTCTTCCTGAAATGAGCTACCACTGACTGTGGCATATTAGCAATGGCCGGATCTTCTTTGTAAAAATTTTTTATAATAGGAGGCAAAGCCGCCCATCTCTGCTTCTGACGCTTCTCCTGTAAAAAAAAAACTATTGTTATATTTGTGTACTCACTTATATTGTAATTTATCTTTTATTATCGTGTGAAACATACATATTCTTCATTAGCCTTGCCCCAATCAAAATTAGCCCAATCAATTTCTTCCTTTTCCTCAGGCTGAGATGTTTTTTGCACAGATTCATTTTCGTATGTATTACTTCTTTCAGTTACACTTCTTTCAGTTACACCTCTTTCAGTTACACCTCTTTCATTTACACCCCTTTCAGTTAATAACTCCTTTATTAAACTCTTAGCTCGTTGTTGCGCGTTATCCGTACCAGTTAGTGTCACAGCACTCTGTCCATTTTCATTATGTTGTCTGTCGATCTATGTAAAGATAAAGAAAATCTGTTATATATATTAAATATAGAATTGAATATAATGGATTAAATTTTACAATACATATTTTATTACATTGTTTAGGATATTTTATTTACATTAATTTTAGCACCACTATCTTCTTGTAGAGCTTTAATCTTGCTACCACCCCTCCCGATGAGTCTTCCAATGTTACTGCTATCAATGTACATAACAAGTCCGTTTGTACTATCTGACTTTTCATCACTTCTTCTATATAAATCATTATTGTAATTCGGTCTACTTGAGTCATTGTTATCTCCAAATGATCTGTTGGAGCGTCTATAAAATTGACTGTCTCTTTCGCTTTTATTTCCTCTCCTTTGATCATAACCTCGATCATATCTCCTTGATGATGTTCTATCATCATTTTCCCAACTGTCACCCATTATCAAAAGTAATAGAAATTCTTCTATTCAAAATTAATACCTGAAATATATCCCATATGACTTATGAAGTAAAGCTTTTCTTTTTTTCATATGTATAAAAGTGTTCAAAAAGGAGCATAAATGATACTTTGTATTGTATTGATAAAATGTAGATAAATTGTTCCAAAACTATTAAAATTGTCTTATTGCAATCATATTAAATGCAACATTATGCTTAATACAGTATGCCTAAATAAATTAATTTTTTCACATGCTATCATTCCTATTAGACAGTAGAGATAAGAAATGAATAAAACGTATGTACAATTCGATATATTTATAAATATTCTACATTTATAATAATTACTCAAGATTCGCAGATATTCATTAATTAACAAATTAAAATGAATTCGACTCTGTACATTTATTCAATCTGATTCAATCCAAAATGTCTGTTTTCTGTTCCTGCATTCTCTGAACCAATGCACAGGGTGCAATAAATTGAAATAAAAGGCCTGTTCTTTTTAACTGAACTTTTGCACCAGTTCATCTTTCTTCCTCTTCTCTCCGGAAGGAAAGAAGAGGAAGAAAGATAAACTGGTGCAAAAGTTTAGCTAAAAAGAACAGGCCTAAAACGTACATTTATTTCATTTTAACTTATTGCATGTATTTAATGTATACCTATTCAAAAAATGCAGAAATAAAAAACCTCATAATACGAAGTACATGACGATGAAAATTGATTTATTTCAACATACACTGCCAGGAAAAAGCGTTTTACGATTCAATATCGCTGCAGGGAGGAAATGGATGCCTTGATAAGCTTCAGAAGCTTTTTGAACCGTCCTTAAATCGTCTATTCCCAACGTTCCATGTAACTCACCAGTACTTTGTGGTTAGATTCCTGATACGTGAATATCGTGTTACAAGATTAGCTGAGACAGCATTACACTACGTTAATCTCGCATGCTGCGACAAGGACGAACGTAAAAAAACCTATTCACAGAGGAGAGAATAAACAAACAACGCCGGACGATGGGACACGTTCTCTGTGTTATGTGTATGATGCCTAACTTATTCGATTGACGCCGAAAGTACGCAAGGAACGGCAAGGAAAAACGACGCCTCTCGATGTTGCCGGTATCCGTTTCAATATATAGCCGCACTGCGCTATGATCTCGAACGAGTTGAATGAGAACTATAGTGCCTGACCATTTGTAGATACACTCGATACACCAAGATACACCGGATAGACCATCAACTATCTTACACCGAATGACTGGACCAAACAAACCACAACAAACCCACGTGATCGACGCTCGTAACTTTTCCCGGCAACATTGGAGAGCCTAGGGATGACCCGGAGGACTTGAAATGATCCCCACAAGCCACAACGGTCAATTAACTCACAGAATAGAACCTGTATGAAAATCATAATTATATAATCGTAAATAGACAGGAGAAACGGTGGCAATTAGTTGTTTCTTCTAGCTGTCTGCAACGTAATGTTCAAGAGTTTTTTTTTCGCACGTAATATTTAATGTGTGCGTGTTTTGAAAAATAAGTTACGGAGTACAGAATATGAAATTTAACCTTTAGAAGTTATATCGTGTCTGCTGCTGGTTAATTGCTCAATTAGTATTGATCTGAACGCGTTCCATTCGCGATAAATTAATTACGGTCGACTTTCTCCGATCTTATAGCGTTTTCGAGTGGAGTTGGAGTGGGTTTGAAACTAATCTGAGTCGGATTATTTTGATTTCTGATTGGAGATTATGATACTTTCGGGTCAAACATTGGTTAACCGAACCACCACTCGAAAACGCTATTAGAATCTTTGAAAATTTCTAGCTTTTCCAATATCTGTACTCTCTCGCTTTTACGCCAACAGCACTGGAGTTCTTACCCTGGTGAAAATTTTTCTCATAATTTTTATACGAATTGGAACATTTTTCAGAAATACTCAAAAATATTCGAAAAGTTTACATCTCTCAAAATTTTTCATACATGTGAATTCTGAAATATTCTGAGATTTCTTATCCCCCATAATTTAAAAAAAATATTTTTTAATTTTTTAGATTTTATAACATTTCATCAGAAATTATACTTAAAATCTTAGAAATCTTACGATATTTCATAATTAACTTATATAGAAAATTCTGAGAAAAGATGTAGATTTTCTGAGAAGTGTTCCAATTCCCACTCAAAAACGCTATTAAAATCTTTGAATTTCTAGCTTTTCCAATATCTGTACTCTCTCGCTTTTACGCCAACAGCACTGGAGTTCTTACCCTGGTGAAAATTTTTCTCATAATTTTTACGAATTTTTACGAATTTTATACGAATTGGAACATTTTTCAAAAATACTCAAAAATATTCGAAAAGTTTACATCTTCTCTCAAAATTTTTCATACATGTGAATTCTGAAATATTCTGAGATTTCTCATCCCATAATTTAAAAAAAATATTTTTTAATTTGTTAGATTTTATAACATTTCATCAGAAATTATACTTAAAATCTTAGAAATCTTACGATATTTCATAATTAACTTATATAGAAAATTTTGAGAAAAGATGTAAATTTTCTGATTAAAGATGTAGATTTTCTGAGAAGTGTTCCAATTCCCATTCGAAAACGCTATTATAGAATCTTTGAATTTCTAGCCTTTCTAATATTTATAGAGATTTCCCTACTCTCTGGCTTTTACACCAACAGCACTAGAGGTCTTCTAATAAGAGGAACTCTAAACAGCACGTGCACTGTAAGAAATTTCTGTTGTAAACTTCCAAAAGTATTGGAAGTTTTTATATATCCAACAAACTGTAAATTTAAACAGTTGTATTGTGAAATTACAATAACATTTTGTGGTAAAGTATTGCAAGTATTACAATATATGCAAATCTCAAATGCGCAAACACGGCACGCACTAGTTATGTAAATTCACAAAAATTTCTATTGTAAATTTACAAATATTGTGAAATTACAACAAAACGTTACATATGGTTTGTACCCAAACAGAACAACAAGTCACGATAACATCAAAATGACATTAAAATGAATCGGAAATGATTGAAAAATAATTTTTAATGATCATTTTGGAGTCATTTTGACATTATTTTGATATTATAATGACTTGTTGTTCTGCTTGGGTAAATTTATTGTAAATTTTTATTGTAAGTTCACAAACATTTCTAACAGTATGCGCTAAATAATACACTTCTTTAAACAATAGGTCTGTTCGCGTTGCTTGCACTTTTGGCACTCGGCATCTTCGTTTTCTCTCTTTTCAAGGCCAAATATATATTTATCTCATTTTAAGTGCAAAAATATTTGGGGATTTCATGCAACGCGAACAGACCTAATAGGTTTATTCTCGTCGCAAGTTCCAACGTGCTTCAATATGCTCCTATCATAGTTCCTACTCACTCTATCAAGCGTTGGAGTGAGTAAGAGCTATTGTAGAACTTATATTGGAACATGTTGGAGCGACGCGAACAAACCTACACAGAGAAAAAAATGCTGTTGATTCAATTAAAATCTATATTACGAGCTGTCACTAACATAAGTAATTAATTCATATATATTCCCTATAAGCGCAAAATGTTCCTAGAATGTTACATGAATATTATTAAAAAATTAAAATAATGTTATTATAATATTTCGAAAATATCATAAACATTTTTTTAATATTACAGGAGTATTAATATATCCAGTTCTACAACTGAGAGCAAAAATCATTTTTAGTTTTTAAACGTATACTTATACTGAACAGATGTAACAGTTTTACAAATTAAAGTAAATGCTGTTGTAATACTTTCTAATGTTTATACGATATTACAGTAACATTATTTAATATTAAATAATATGCGCTTATAGGGTTTTTATTGACATAAAGGCCTTGATTATTGAAATAATAATTTATGTCTTTATGTCAATAAAAATATACATAAATTAATCACTTATGCTAGTGACAGCCCGTAATATAGACTTTAATTGAATCGACAGCATTTTTTTCTTAGAATAATGCATTAGATAGAGAAGCAACGTCTCATTTTATCGCATTGCGATCGGTGTTTATTGGCCGCGTTCAGTAAAATGTTTATGTTGGAAGTTTTTTCACCCAGCTGATTGGATTATATTTTCAGATCTAACAGTATAATCCAATCAGCGTGAAGAAAACTTTCAACGTTGCAAAATATAAACATTCCGCTGCAGGCAACCATGCATTGAATTGGTCAATTAGCAAACAGTTGAGTATCATTCGGGAAAATATGAAGGTTTATTAATGCAAAAAGTAATTTTATTGAATAATTTATATGCATAAATATAATTTTTTCTATAATAAGTATAAATCTGTAAATTAAATAATAATGAAACATATATAAATTTCTTAGTTAGCTGGAATACATGATCAATTAAAAAATGTTAACGTCTTATTTCTTTCAATTTAAATTAATTTTAGCGTTTCTACATTACAGTGTGAATTTGAATTGATCCGAGATTAATTAATCAGGAAGTGAATTCATCCAATCGAAGTATGTGACGTAATTAATCAATTACGGATCGATTCAAATCTACTACAATCACGTTGTTATTAATCTCGATTTAATTGATGTTTTATCCTTTTTTACTTATTAAAAGAGATAAAGAGTGAATTAAACCGAGATTAAAGTTAATCTGCATTGGTAGAAATGGGCATTATTTATTACGGTTGTCTTCCAACATTTTCAACGGAAATGTGCAATATCTATCTATATAAGCAGGTCTATGCTTTCTGCAAAAAAATATGGCACCTTCAATCGATCAAAGACATGTCTTTGCAATCGATCGATGATATGGATTAATTAACGCCGTCCCTGTTCGATCAAGTTTACTCGCTCAACCCTTTCGCAGGTTACGGGAAGATGCACTTTTCATTCGATTAACTGTTTCACCGCGTTCTGCGAAGTTTCGCGGTAAAACACATTCGTTAGTATTCCCGTTGATGCACGTCGTGCTGCGGCTTGAAGTTAGGCGCGCTTTAATTCTGCTTCGGATGTATCTCCTTCTAAATATTAATTAATTTTTTTATATGTATGTCTTGCTTACGTTCTCAGATAAATAACTCGGATATAATAATGTGGTACTTTTCCTTTCGTTGATTGTTTACAAATTTACTCTTGATTCTTTTGATTAATTGCCCGGTAAAAAATTTATCATATGTATAATTATGTATAAACATACATAAGCATGTATAAATATTCATAAACATACATAATTTTATATGAAATATGTCCATACATCCTTTTTTCTCTTGTAAAATTACATTTTAGTGTAATAGAAATAATAATAGCAATGTGAATAAAACATAAAAAATAATTAAAAGAGTAATTTTCACACTATTTATTTTAGAAAAAATCAAGTTTGAAGAAATGTAAAAAGTTATTTATGTATAATTATATATAACATTACGTATATTTATGTATGAGCAATTCTTTTTCATTTTTCCACACAAACTTGTTTTTTTTCTAAAACGAACAATACAAAAATTATCCCTTTAATTATTTTTGATGTTTTCACATTACTATCACTATTTTTATTACACTGAAAAGTAATTTTACAAAAGAAAAAGGGATGTATGAATATGTATGGACATATTTCATATATAATTATACATGTTTATGAATATTTATACGTGTTTGTGTATGTTTAGACACATTTATACATATTCATGCATAAAAAATTTTTTACCGGGTACATGCGATAGTTTAATATTTTTGATCTCTGCAAACGGCGATTTACGATTGTTGATCCATGTTGCATGATCGAAAACTAAATCGTTGCTTTATTATAATTACAAAATATGTAAAATTGTAACATCGAAAACTTTCATATACTTTGCTTATCATCTTATTTTCATAATCTATTAATTATTATATTTAAATCTTTTGTTTTTGTCATTAAGCGTTATAATAAAAAATCTGTTTAAATTTCGAGTACATATTTTGATGCATTTGGATATTTTAATATGTTTTATAGTACGTTTGTATTGTCGGTTTCTTTTTAAATATATTTTACAAAAATTATATATATAAATAAAATTTTATTTTAAAAAATATTAAATGAAATATAGAAACGTTTATTTTATAAACACAAATAAGAGATGAAAGTCATTTTTTGGTTTTACAATTAGTAATAATTCATAAGTGAATATGCATATATATAATTATATCAGTTCTTAATTAATAGACTGTGTGCCGATTCGGCTTGTCCGTATTATTGATTATTGCAATTAATAGCATATGTCTCATCAATCGAAGTAGGGAAATTTGATTAAAAATGGTTTTCTTCTTTTATTTTAAGTTTTGATATAAGAATTATTGTCTCAAATAAAGTTAAAATGTAAAAGATGATTTATTGCATGATCAATAATTGATATAGTATTAAAACTGTTTCTTGAAGAGTTTCTTGTTTAAATCATTATAAACATTATAAAAATATTTCTTATATATTTAAATACATTAATAAGATATATTAATAATATATTTACTAAAAAAAGCAAAGTTAAAATTTAGAAGTTTTTGGAAAAGAAAATTATATTTTGTTATTAATTTGTCTATATTTTAATAATTACATATATATATTACGTGTGCAGAACGTTCCTTCGAATATAATTAAAAATAAGAAGCTTTATAACTCATCGATAGTTGACGGAGATTACATATATAAGTCTTCCAGAAGCCAGACTAACTACTTATTGCAATATCTTGATTGTAATGCTATTACAGCAATTATGACTACTTTGTAATTTCATTAATTCTCTCCGCTTTTTATTTCAGAGTCGATCAGTGTCTACCACTCCTGAGAGCCTCCTGTACACTCACTTTCAAAAGAAAGTTCTGAAGTAATCTCTTCCCGATTCAAGGGATCAGTTCCTTCCGTTTCGGATTCTTCGTTCATTTCCGCGGGACGGCAAGACGCAGGGGTTCCGGAATTACGCTTAGATAACTCCGATGTGTACGTTTACTACAGTATACGTAACGCAAGCTATAGCCCGGAGTTACCTAGGCGTAATTCCTGAACGCACCCCAGCGTTGGCCAGCGTTGGCCAGTCTGCGGAACGTGTGTAGGACACACGAGGCTGGCGATACCTAACGCTGCGCAGAATCGTATCGGCTATGGTGTAACATGAGTTAGACGAGCCGTATTTAATTGTGCACCAGTGTGAAAAGGGACCTTGGAAAGAATGCCGTCGATATCACGCACGGTCTCGCCCTCGATAATCGTTCTCCTAATATTCGAGTATTATTCGGGTGAGTAACCGATCCGCGACGATCCGCGGGAATCGTCGCTCCCGTTCGAACGTGTGTCAGTGTTGTGCTAACTCCTATCTGAATTTGAAAGTACTCGGTCGTGGAGATTGCGATACGGGAATGACTACGGGAATTACGGTAGAGTGATATTCTTCGGGGAGGCGCAACGTAGACTTTCTAATCCCTAAAATAATTTCCCGTTAACTCTTATCCGACTTCTGTTAACTTATAATCTATCCATTCTCTCCCGATCAGTACTTATTTATAATTTCTTTCTGATTTTTGGCAAACGTCTCTAAACGCGCATATTATTTCGCGTCGTAATGTCGCAGTATGATTCAAGAAGTTGTAATTCTAAGAATAGTTCGGGTAAAGTTGTACGTGCGACGAGCTAATATTAATCTAGAAATTTCCCGTTTCTGTGTGAACGACGGTTGAATGATGATTTTTAATTGGTTTTCAATTCTCGACGATTGTTGGATTTATCGTTAACGAATACCCCGACTTGAAATTGTATATCCGTATAATTGAATTGTCGAAAAATGTTTCGCAGGGGCTCGTGGTTCTGCGATCAAATCTTTGGACGTGCCGACGGCTGTGCGCAACGGCACCGGACCGGTGGACTTGACCTGTGCCTACCAGATTGATAAAAACGAAAACGGACTTGTAATCAAATGGTTTCACGAAGCGTATCAAATCTATCAGTGGATTCCGCCAAGTAATTTGCAGTCCTGCTTGCACCCACGCGATCCCGTTATAACTTACACGTTGGCTCCGCGGTATCTGCGCGCTATTATTAAATTTACCTATCGGCGCGGCTGCGTTATACGTAGAAACTGTCGCGAGACATCGCGAAGCGTATTGAAACGAAGGATACCCGTGGAAACTGAAATGTCGCAGCTCGAAGTTATTATAGTATATGCGACCTTAACGAGAAAAAAAAATGCAAGCAGCGAAATAAAATACATACGTTTACTCGCTTGCGTTAGAAGGCGCACAGAGAGAAAAATGTTTGGTATTTGTAACTATAATTATATATTACTATAATTATGATTATTACTGCTATAATAATAATAACAGTAACTATATATATAGTTCCAGCAACAAATGTATATAATTGGCAAAAATCATAATCACTTGAACCATTTTTATGGTAATTTCAACTATTTTATGGTTATAACAACTATAATTATAGTCATTTTAGGTTGCCAATTATATACATTTGTTGCTGGAACTATATATATAGTTACTGTTATTATTATTATAGCAGTAATAATCATAATTATAGTAATATATAATTATAGTTACAAATACCAAACATTTTTCTCTCTGTGCGTAAAAGATACGTTGATTTTTAACTAAGCGATTTTATATAATTTGTACTAAACTTTGGGTTTTTTGAGAGACAGCTTCTTTCAAGTTGCGTGTGAGTACTCGAGACTGAATTTATAGCTATTAATTAAAATTTGTTTATACTTACATATTTAATTCTAGAATCATAAACGCGCGTCGTCAAGTTTACGATAGTTTATGATTCTATAGTTAATGATATTACAAGGATTTTATCTCGACAAGACTGTACTGACAAATTTTTACAAGAAACTTGATGATGTTTCACGAATATTAAAATAATTAATTTTATAATAATTTAAATAATTAATTTCGACATTTTATCACAAATACGAAATATAATGAGGAAGGGATCAATTTACTTTTATATTAGTATCTTCCAAATTTTGAAAAAAAACTGGTAAATTTATTATTTTCAAAATTTGGCTGTAAACAAATAGTGATTATAGATAAATCCGACTTGGTAAAGCTCTCTTCCCCAAAAGTATTATCCCATTAAGATACTTTGTTTAATATTAAACATTTCAAACATTTATTTAATATTTTTACGCTAAATAAATATTAAAAATGTATTTTTTAAATATTATATGCTGATAGAATGTATTTATGCCACCAGTACCGCCACGAGATAATGGAATCATCGAAGGAATTGCGGAATATCCGGCTGAAAACCTGAAGAATCCATATTCGAGTTCGGTAATAAGATTGAAGAATGTTACGATAAACATGACAGGGGAATACACGTGTACGATTAGCACATTCCAGGATGAAGCGAGCAATTCGACAAAGATGATTGTTTATGGCAAGTTTGCGAGAGAATTTAATTTGAAATTCAGCAAATCTTTTTAATTGATCGTTCACACTGTTTAACTGATTGATCGCCTTTTTTTGTTTTTAAGTGCCGGAAAGCAACATGACGGTGCGCACTTATCCCTTTAATAAGACTCACGTGAATTTAACATGTGTGGTCATGGGTGCGCTACCACGGCCGTCTCTGAAGCTTTACGTCGACGGGATCGAGAGCAACAGTTGTGAAAGCGATCGGGGACCCTTAACGGACTGGTACAAAGGTAACCCTCGAACATCGCTGGACGTCATCATCGAGAATACGTTGGATCCTGCTATCATCGAGTGCGAAATGTCAATCCCCGAAACAGAATATAAGCGTCGAGAACGGATCGTCTACTATCCCAGTTCGAATCGTTCCAATGTGATAGACAATGCACCTTAACTCAAAGTGTTCTTATCGTTATTTAACTGTTAACTCAAATTATTTTCTAAAGAGTGAAGAGAAATAATATATAAAGAAACCTGCTTTGTTAGATCTTACCAGCAGAATACTTTTCTAAATAACAAACTGTAAATATTAATGTAGACTTAACAAAATTTACGGTAATCTTGCCGAGAGTCGGAAAAGACAGTTTAAACATGCCTAAACTCTCGAACTTTCAAGCAAGCCTTTTTTTTTAATTTATCAAGTAGATGAGATGTTTATTAAATGTATATTCCTTCCTTATGTTTCAGCGCAATTACTACCCTATCGCACAAATGTTTCACAAGGGAGGCACTACGCGATGTTGCTTGTCGATATCCTTTGTATTGCCATTCTTAAATTAATATGGTAGGATCAAAATAGACTGATTTAATCACAAATTGTACTCCAGGGAAATAAATATTTATTTATTAAATAGATATTTAATGTAATTTAATTTTAGACCTCGAGCCATCAATTCATCTAGTTTTAAAGGAAAAAAAAAGAAATAAAAACACTTTATCTTAAATTGATCATCTATTGAACCTACTTTTACATTTTCCCAAAGCACATATAAATATTAATATATGTATCTCTCGAATTCGATTGTCCGTTGATTCTTCAATGATTTTTAATATTCGTTATTTAACCTTTTACGTATAGCAGTCATAGCTATATCGAAATGACAAAGTGGGTGAATGCGTTGGGGGTGGGAGAGATAATCTTGGATAGTGGGGATGATATCTAGAAGTAGCTGTATCCCTCAAGATTATCATTCGCTTCCCGGCTCTCACCTGTAAAGGGTAAGTAACCATCCGCTGCAAATCTATCCCTCAATAATTCGTACTGGTTTGTAATAGTATCTTAAATTGTCATGGGATATTAAATTCGAATGTAATTATCTTATAATTATCAAAATATATTATTTTTTATTTTCTTGTTTATAACACTACTTCTAATTTGATAATATGTGATACTCTTGTATATTGTAGATCGAAAATTTGTTAACAATTTTTTAAATCGTGTACCTACTGATAGTTTTATACGATATAAATTCATCTTGTTAAAAACGTGCTAATATTTTAATTACAATTAGAAAGGTTGTAATTAAAATGAAATATGTGTATATTATCCGTAATATCTTAGAGCGACAATATCAATTCAAAATGTATGTTATATTTCAGTGAGATTTTAATTTATTAACAGTTATGTAATATATTTAAAACTTTTTGCATTTATTATTACTAACATATTTTCATTGTTTATAATACAGCATTCGCATCTGCAACTGAAGTCATCAGGCTTATCATCGTGCCGAATTTATCATCCCGCTCTTAATCGCCAATACTTTATAAAAAATGAATCACCCTTGGATGCTACTTTTTTTCGCAGGTAATATATAATCTTTTTTTATTACATATTTATAGAATATCCTTAATTTTTATACAAGATGTTAAAAAAAACGTTTAACGTTTATATAATGAATAATACATTACTGAGTAAAAATAATTTCTGAGATATAAATAATTTTATATATTAGTGTTATATAAAAACTGACTTCTTTTTCTGCGTGTTACATAGACGTGAAAAGAGAGAAATTGATATAAGTAGTACTGAATAGTCTATTTGGGAGAATTACAAGTTCAAGTGAGGTGATCTCCCATAATGCCCATTCAATATAATGTCTAGTTGATGTCAACTTATTGATTCCCAGTGAAATTTTTCATTATAAAGTGTGTATGAAAGTTGAATGAGAACATTTAAAATGCCGTTGGTAACTTTATGGTGAATCTTCACGTAGCATGTGACACGTAAATGCCAATAAGTCAGTTATGATACTAACATATAATTAAAATTGTTTATAACTCAGAAATAGTTGAGCTTTCTACCTATGTTCATCAAAGATTTTTTATTCAGTATATGGTGTATAGTATTTATAATATAAATGCTGGTTTATTTTGTACACCTTGTATAAAAGACAGCACGACACTCAGAGAAAAATGCTTTTGGAACTATCATTTTTTTTCATATTAATTAATAGAATGTGCTAACTTCACGAATACTCAAAAAGGAGATCTGTGAAGTTAGCACGACGTTCTATTAATAAATATTTAAAAAATAATGACAGTTCTATGGTAACACTTTTTATAGTTCTACAGTTCCTTATAAAAATAAAAGAGTTTCGTATTTTTTACATTTAAAAACCAAAATTGAAAATATGTTAAATTCGCAAATCTAACGTGATACTTCTCTTCTAAAATACAAGAAAAAATGAATATTTTCACTTTTAGTTACAAATCCCATTAGTATTATACTTTAATTCTTTTTTTCAGTAAATATTTAGTTAAATGTGCATACATTTTATTTATTTACTTATATACTTAAATATAATTGAATACGTACGTAAATATTATTGAAATTTTTTAAAAATTCTATTTTCTTTATATTTAATTTTATAAAGATTTTGTAAAGAGAGAGAGAGAGAGAGAGAGAATTTATAAATTTTGCATTACTGCTTGCGCTGTTTTTAATACACAATATCATATAATATCTCACAGTACTTTTTGCAATAAAGTACGTTAATTATAAAGTACGTTAATTATAAAGATATTTCAAAGAGAAGCTAAGTGAAATTAATAATTACGGTATCTACAGCCTCTTTTATGTTTGCGGGATAATCGGATCAACCGAACTAGCAATGAGACAAAGTGATATCACAGAATTTCACGTTGATCTTTCAGAAACAATGGGTTCTTACAATTTGTGCAAAAAATAGTTTTTTAATCGTTCAATGCTATTGTAATTCACGATATTTTGGACATAATTTTCGGAATTAATTTTGTAAAACTAATTTGTTTAACAGCAAACAACAAATGAGACAAGAATTATATACCTTACCGATTACTTATTAAAAACACCCCAATTAGCACACAATATTTAAAAAATATAAAAGAAAATATTTTTCAAATATTTATTTAATGTAAAAATATTAAATAAATGTTAAAAAAATGTTTTTTAAATATATTGTGTGCTGATTGGGACATTAGAATAAGATGTTATATGCTACAAATATACAAAATAACTAATATTAAAGTCAAATTACATTTTGAGAGAAATAAATCAATTAAATAACAAAAAGTAAGATATTTATATTTTGTTAGAAAGAAATATGCGATAATATTCTGGAATTAAATTAACTAATGACTTCTACTATGTTATATAAAATAAATTTTATATAAATAAGTTTTAATTTTAAAGCTTCCACTCCAACATACTTAATTTTTCCGACTCATATATAAGTAGATGATATCCGTAAAAATGTATCTTATTTAGTTATTTAAACTTTTACTGTCCAGAAGTATACAGATATCTTATTTTTCTAAATATACTAAATAATTTTTTTTAGAAAAATAATAAAAATGATAGTAATAGATAAAAAATAATAATGAGATACTTTCTATACATTATAATTCTATATTACATATTTCAACGTATCAATATTATTGATTTTTTTTTATTTATAATGGAGTTAACATGGACTTGTTAAATTAAAAAATTGTTTATTAACATATAGACTGATAATAACGATCCAAAATAAAAATTCCAAAAGTTGAAGAAAGTTTCATAAAGATATGCATTGGCTTGCATAATATGACATAAGTTGTAATTACTTGATTGACATTCATTACCGGTCATCGATGGCTTTGCCGTCACATCCATAAATGCATTGCGTTGCAGCATACTTGGACTTATTAAACTTCTTTCTGAGCTTTATAAATTTCTCTCATCCATCTGACGTGCGGTAAAAATTGTGTTCTAATTATCGATCATCTACATT
>NW_017257607.1:0-1161 GCF_001594055.1 Mycetomoellerius zeteki
AAGTAACGCGTTACTTCCCAACCCTGACGCAAAGTATATCCGTATTGCAATTAAAAAACTTTATTTCATGTTTCCAAAATATAAACAAACATACCCAGCGTGCACGAAAAATAAGCATGCGATAGATTGTACTCAGAACTCATCTTCAGGTAATTGGAATCCAGCATCGCAGAAATAGGCACTCGACGTTCATTCCGGTTGTCTTTTTTATTATTGTACAATTAGACAATTTACGATCTTACTCTATCACTACATGAAGAATTTATTGCCAAATATTTATTTATTAAATAATAAACAAGGTTTAAAGGCTTATCTTAATGAAACTTGAATACATCCAAATTCTAAAATCTTATTTTACAATGACTACAGACATGATCTAATAATGAATTTTCTACTAAATAGTTTTCAATCCGAGAGCAATAGATTCATGATGAAACCAATAGATAGCGTTTATTATAATAGTTTAGCAGAAACGCCGCTATCTCATATTAGGCGTCTGTCTCATAGGGGGCTTTCCTCTAATATAACATGTTGATTACATGTAACGTACATGTTAATTGTAATTTTCCACTCACTGCAAATTACAGTTATATACAATAAATATAACAATGTAATAAACGTTATATAACTTGCATAATTGCAGAAAAGGTACAGAATAATACATAATATGCTGAAATGTTATATGACTACAATATAAATAATTCCAACGTTATGTAATTGTTATGTAATGAATTATATTATATAATACAGGGTGTTTCCAAATTAAATGGCAAAACTTCGGGAGCGTGTAGAGGAGTAAAAAACTAAGAAAAAAAGTCCTATAGACATATGCTCGTTTTTGCTCCGTTTCAGAGAAATCGAAAAAAAATGTTTACATTTCTTGCCATATCTAGCACCGACATATTTGATTACATTTTCCACTTTCTGTTATGAATTTGTCAGTCGCTCTTTGAAAGCCTTTAACAGTAGATGAATTTTGTCTTTTGCAATATGCCGCGTACGTATTCTAATAGTGAATATGCTGATATGGTTTTTGTATACGGTTTCTGCAACGGTAATGCTTTAAAGGCGGTGCGAGAATATGCACGACGATTTCCAAACAGAAGAGTGCCAAA
This sequence comes from Mycetomoellerius zeteki, assembly GCF_001594055.1. Taxonomy (NCBI): domain Eukaryota; kingdom Metazoa; phylum Arthropoda; class Insecta; order Hymenoptera; family Formicidae; genus Mycetomoellerius; species Mycetomoellerius zeteki. The sequence goes on from NW_017257607.1 coordinate 1,116, forward strand.
CCGAAGAGTGTTTATGTTGACATTTAATAGATTGCGAGAGACTGGA
>NW_017257607.1:2118-4682 GCF_001594055.1 Mycetomoellerius zeteki
TTTGCCATTTAATTTGGAAACACCCTGTATATATAGTTACGTAATCTTTTTTATATATACGTTAGAACAATCACACATAATGACATATAAGCTATATATAACCATTGCATAAGACCGCTGGACCAGCATCTTATATAAATCAACCTGAATGATCCAATGGCCTTATGCTATACTTATGCAGCTTTCATCGTTTTATGTGTGATAACCCTTATGGACTTTCTGCAATAAGCTATTATGGTGTATACAGTTCGGCCAAACCACGCATACTTTTGCTCCGTGTCGTCAATAGGGAGCAAGAGCTACCCACTGTAAAACGCAAAACATGGGGTGGTATTCATAGTCCGTTCTTATCTTAAGATGCTAATTCAGTCCTCGGATTGACTTATGATATTTTAAGACTGTACTTAAGACAGTCTTAAATGCAAGAATTGTACTGAATCTTTCCTTGTTTTACACACTTTATAATGTATCTTAAATTCTCTTTCTATAGAAAGAGAAACATAAAATGTGTTAAACAAGGAAAGATTTAGTATCAATTTCACGACGCGAAACAGACCGATATTCATAGTCGCAATTTTTGCATTAAAGACTGTCTTAAGTACATTCTTAAGATGTCAATCCGAGGACTGTATTAGCATCTTAAGACACTATTTAAAAGTTTTAAAATAAAAACGGCTTATGAATACCACCCCATATTTAGCGTTTCACAGTTAGTAGCCCTTTCTCCTTATGAACAGTCCGTAGACGGAGAGGACAGAAATTTAGAAAGAGACACTATTCAATGGCTATGACCTAAATTTTAAGTCTTAAGTTGTAAGAAATTTACCAATTTTCTTGTAGCATAACTTAAAGCTTAGGTAATGGCTTATTGTAGAATGCCCATTATTTTCTGCAGGAATGTCAGATCCATGAATTAATTATTAAATGCTACAAAAAAATATTCTCTATCCAGAGTCGATACTGGTCGCTGGGAATAAGAAATTTCAATCTATCAGAAACTGTGTACTCTGTGTACAATGCATGTTTTCTGATAGTATTATATATAGATCTCATAAATATACATATAATAAAACGGTTATCTACCTTTGACATAACATCTGTTATACGAATGTGTTACATTGAAATTATGTTGCCGTTACTTTACTGTAACAAGTACATATCAAAATAATTAATATCACTGCAATATAATGTTATATTATGTATTATTTCCAGGTTATATTGTAGCTATATTTCGTGTTTGCTGGGAACATTATGTTAATACAAATATAAAAAGTGACCTCAAAAAAGAGATTCTTTTCGCCCGTTTTTTAGACTCTCAATTTTTTGACTGAACTGTGCCAAATAATATACTGCAATGAAATATTAATTACAAAAAAGTTTCAGGTTGAGGTAACAATCGTTATCATAGCTAGAGGAGGGGGGGAGACACATATTATGTCTAAAATCCGTTTGATTCCATCCCTCTCTACTATGATAATTAATTTCACCTCATCTTTAAACCTTTCTGTAATTAATGTCTGAATATAAAATAAAATTTTTGGCACAATTCAGTTCCAAAATTGAGTGTCAAAAAAACGGACGATTTTCGGACGGTCACTCTTTTTAAGAAACTATATAATCAAATTTAACATAAAATATTTACGAAGATACGTATTAGTGTATCTTTTATTAATGAAAACCTTCTAAAAAAAAAATTACCTTAGACAATCAAATACAAATTCACTGCTTTTAAAACACACAAAATTCTTTGCATTCGCAGTGAATTTGTGTTTTTAAAGGCCGGTTTCACCAACGCCGATCAAGCTTAATCGTGACCCGTCAACGCTAGAAAAATAAACTTTTTAGCGTCAACCATAGATAAAATTACATAGAGTGAACTAACTTTAACCATAATTGGTAGTCTCAGGGTGATGTCCCATGCAGCGGATCGCGCGTAAGCGAATTCGCATATCGCCAATCACAGAATCATTCTCTTAGATCTGCTTGCGAAATTTGCAAACAGATCTAAGAGAATGATTCTGTGATTGGCGATACGCGAATCCGCTTAAGTGCGATCCGTTGCATGGGACACCACCCTCAAGGTGCGATTTCATGGTGCGGAATTGGCGTAATGCGGAATTGGCAGAAAGGTCGTGATTGGTCGTGGCTTCATTCCACCGATTCCATAGTTTTCTGTTGCACAAATTTATTGGCTACAGCACAGACTCTTGCATGACGCATAAATCAACCAATCGAAATTCTTCTTTATCATGGAATGGGAGGAAAGGAAAAATTCTAATTGGTTGATTTGCTCATGCACTATGCGTTAAGCGCCATGCAAAAGTCTATGCTACGGCCTTATTTCTTTTGCAGATTCCGTCAATGCTTGAATGTACAGCCCGTCACAGAAAGGTTGCAAAACTTTTTTTTCGATATGTTTTGGAATGCAGCTTGCTCACCGAGCAATTGGTTTTTATTTATCCATGAATAAGAACCAATCACTCGGAGAGCAAGCTGCGTTCCGAAATTATGTGACCAGCTATACATGTACAACATATACTCATCTGGAGACACGGTAGTGTCTC
>NW_017257607.1:4747-4981 GCF_001594055.1 Mycetomoellerius zeteki
CTCAATAACGGCTGACCTGATCGAGTTCTATATACGCTCAATCGATAGCCACCGCTTAGATTATATAATAAAAGTGCTTTTATTTTTTTCCTACGTGCCCTACGAGCGGAAATATCGCGATGCAAAGTTCCGAACTGCTACTATTTAGAAGACAGTTTCAGATACGTCGTCGTCATTGTCATTATCATTATTATTGTCGTCGTCAACCACATTCCGCGCATTCCTTTCGTCTCC
>NW_017257608.1:0-8702 GCF_001594055.1 Mycetomoellerius zeteki
TGTGACCAATAATCACCATTTATCGACGTAAATATCACGTGACGTTGCTGCCTGGGTCCCCCACTTCCGATTTCGATAAAACTAGGCTCATTCGACGCATTTTTGCATGAAACGAAAGAATTTGGCAGAAATAAGCGTCGCTCTGCCCCGTAAACCGAGATATTTAGCCTTAAAGTTCACGATTATTGAGGTTAGGAAATCTGTCACAGCCACATAACTGCCATATCTTAATTAAGATTCATTTATCCTAAGGATAACACGATCCGTGACCTTATCAAATATTGCAGGGTCTTTACTGAAACTGTTACCATGGAATTTTAGAAATTCCTCTTCCATAATTTTGGCAACAGTTTGGAAATCCTCAGACGGATAAATAAAATTTCCTCTTGATAAATATAATAATCAATGATGTTCATCGAGAGGTTGCATTTTCACGGTAGGCAGACCAAGGTGACAAAATGTGTAAGTGAAATCGATTTTATTCCACTTACTTGAGCAAATAACGAGAGCTGTATTGTGCTGAGAAGCTGTCATTCTTTTTACGTATTGCCGCTCACATCTGATTGGCTAAACACCCCCATTATTTTATTGACTACTGCGCATCCTTCGGAATGCTTCACCTTTATAATTCCACCATGAAAGCACGTTGTCAGTGTAATTCTATATCTTTGGATGCTTTCTATTAGTGACACAAGTTGACACAAGTTTCGTTCTATCCTTGATGTTTCTCACTAGAATGCCAAAAAAGATACAACAATGTTTGTGTTGACTTGTATCACTAAATGGAAGGTATATTATGTATTTCAAAACGCAAGATGTTAAATGATGTTAAATAATAAACGGGAGAGAGGAGAGAGTTTATCACTCGTTTAATATCTAATTTCTCAGTTTTTCAGTAGGAAAATGTAATCTTATACGAGGTGTGATCAAAAAGTAAGGTGACTTTTTGAATTTCGCGCGCTCTGTACACTCTAATTTAAAAAATTTTTTTTTGTTGTGTTGGTACACTCGTCACGATCATATGTTCACAGTTTTGACTATATAGCATGTTTTGTTTTTATGTGAGAGGCATAAAGGTTAGACTCGTGTTTGCGTGCTCGGCGATTTTTTGCTTTTGAAAATAATGGAGCAGAGAGTTTGTATTAATTTTTGTGTAAAAAATGGTATTAAGTGTTCAAAAACTCTTGAAATGTTGACAGTGGCGTACGGTGAGTCAACTTTGAGCAAAAAAAATGTTTATAAATGGTATAAGTTATTCCAAGAGGGCCGAGAAAATGTTAACGATGAACCTCGCTCTGGACGCCCCAGCACGTCAAAAACCGACGAAAATGTTCAGGAAGTGAAAGAAATTGTGTTGAAAAATCGTCGAATCACGATTAGAGAAATAGTTGATGATCTTAACATATCGTTTGGCTCATGCCAATCAATTTTAACGGATGTTTTGGGTATGACACGTGTGTCAGCGAAATTCGTTCCAAAACTGCTTAATTTGGATCAGAAGCAGTGTCGCATGAACATCGCCCAAGACATGTTGAACGACGTCAATGATGATCCTGATCTGCTCAAAAGGGTTATAACTGGTGACGAAACATACGAAGATTTGCGACGATTGAGGAGATTAAGGCTGCATCGCTGGAGGAGCTCAAGGCAATACCCAAAAGTGCATTTCAGAAGTGTTTTGACGACTGGAAAAAGCGCTGGCACAAGTGCATTGTATCAGAGGGGGATTATTTTGAAGGGGATAACATAATTTTGGATGAATAAATGAATATTTTTTTATAAAAATGAAAAGTCACCTTACTTTTTGATCACACCTCGTAGATATATTATAAATACATCGAAAATACACATGTGGCATATTTTTCGTATCTTAAAACTTGAAACGCACAGACATTGAAACTTTTGGAATATATTTATTTTTTATTTATATCTTAGCAATATGCATTTTTAATAACCAGTTAGCTAAGAATAATTAATTTTTATAATTACCCGGGAAATAATGTTGTACATATATATATATATATAACCATGCGCATAGCAAATAAGTATACTCTTATATTAAACTGTCTCTTTCTAATTTGATCACGCTCTTCATGTCATACTTCCTTCCATATAAATACTATCTTAGCAATAAACAACGCTATCTCTTTAACTAAAATACCACTCTAACAAAGAACATTTCATAACAGGAAACCGCAATCTGGACCTCTTAAATTTCCTTATCTATAGACACTCACGTTCCATACTTCCTTTCAGATAAATCTTAATAATAAACAATATTATTTTCCTAACTAAAATTCATCACTCTAACAATAAAACTTTTCATAACAGGAAACTATAATCTAGACCTCCTAAATTTCCTTATCTTTCAATAACCTTTGCTTTCTGCTTCAAATCCTAAATAAACACTACCTCCTACGCGGAGGAAATAAATCGCCTAAAACATAAGATAAGACAAAACTGTAACAAACAGGAAACCATAACTCAGAGCGTTCATATGTCGATAAGAACTCGTTAGACGAAAGTAGTAGATAAGAACGGTAGTTATTTTATACCAACGGTAGTAGATAAGAAAGACCTTCGACTTTCACCCCGTGACACATCACCGAACGAACAAAGAACTGTAGTAAGAATAGTGGGGATGCCCACTGCCTATATAAATCGTTTCATTCGAGCGCAGCATCAGAGTGTATCAGCGAGTGTACTACACAGCAGTAATGTGTATTAGCCGTAACGTCAGTACACTCGCCGCGCGTTAATCGTGCGACAAATTCCTTATTCTCTCTCTATTTCATTTCTATTTCTTATATTGTACTACTTCATAGTTATTCACTTAGAGTTAAGAAGTCTTGTATAATTACTAAATATATATATATTCAATTGTTAACGTAACTTCAGTGTTATAATTCAAATATCCATTCCTACTATATCTTAATTAAATAATCACCTTATATCTTAATTAAATAAATCGTAACGAAATAAATATAACGTTAAACAACGACATCAAAAGCAGCCTCCTAGAAGGAAGGAAGGAAGGAAGGAAGGAAGGAAACCTTAGACGATATACTCTCGTTCCAACCCATTTGATTGTAATTTATATTAGTTAATACTATCTTGATCAAAAAGTTCCCGGAATTCATTCAGAAAATTCAAAATACAAGTTTATTCATCAAAAGTGATATTGTCCCCTTCAAAGTACTCCCCATCGACTGCAACGCACTTATGCCAGCGCTTGATCCAGCTCTCGAAACATTTCTGGAACTCTATTGTCGGTATAGCCATCAGAGCCGTCTTCGATTTTTCCATGACCTCTTAGTAGTGGTTTTTTGACTCGATCGAACAGAAAAAAATCGCAGGGAGCCATATCGGGTGAATTCGATGGCTGTTGGATGGTATTCGTTTCGTTCTTGGTCAAAAAATTTAATACAAACTCGTTGTTGCAAATTCAACTCTATTTTTAAAACTGTAAAAAATCGAAAATATGTGCAGAGGTAGAGGTACTCAAGACGGCATAACTTTTACAAATATCAAGCTATGGCGATAAAATTTGGTGGAAATGTCAATGAAAGATGTGGCAACTTAACCAAAAAAACAGAACTTAAATCAGCTGACTCAGAGCATCACCTGGTGGTAATTCCGGGAATTTTTTGATCAAGATAATATAAACGCAGTCGGCACCAAAGATAGGTATATTATTATTACACAACATTGTAACTATCCAATAATTTAAACATTACAGTTACGCAAATTCCAATGCACACTTTCATTTTCTGATCATACAATGATTGGCGATTACATGTCTTAACACAGTCAGGTTGAATTACACCTCACTGGCAAGAGACGTTCAGATCAGACCATCCATTTATTAATCAGAAGCATTGTTAATAAACACACGCATGTGTCCCCCATCGAGAATAACACGCCTTAATCAAATATCAGAGGGTTGTACTTGCTACCGATTTTTCTATTAGAAAGCCCCTTCTGACAATCCTGAATTATCAGTTTTCGAATTCGCAAACAAATTTACTTGGTGTCCATCTTCACTGATGAAGAAATCTTACTATACTCTATCTAGCAATATTATTAACTGACAAACCTGCTTGATTCATTTGTTTATATATCCTTCATTGTTATATTTATGTATCTTTCATCATCAACAGCGCTAGTTGTTATTATTTTCATAAACATTGTTGCGCGTACTTTATTTTGTCCATGATAAATTTGATAATAAATGTAACGGACTTGACTATTAAAGGTTTTCGAATTGTTTTTGAAATTTTTGTAATCATTATTGCAAAGTAGACTAAAATACCTTTCTTTTACCTCATTCATCATTATGCTATCTGCCAGGACTGGCGAGTTATTTACATAAATGTGAAAATGTTTGGAGTGCGTACTTTATTTTGTCCAGTACTGTATATCTAAATACTTTTCCCACACAATACCTATATCCATATCTAGATACCTTTCAAACGGTATCTGTTCCAACACTGACAATATTGATAAACGAAGTTCGTCATTCCTAATTCCATCGTAATATCCATGTGTCTTCTAATTTTTATCATATAAATAACAATAGAAGAAACCGCATCTTCCCTTATCAAGCCTGGCTCCAACGCAACAGGATGCTTAGCGTCTTTTTATCAGCATAGAATAAATAAAGCCAATATCTGCGCTGAGTGCTTCTCCGACAAATCTCCTTACGACCTCAGCTTTTACGATAACGTGACGCGACATTACATTTTATATGGCCCCCTTATGTATTTCATAGAATGCCGAATTTGCGACGTCATTACAATTGATTGATGCACACTGTTCCCTCCTGCGTTGATTGCACTCTCGCACATCAGGATTTCGCCGAATATCTGCGCTACTCGGGAGATAGGCCTTATGAATCCCCAGAGCCCACTATTGTTTGCATCTCCCAGTCGCGAGTAAGGGTTTCAGAATTCATAGATTAGTAAATAAAACCGTAAGATACCGGTCTCCCCCTTTACGAAGACAAGTTCTTTTATTGAAATCGCGGAGACTCAGTACCGCAACAATATTAACTATCATTAGTATGTATTTTTATTTATGATAAAATTTATTATGATAATTTTGTTTATAAATTTTATAATTAAATTAAATAATGTAACTGTGTTTTATTATAATTTATGTTATATAATTAGGCTGTTTTTAATTTTTATATTTATAAATAAAGATGTGGAGTGATTTAATATATCTATAAGATGAAGCTATAATTATTATTCAATTATCTTAATAGCATTAAGAGTTTGAATTATTAGTTTAATGTTTATATGTTTAGATTTTAAAGAAAGTAATTTAAAATTATTTATTTTTATTAATATATCATTATTAATAATAATGTTTTTTATATTCGTTGATTTAATTTAATTTTATTTTATTTTTGAGATTAGATTAATTCCTACATTTTTTAAAATTATTTATTGGGATAGAAATTCTGAACGAATAAGGGCTTCTTATTACATAATAATATATATATTATTAATTTCTTTCCCTCTATATAGTTTATACTTTTTACGTATATGTGTATATGCTTACAACAAAATTCATGTTATTAATGAAAATTATAATAAACTATGAATTTACTTTTTGAGGATTTTTAATAATCTATATAGCTTTTTTTTATTAAAATACCTATATATATGTTTCATATTTGACTTCCTAAAGCTCATGTAGAAGCTTCTGTTTTTGGCTCTATGATTTTAACTGGCGTATTGTTAAAAATAGGCAGATATGGATTAATTCGATTAATAGAGGTATTTTATTGGTTTACAATTAAATAATAAGATTAATTTGTTTAACTCAGGTATAAAAAGTATAGTAGCTTATTCCTCTGTTGTTCATATAAATTTGATATTATGTAGCTTAATGACTTTAAATAAAACAAGAGTATTAGGAAGCTATAGGAATAATAATTTCTCATGGATTATGTTCGCCTGGAATATTCTATATGGTTAATATATATTATGAATGATCGGGAAGGCGATTGTTATTTTTAAATAAAGGTATGTTGGGTAATATGCCTTTCGTTATTATATGATGATTTATATTTTGTATTGTAAATTTTTCTTTCCCTCTGTCTTTAAATTTTATTGGAGAAATAATAATTTTAATAGTTATTTTAAATTGAAATGTAGGAATATTGTTGTATTTAATGTTAATTAGATTTTTTAGAGCTGCTTATTCGTTATATTTATTTTCTTATATCTATCATGGAAAAAACTTATACTATGAAAATAAAATTTATAGCTCAGTACTAAAAGAATATTAATCATACATTTTTTCCCTTTGGTGGGGTTTTTACTTAATTTAATTATATTTACGTAAATTTTTATTTTTTATAATATATACCATCTTGATTTTGTTTAAATAATAAAAATTAATAATTTAAGTAGTTTAATTATTAACAAATATTAATTTGTGGAATTAAAGATATTTTATACAAATCTTAAATAATTTTTAATATGTTATTTCCTTTAAATGTAATAATTATATTTGTATTATTAAGTTTAATAAGAATGTTATTTTATTATTTAGATTTAATAGTTATTTTAGAATGACTAATTTTTGAGATTAATTCAATAAATATTAAAATTATATTATTATTTGATTGAATTTCTTTGTTATTTATTAGTTTCATTATATCAATTTCTTTTATAATTATATTATATATAGAATAATTTATATAAAAGAAGATAAATATATAAAGCGATTGAATTATTTACTAATATTATTTATTATGTCGATAATTTTAATGGTTATTAAACCTAATGCCATTAGAATTTTGTTAGACTGAGATAGCTTAGGAATAGTATCTTATTGTTTAGTTATGTATTATCATTTCTTATAATTCTGCTATGGTAACTGTATTATGTAATCGCATTGGAGACGTTGGAATCTTAATAACTATAGGATTATTAATAATCGTAGGTAATTGGGATTTAATTATATTTGAAGGAAGAATTTTAACAATAATTTGAATAATATTAGCTGCTGTTACTAAAAGAGCTCAAATTCCATTTTCTGTGTGATTACCAATGGCCATAGCAAGCTTCTGTTTCTGCATTAGTTCATTCTTCTACACTAGTAACAGCAGGAGCGTATTTAATAATTCGATTTCATAAATTTTTAATGAAAACAGATATAAACATAGTTTTATGCTTTATTTCAGTAATTACTATATTTATAGCAGGATTGAAAATAATTTTAAAAAAATTATTGCATTATCAACTTTAAGACAATTAGGATTAATAATAATGATTTTGAGATTGGGATATAGAATATTAGCATTTTATCATTTATTAATTCATGCTATTTTTAAATCCATATTATTTATAGCAGCTGGATCAATCATTCATTTAATAAAGAATAATCAAGATATTCGATTATTAGGAAATTTAAATGAAACTTTACCTTGTACAATAATAAGACTATTGGTCTCCCCCTAATCTAGCATTAGGGGGAGTTCCTTTTATTTCTAGGTTTTATAGAAAAGATTTAATTATAGAAACAGTATATATAGATAGAACTATTAATGTATTCATATATATTATAGTTATCATTTCTTTAATGTTAACTATTTTATATTCAATTCGTTTTATATATTATTTATTTTTTAATAGAACAATATATTCAATTCGTTTTATATATTATTTATTTTTTAATAGAACAATAAAATTTTATAGATATATATTTATTAAAGAAAATAATATAATTAATTTTTCTATAATTATTATAATACTTCTTAGAATTGATATTGGATCAATAATAAATTGAGTTTTTTTTATTATTACTTAATTAATATGCCTATTCATATGTGTGAAATTGAGAACTTTAAAATATTGTTTTTTAAGAATAATATTTAGAATATTAATAATAATAGTAGTAGTTAAATTCATTAGATTTTGAGAATATTGATGTAACATAGTAGTTTGTTTACATTTTTGTAGATCAATATGATTTTTATCTAATTTTTATAATTAAATTTATAATCCAGTAATTTTAATCAGACTAAATGTACGTGAATTAGATAAAACTTGAATAGAATTTTTGAGTAGAAAATTTATAATAGGATTTGTAAAAAAAAGTTTAATAATGTTTCTTACAAATTATATATATTTATGTTTATCTTTATTTACATGAGGATTTATTTATATATATGATATTAATTAATTTAAATAGCTTATAATAAAATATAATATTGAAGATATTAAGAAAATTAAATTAAATTTTTAAGTAAATAAAGAAATTTTTATTATTTTTATAATGAAAATATAATGTTTTTATAAACTATATTTAAAAAGTAATATGAAAGGTAGTTCATAAATAATGAATTAGAAATACATTTTTAATTACTTCAACTAGAAATATATAATTAATTCAATGATATTATTAACAATAATACACCTCTTTTTGGTTTTAGTTAAAAATATTAACAACATTTTTACATAAATATTTTAATTATCGATAATTTATTTTAATATTTAATTCTTAGATTTAACTATATTTAAATCTATGTTTAATTCGAAATTAAAGTGTAAAAATTACTTTAAGAATAATTAAATTATATTAAAAATTGTAACGATGCACCCCCAATAATGCATCGTACCCGGCATTACACCCGCCGGACGCCGCTGCATCGCAGCGATGGGAGCGCGGTGCGCCCGAACCTTTTT
>NW_017257608.1:11085-16126 GCF_001594055.1 Mycetomoellerius zeteki
AAATATTTAAATTAGGAACTAAGCAAAAACATTAAAATCTTCATCAGTAAATAGAAATAAACAAAAACAATCATACAATATCTATAAAGTGTCAATATCATGAAGCAGCCTCGAATCCAAAATGATGGTAACAAGAAAAATGTAATTTTAAGACGGATTAAACAAATAAATAAGAATGTTGTTCCAATAATTACGTGAATTCCATGAAATCCCGTAGAAATAAAGAATGTAGACCCATAAATAGAATCAGCTATAGTAAACGGAGCATTAATATACTCAAATAATTGGAGGCAAGAAAAATAAATTCCTAACAAAATAGTTATTGTTAGTCTTTTTTTTCTTTCTAATATATTATATTATTATTAATTAATGAATAATGAGATCATGTAATAGTAAGTCCGGATGAAACTAAAATAATAGCATTTATTAAGGGAATAGGGCAAATTCCTTTAGGGGGCCATAGCTGGCCAATTTCAATAGTAGGAGCAAGAGCAGAATGAAAATAAGCCCAAAAAAAGAAAAAAAATAAGATTTCTGAAATAATAAATAAAGTTATTCCGATTTTTATTCCTTTAATGACATAAATCGAATGACACCTTTGATAGGTGGCCTCTCATAAAATATCCCGTCATCATAAATATATACACATTAAAGTGTTAGGAACTGATAAAATTAATATTGAATTATTAATATTGTGAAATCATCTCTAGTAATAAAAATTAAATTATTAAAAATTCTAAATGAAATAATAATAAGTCAAGGACTAGGAGTAACTAAATGAAATAGATGGTTTTGTTGATTGATCATAAGGAAATTAATAATGGTAAAAAAAATAAAAAGAAAGGAAATTTAAAAATAGACCTCTCTTCTATATAAAGTTGAAAGAATTGAAAATACATAATCTTGAATTAGAAAGATACAGAATGATAATTAATATAATTAATAATATAATATAATGTTATTAATATTGGCTCCTGATAATCCTAAAAGAGATAAAAGTAAGTGCCCAGCAATTATATTGTACATATTAGCAGTAAGTCGAATTGATAAAGTAATGGGACGAATAATTAACCTAATAGATTCAATAATAACTATAAATGATATAAGAATAAAAGGAGTACCTATAGGAGTAAGATGAGAGCTAGAAAGTTATTTAAATAATTAATAATAGAATATAACATTAATCTAATTCAACTATTTAAAGATAAAGCTAAACAAAATCTCATATGTCTAGAAGATGTAAAAATATAAGGAAATAATCCCAGAAAATTGTTAAAAAAAAATTAGAATAGTAAGTCTAATAAAAATAATTAAATTTGAAAAAGAATAATGAATTAAAATTTTAAAATCATTACATATAAATTTAATAAAATAGTGTCAAAGATAAATAAAACGAGATTGACCAAGTCAAAATTGATAGGCTATAATAAATAAAAAAAATAACCATACTCACTCAATTAATAGAAGTAGAAGGATCAAAAATAGAAAATAAATTTATTATCATTTTCAAGTTCAAAGAAATTTTTTGTTTTTTACCAAAAGGTTAGAAGTAGAGGCAAATAAAAAAAATAAATAATAATAGTCATTACAATGAATAATAAAATAATTAAAGATATTAATATGTTGGTATTTTTCGTATGAACGAATGGGTCCTTAGGAAATGACGAACTCAACTTTATATAGAAATCGTATAATAATGTTTATTCAATGCAGCCTAACAGGCACAAACAAATAAAGAATAATAATAAGGAGCGTGGCGTATACGCGGACTAACTTAAGTTGAAGAAGTAAGTAAGAAGACCATAGAGCAAAGAAAAAGAACGTAGACGGTAATAATCTCGGTCTTACAACGCCACCTTCTAATACAACAAAAATTAAATCAACCTTTCATGAGCACGTAACGATGACTTCTCTCAACACCCCTTCTATCGATGTGTGCGCTATTTTTAACATAAAACAAATTATCATTTAATTACGCAATTAAAAAGAATTAAAAAAATCTTAACTTGACTGACTTAAACTCAGCCTTGACACACAATGATTGTGCTTAATCTTAGGTAACGCTTTTGTTAATATATCAGCAAGCATTTCTTCAGTTTCTAAATATTTAAGAACTATTTCCTTGTGTTCGACTAACTCCCGAGTGAAATGATATTTAATATCAATGTGCTTGCTTCTTTTATGAAAAACTGCGTTTTTGGACAATTCTATCGCGCTTTGGTTATCGCAAAATACGGTTATAGGCATTTTCGCGTAACTACAGAAGTCCATATGACAATAGAATGTCCAAAAGACAAAAGTCTTTTTATGTAGATCACCTTCTTGGAAGCTTCCGCTAAAGCTGCATACTCCGCCTCTGTTGTGGGTAACGCAACTGATGCCTGTTTTATTGATTTCCAGCTTATTGAACCTTGAGCCAAAACAAGTACATTGCCAGAACATGATTTTCTGTCGTCCACGTCACCTGCCCAATCCGAGTCAGTATAAGCTGTTAAATTTTCCTTATCCTTCCTGTACGTAATTCCATAATGCGAAGTGCCCTTCAGGTATCTCAACACTCTCTTCGCCAGGTGCCAATGAGCTTCACCAGGATCTGCAGAAAAACGACTTAACAAACTTGCAGCAAAGGCAATGTCCGGGCGTGTTGCGTTAGCTAGATAAACTAATCCACCAATAAGTTCTCGATATGGTTTTTGTTGCATATCTAATCTTTCCGTTTCTGATGATGGGCTCATTTCCCAGTAACTTTAATATTTGACTCCACAGGAGTCGAAATTACTGTTGCCTTAGTCATACAGAATTTTTCCAACAATTCATTTACATATTTCTCCTGAGATAGGTGTATAGCCCCGATTAATCCTTCTCTTCTCACGTTGATACCTAAGATGTTGCTAATAGAACCCAGATCAGTCATTTTGAATTCAGACTTCAGTTTAGTCTTTATCTCTTCAATTTTCTTGATATTTCTTGATGCCAAAATTAGATCATCAATGTATAGAATAACAATTACTCTATCCTCACCCTTGTTGAATACGTAGACGCATGGATCTGCTGGAGTGCGTTTTCCACCACTGTTCGTGATAAAGTTGTTAAATGTTCGGTACCATTCACGACCGGACTGCTTCAACCCGTATAAGGGCTTCTGTAATTTACACACTTTGTCTTCATAATTCCTTTGCACGAACATCTCTGGTTGCTCCATATATATTTCGTCTGACAGTTCACCTTGTACGTAGGCTGATATGACATCCATTTGATGTATATGCATTTCATCATTTACTGCAGCGGCAAACAATGTCCTAATTATTTCGTACCTAGCAACGGGTGCAAAAACCTCTTCGTAATTTATACCTTTCTTCTGTGTATATCCTCGCGCAACTAATCGTGCTTTGTATTTTTCATTTAGGCTATCCTGTGTACGTTTTACTTTAAACACCCATCTGTTAGTTAATATTTGCTTGTCCTTTGGTCTTGCTACCAAAATCCACGTCTTGTTTGTTATTAACGCTTCATATTCTGTCTTCATGGCGGCTAGTCATGCTGTTCGATCATTTCGTTCCATCGCTTCTGAAACTGAACATGGGTTATCAGTTTGTTTGATCTTCTGATACTCTTTCCTTGGTCTTCCGGGTAAGCCTGTCTTGATAATCTTAGGGCGTCCACGTCCTCTTCGATTTTCTTCGGTATTTACCTGGCGTTCCCCTTCTTCTTCTGTATCATGTTCATTAGTTTCTTCAGAGTCCTCGTTCTATGAGGTATCTTGAGTTTCTTCGTTCTGAATTTCACTCCTTTTCTGCGTTTGAGTATTGTCCTTATTTGTTTCACTTACGCGCCGTTGGGAATCCTCTGGTGGATGACTCAAATTAATTGTCACGTTTGGCGCATATTTATTATATGAATTAATATCTTCGACAAATCTGACGTCTCTTGCTCTAATAACGGTTCTGGTTCCGGGTCGCCATAATCTGTAAGCCTTCGATTCTTCCGAGTAACCTACCAAGATGTATTTGTCTCGGATTGTTGGAAGCGATCGGAAAGATCTGTGTTTTTGGCATAAAAATACCAGCTTTTATACCCCGATGTTGTTCCCACTCGTATTGTTCCGTGGGCCTTCGGAGCTTCCCGCCGGTTTAGGCAATACGAGTGGGAGACACGCGTCACGCGCGGGGATCAACGCCGCGAGTTCGGCGGATCTCGGTCCGCTTCGTCGATACCCGCCGATCGCTGCTTCGGTACGTATGTCGGCGTAACGATCGGCGGGGTTCGGTCGCTTACGCAAGTCGACGGCTGGTACCTATGGATTATGTTTGTGATTTAAAAATGGTTCGGGCGCACCGCGCCCTCATCACTGCGATGCAGCGGCATCCGACGGCTGTTCGGTCGGGAACGATGCTGTTTTACGGGGTCGCATCATTACAAAAGTAACATTAGTAAATTAGACTGCAACACAAAAAATAATATAAGAAATGAGTCAATTCAAACCTTAAAGAAAATTAAATATGATAAACTAATAGATAATACAGATAACAATAGATTAAAAGAAGGAATAAAATCATTAGAACATTTCGTATCAGAACATCAAGACATTTTAATTACACGAGCAGATAAAGGGAATTCGACTGTAATTATGGATTCAAAAGAATATTACACTAAAATGCATAAAATATTATCCGACAAAAAAACATATACAAACATTAATAAAGATCCTTTAAATATGATAACAAAACAAACACATACCTTGTTGACTAGATGAAAGAAAGAGGGATATATAGATCAATCCATATATAACAGATTAAATGTTACGGATGGGATGGTACCGAGATCCTACGGGTTGCCGAAAATCCATAAAAATGGAAACCCCTTAAGAGTAATCGTTAGCTGCATAAACAGTCCTCAATACCCACTTGCAACCTTCTTAAAAACAATTATTGGAAAAAGTACTAAAAAAGAAATCGGGGACTTAAAAAATAGCTTCGAATTGGTGAATAATTTAAATGGATACACATTAGAACCGAATTATAAATTAGTTTCTTTTGACATC
>NW_017257608.1:16740-19463 GCF_001594055.1 Mycetomoellerius zeteki
AAAATTCTGAAAAATTTAATAATATAGCTTTAAAAAATAATTTCAAAGTTTCATACAAACCTATGAACACTCTAAATAGATTCATAAAATCAGGCAAAGACAAATTAGATAAAATGGATCAATGCAATGTTGTGTACAGAATTAACTGCTTTGATTGTAATGCCTCGTATGTAGGATAGACAAAAAAGAAAGCAGAAACTAGAATTAAAGAACACAAGTCGAATATAAAAAATCTAAAGATGCGCTCACCGTAATATCCCAACACCAAATTAATAACGAACATAAAATAAATTGGGATAACATTCAAATACTAGACATAGAACCTTATTTCCAAAAAAGATTGACGTCGGAAATGATTTACATAAAAAAACAAATTAATGGAATAAATAAGCAAAGCGACACCGAAAAATTACCAGAGGCTTACTTTCCGATGCTCAGTATACCTCCCCCTTCCTAACACCAATTTTACCCTCTCCTTCAAAAATTAGATTTTATAAATAGTTTATCATGATAAATATCAGAGAGTTCACAAAGTAAATTGGAAACAGTAACATGTCACCCACTGAGGAGATTAAATACTTTAAGTTCTAACTATACACAGGTATGAAAATTAGCATAAGATAAGTTAAATTTTGTAATGATTAATTAACATTATTTATTATTAGAATCTGGAAATTATGTGTACAAGTACAACAATTAGATAACATCGGTTAACAGGAAAAATTGTATATGAAAAACAAAAAGAACAACGGGTTGTATAACATGTAAAGAAAAGAAGATACTCAACATTTATTATAATTGTAATAGGATTATATGTTAATTTTAGTTATATACTGATGATGGCCCGATATGAGGTCGAAACGTATTTATATATAGTTGATGAATTTGTTAGAAATTATAATTGAATGTAATTTTAAGTATTGACTTCGGAAGAAGATTCGCTATTAGACATCGAGCGCTCTCGTGGTAAATGCCCTTTATTTTAATTGCTTTAAAATTTATAGTGTTACTTTACTTCCCATCCCTGCATTTTTTATACAAATATATTTGCGTGAAATGTTCCTTTTCAATTAGTTATTCAGTCAGACGATTCATAAAATAAGAACCATGGAAAGATTCGTAACTATAAAAATTCAAACTTTGGGTAGCCTTTTCATAAGTGTTTTAAATATTTCGGTAACTTTTACTTAATTTCATTCCTTTTTCCAATCTGGAATTATTACTTAACATAGTTCTGCGGCATACGATACTTGTTTTCCCACTACATTTCTTGCAACCTTCGGAAGGTGTAGCAGTCACCCATCTCACGTTAAAAAGTTATTAAAAATGAAATAGGGAATTTAACTTCGATGATGCTGACCGTGACACATATCGTCAAGATAATGACCCTTAGTGACTATCGAAGGGTTTCGTCAGTCGCTCGTTGCTTATTAAGAAGTTATTAAAATTAAAATTCACCTCCGATGACCTCGATCTTCTCATACATTATGAAGGTCATCCATTGAATAATCTTCGGAAGGTTGCATCAGTCACCCGTCGCACGTTCCAAAATTATTAAAAATGAAATAGGGAATTCAACTCCGACAATGTCGACCTTGACATATATTGTCAAGTTCATGTCCTTGAATAACCATCGAAACGTTTTGGTAGTCCCTCGTTGATTATTTAGAAGTTAGTAAAATTAAAATGGACAATTCAACTCCGATGACCCTGAGTGACCATCATCATGAGTGACCTCCCACATTACGAAGGTCATCACACCGAACAACCTTTGAAAGGTTGCAGCAGTCACCCATCACGCGTTGAAAAGTTATCTCAAAAAATTAAAATGACCCTGACTCATATTGTCAAGGTCACGACCCTGAGTGACCATCGGACATTTTCAGCAAGCGGGAGTGAGAGAGAACGAAAGAAGGTGAGAGAGAACGAAAGAGAGTGAGATAGGACGGAAAATAGAGAATTGGTGCGGGTTGGAATGGGGGAGGAGGAGGGTAGGGGAAGGTGATGCGACGGGTCAAGGTCGGTGGAGCTGTGAGTGAAAGGTGAGAAAGAACGTTAAAATAATTAATATAAAGAAAGAGAGTGAAATTTCCCACAGCAGCAGGACGAAATTGAAAGAGATGAGGACAGAAATGATTCATTAGATGAAGAAAGAGATACAGCCAATGACGATGAAGGAAACAGAGAAGAATTAGGGGAGGAGCATAAAAATCAGAAATTAAAAAGAAAATCAGGACCTATTGTCATTAGCGCCCAGATAGTTAAAAACAATATTCTTGATTCTCGCAAATTATTATTTTTGCGAAAGGATAACGTTGCATATTTTGTCGACACCAATGGAAAATCGCTGGACTCAGGTTCACAAAAACTATTCGAAAGGAACGAGATCCCTCGCTTAGGAGATCTCGCTTTAGGTAAAACCAAAGTCATAAAATACAAAAAACACTACCATTTAGCGTTGCTTATCGGCGAAGGACAGCGTGAGGGACCAACAATGACCCTCACTTAAATTTCTGCAGTAATAAAAGATTTACGGACTGTCGCCGAAAACTTAAAATTAGAAATTATTAGCATCGCTAAAACCGATTATGTTAACAACGTGTCATGGAACAATATTAAAACTGTATTGCAATTAACTTTTGTGGATTCAACAACAGTAGTAATACTAGGCCGGTTCTGATCCACGGATACAGCAACCAGCAGGTGGCGCTCGCGTCGCGGGG
>NW_017257608.1:23815-24141 GCF_001594055.1 Mycetomoellerius zeteki
CCATTACCGCAACCTGCAGCAATGTACTCGTCACGGACTTCGCGTAACAAAAATACATAGAGTGCTACAATTCGCTCAATCTCCATGGCTCCGCGATTACATCGAACTCAATACACAGTTTAGAATGCGCGCGAAAAACGATTTTGAGAAAAATTTATATAAATTAATGAACAACGCGGTGTTCGGTAAAACCATGGAAAACGTTCGAAATCACATTGATGTAAAATTATTAACGAAATGGGACGGACGGTACGGCGCGGAGGCAATGATCGCGAAACCGAATTTCCATAGCCGCAACGTCTTTACGGAGAATCTAATCGCCGTCG
>NW_017257609.1:0-788 GCF_001594055.1 Mycetomoellerius zeteki
ATAAATTATTTTATATGTACTTACTGTGAGAGACATCGTATTTATATATTTTAATTATGTATCTAACACGAGACGACTGCGTGAATCACAGATAATATCAATCAGTAACAATCAACGGATCAATTTCAAATCAAACTTACTACCTTTGACCTCTAATCATCATGGATCCATCGAAGACCTTTTAACTTTCCTAAACTTATCGAGAAATGTGTATGAAGGAAGAGATTTGATTGGTTCAATACTACAGCGATGGAGTTATATCAATTCGAATATAGTCCTTTCGATAACGATGTCGGTATCGTATCTTGTACTGATATCGCGTCGCTATCCTGAGTTACAGAATAGTTTTTTCCATCGTTAGCACCTTAAAACAGGATAAATATATATTCAGGCATTTAAAAGAGAGAGAACGAAAATGTTAAGTACAAAAAGTGCAAACAACGCGACCTTGTATGTTATATATGTATAATTCATGTATTTTATAATAGTATATATCGATATTACTTGACCTTCCGGGCCCTTGTATGTTATGTATGATGATTTTATATAATAAAACTTAATGCGTAACTCGGATCGCATCCCATATCTTATCATTGTGTTTGATCTCCTTCTTTTTACTCCATGATAGAATGGCACAAATAGTGTCTCCTCGAACGCAGCCAGAAGGTGTATCTAGGCTGTGTTCCAAAATTCACTGCCAGCGCTACAAATCTACAATTACGTATACTATACATTGTCAGCACTGACAGTGAATTTTGGAACATAGCCCCAGACGTACGGCCGCTCAG
>NW_017257609.1:846-1403 GCF_001594055.1 Mycetomoellerius zeteki
AACGAACACCTAGACACTCACTTCCTCGACGGCGAACACCTAGACACCCACTTCCTCAATGGCGAACACCTAGACATCAACTTCCTCAACAACGAACACCTAGACACTCACTTCCTCGACGGCGAACACCTAGACACCCACTTCCTCAATGGCGAACACCTAGACATCAACTTCCTCAACAACGAACACCTAGACACTCACTTCCTCGACGGCGAACACCTAGACACCCACTTCCTCAATGGCGAACACCTAGACATCAACTTCCTCAACAACGAACACCTAGACACTCACTTCCTCGACGGCGAACATGTAGACACTCATTTCCTCAATAGCGAATCTCTAGATACCCGTTTTCTCAATGGAAAAAAAATAAAAGCACTTTTATTATATAATCCGAGCGGTAGCTATCGATTGAGCGTATATAGAACTCGATCAGGTCAGCCGTTATTGAGACTAACTTCCTCGACGACGATCACCTAGACACCCATTTCCTCGACGGCGAACACCTAGACACCCACTTCCTCAATGGCGAACACCTAGACATCAACTTCCTCAAC
>NW_017257609.1:1690-2112 GCF_001594055.1 Mycetomoellerius zeteki
ACCCACTTCCTCGACGGCGAACACCTAGACACCCACTTCCTCGACGACAAACATCTAGACGCTTAATTCCTCGACGACGAACACTCAGACGCTTAATTCCTCGACGGTGAACATCTAGACACCCTCTTCCTCGACGTTGTAAATAGCTGGATCTTTAACGATAATCTCGACATTTCATTTCAATTTTAATTATTTCATTTTAATTTTAATTAATAATTTGCGCCGCGTGTGAGTCGCATCGTATTTATGCACCACGCGCGCATCACATTGTATATATGTGACAATGTTGCCATCGCTGATTATCACAGCCGTCATGTGTGGTTGATCACGTTCGAATGTGCAATGCTGCCATCGCTTGGTTAAGTCAAAAGCCATCTATTATCGAAAAAACGAGACGTACATTTTTCCTGGTCGGCGACGAT
>NW_017257609.1:2336-3640 GCF_001594055.1 Mycetomoellerius zeteki
GCGCCGAGACACTACCGTGTCTCCAGATTAAACATTTTTCTCCGCGTACGTTTTATATTTAAACGCACATTGTTTTAATCCAGTGCTCAGAATTACTTGCCCATTTCGGGCCGATTCCTAAGGCGACTCACACTACCATTCGAGACTCGACGGCTGAGCCACCGATCGCTCACGTGACGCTGTGCCCCAGGAGCGTCATGATACAAAAAGTATGCTGGGAGCAATATCTTCCGGCATATATCATTAAAATATTTTCTTTCCTGATTATTTTAATAATTAAATTTTTTATTATTAACATATTATGTGTATTATATATTCTGCAATAATATAATAAGCAATAATATAGTAAGCAATTATTATAATATTGTAATTACAATATGGACAATAGTTTCCACATCACCTCTGAGATATTATTGTTGATGCGTTTTTTTTTAAGTGATTTATTACCCAGTAGACCTATTCCACTAAAAAATAATGAAGAAGCTGATCAAATGTAGCTCGATAGAAAAACAACATTCTCTAATATAAAATATTTATAAAAATGTATGAAGATGAAACAGAAGCAACTAATTTTCTTGAAAATGTTAATTTGACCTTCTAGGTCGTTTGTACGATTCTACTAGGGATGGTATATCCACAGAGATTTTAGAAGAAGTAGAATTTAGAAGAAGTAAAATTATTTATTTATTATATTTCTATCTCTCCGAAATTCACGAAAATAGAAAGATATTTTTCTTGGACGATATCGTCGCCGATGTAAATTAATTCTTTTAAAATCTTTGTGGATATATAATATTTAGTAAAATTGTATTAATGACTCAGAAAATTAAATTCATACTGTTATGAAAATTACTTATTTTTCTTTCTTCTGGTTTTTCGTATTTATATAGTCCCCAATAGGTTTATTCCGCTAAAAAATGATCAAATACATGACTCGGTGAAGTCAAATTTTATGAAGTAAAATATTTTATGATGTAAAATTTTACTTTACCGAGTCACATATATTTAATCATCCTTTTTTTATTTTTTAATTAAATAAACCTACTGAAGAAATTATTTGAAAAATATATCAATAATAGTACTTTCAAGATAATATGGAAAGCCATTGTCCACATTATAATTATCATATTGTAATTTTTAATTATATATTTATAATGATGCACCCCATAAAAGCATCGTTCCCGACGACCACCAGTCGGATGCCGTCGCACCCATCATCGGTGGGTTGCGATGACGAAGGCGCGGTGCGTCCGCATATTTTTAAACAAACATAAACATAATTCACAGGTACCAGCGGCGGCCCC
>NW_017257609.1:5443-11838 GCF_001594055.1 Mycetomoellerius zeteki
GCACGCACGCACGCACGCACGCACGCACGCACGCACGCACGCACATACATACATACTCCTTCTCATTCCAATCTTATCTCTTAGACACTCAGAGTTTGGACGTAACATATTAAATAAAAATACCTTGTATCATGTAATTAAAAAAAATATTTTTTTAAGCCTTTTTTTTACAGTGCACAATTGATGAAACATTACAAATGTTTACAAATGATAAATTAGTCATGATAAATTAGTCATTGATCAACTAAAAGCTCAAAATAATGAAGCCTTACAAAACTTATTCATCTGGAACGTGACAATAATGTAAATCTGAATAAACTGACGGCAATGCTTTCTACTATTGAACAAATGGAGACTAAGATATATTGTATGAAGCTGTTCATGAAAGCTATGAATTCAAGAAGACGACGATGGAAAAAATATTATGCCAGAGTACAAAAGAAGAAAAATTAATTAGTAGTAAAAATTCATACATTTTTATTGTTAATATTTAATCACAGCTGATATTGAGTATAACAAAAAGTGTTATAAAATAATTCATTTATTTGTAATCAAAATCATAAAATCTTTCGATGAATAAATTATTTCTTAACATCCTTTGTTGCTTGTTTCGTCCTTCCAATGTTATATTGTTTAAAATTATACATATTACAACAGAATGTTATATGGTGACATAAAGATAATTAAGTAGTTACCTCACATATGCAACTATTACTTTTAGGAATCCATCTAGGTCGGTTGATCCTTATCCAAAATAGCCAAGATAAACGTTGCTTGTTACATTTTTTTGGAAAACCAGACAATCGTAATCCTTGACCTTGCCTAACAGGACAGCCAAAAACTTCACACCTTCGTACCATATTTCCACGATCTACATTTATTAATATTAAAAATTGTAAACAGAAAAATAGGATACAACATAAATGAAATGGTGTATAACTGTCTATTTACAATAATTTAATAATAACATTTTAATATTATAATTTAATCATTTTTTTCTTACTCTGCTTCTTGGATTAAACTAGCAATTTCTTCCTTTTTTTATTCCTCGAATAGATTTTGAATCCGTTTAAGCGTACCATGTGAAATATCTCTCGGTGAACATTAAACTTAAAATAAAGTTTAGAAACAAAGTACACATTCTGCAGTAACAATTCTGCTAACCTGCTAACAATAAGAGTAATAGCTTATGCGTATTATATGTGCAACGGAAAGCAGCCAATAAAGAAATACGTAAAAATCGTAGAATGAACAGTCGGCGGTCACATGTATGTACAGCTACATGTAATCAGCTGCGGTCACAATATGGCTGCTTCTTAGGAGGGGATACCCATATCAGACTACCAATCAGAGACTCGGACATCAATGTCGCTTCTCTCTATATATAGAACTCTAGTGGCTCGCGGCGGTCAGCGGGGCGCTTGCCCCACTCCCCGCGATCGGTGGGTTGTACATTCGACAGCAATAGGCCGGCCGGACGCTCTTATTCGGTTATCTTTAAATGTTAATATCTCCTTAACTATTGTTGACACCGCAAAATGGTACAGGACTTTTCGATTCAATGTAGTCTGTTCTATCCACGCACGAAATATTTTGCGGTCGTTGCTAGACACCCTGTATACATCCCATTTCTGGGTCCTGCAATGTTTGCCATGTCTTATGTGCAAAAGTCATTATCTTTCATCATAGTTCCCTCTGAGAACTCGATCACAGAAAAATATTTTATTAGTTTTCGTTAGAATACGAGTAAAATTTCTCATAATGCTGCACATTTTATTCTATCCTGCACGGTTTTCAAACACGAGAAATTGAACTCTACCACGTCCTACAGTGGGCCAGAAGGCAGATAAAAATGGCCAAAAATCAACTTCGGAATTTTAAAATTGTAAAATGATTTTCATATTCTATATAGTTTAAAGCATCTGTCAGCAAAATTATGTTGGAATTGGTTAATTATTGTGGGATCCATTGTATTCTGAAGTCAGAAATGTTACTCATTTGAAAAATAAAATATTCAAATTTATAGCTTTCAATAATGTTAAGCTTTGCAAATTTTTATTTCTGCTTGTTGATTAGAATAAGTATTCGAATGGAAACGAAAAAAAATTAAGTACAAAAAATTTCAGATATGTATGTGGATACGTACAATTAAAATGCGTGACTGTAGATTTCTGACATTACGCCCGTTTGATAATTCGCCAAATTTCCACACCATATCAAGAAAACTAAAATATGAATCTCTTAAGGATTTAATATACTTTAACTTTAGTCGGCCTACTTTTGCCCACGCGCGTGGTTGAATCATAATCTTGGACCTTATTTATTGTTGTGTATCTTGCTAATAAATGAAAACGGGCAAAAGTGGGCCGACTATAACTAAAGTTATAATAAAATATACTAAATCCTTAAGAAGTTCATATTTTAGTTTTCTTGATATGGTGTGGAAATTTGGAGAATTATCAAACGGCAGTGAGCGTAATGTCAGAAAATCTACAGTCACGCATTTTAATTGGGTGTACGTATCCACATGGTACATATCTGAAATTTTTTGTACTTAATTTTTTTTGGTTTCCATTCGAATACTTATTCTAATCAACAAGCAGAAATAAAAATTTGCAAAGCTTAACATTATTGAAAGCTATAAATTTGAATATTTCATTTTTCGAGTGAGTAACATTTTCGTGTACATTTCTGACCTTAGAATACAATGGATCCCACAATATTCCAATTAACCAATTCCAACATAATTTTGCTGACAGATGTTTTAAACTATATAGAATATAAAAATCATTTTACAATTTTAAAATTCCGAAGTGGATTTTTGGCCGTTTTTACCTGCTTTTTGGCCCTGTGCGTCCGTTTGATGGCGAACCCGCGTACTGTTCGCGAATGAGTGATAAAAAGTATCAAAATAACGGAAAGGTATCTTTTTCATGTTGTCTTTTCTCGGCAATACGAAAAGATATCTTTTAGTCGACTTTTTGCTTTGCGAAAATGACAACCATAGAAAGATGACGAAAAGATATATCTTTTTTTAGTTGTCTTTTCGACAAAGTAAAAGATATCTTATAGACATCTTTTCGTTTTGCTGAAAAGACAATCTAAAAACGATGTCTTTTCGTCATCTTTTAGACATCTTTTTGTTTTGTCGGAAAGACAACTTAAAAAAGACCTTTCTTCGTTATCTTTTAGTATTTTGTGCTGACCGAAAAGTTAAATAAAATTGCTAATTATTTATCAATTAATAATTAAAGCCTTTATTCAAATGATACTCTAGTTATTTAATTATCTGTATACTACAATAATTAACATATTCATATGTTATCAATATATTTTAAAACTTTAAATAAAAGATGAAACTGTTATCATTCGGAATTAATCGCTGCACTGAAAAAAAAATTTCTGGATGAAAATGGATGAATCAGAATTTTTTGATTAAATTTATGGTAATTATGCTGATGAGAGGAGCCAGCCCCGATGACCTTGACCTTGATGTGTTGTCAAGATCAAGGTCGTGATCCTGAGTGACCTCTAACAAATTTTAGCCGTCGCTCGTCATAGTCTCTTAATCAGTTCATCCCATACCTCTCTCGCTGCCCAGAGTTATCTGACTTTTCATGTAAAGCAGTGAAATAATTACTAACTTTAACTGTTAATAACTTTTTAATGAATGACGAGCGACGGCTTAAACTTGTTGCAGGTTACACAGGATCATGACCTTGACAATATATGTCAAGGTCAAGGTCATCGAGGCTGACTCCCCTCATCAGCATAATTATCAAATTTATTAGAATTTTAGTTGAGATAACCGGAATTCTGGTCGATACAGTATTTCTGGTAAAATCTACTAGAATTCTTTTTTTTACTAGAATAATTATATCAATTAGAATTCTCGTTATCTCAATTAGAATTCTAGCGGATTTAATTAGAAAATTCTGATTCGTCCATTTTCCATCAGAATTACAATTTCATCCAACCACACCATCTTTCTCAGTGTGGAAAAATGCCAAATTAGTTTAGTTTCTTGTTTAAAATTATAGTTTATATTAATATTATACAAATGTTAATCATTGTGTTCATTTTAAAGCTAATAGTCTTTTGAATAGGACTTCTATAATTAATAAATAGTCGTCGGCTCTATTTAACTTTTCTCTTAGATATTCGCAATTACAAAAAAGACATTTGAATTGATGAAAAAAGATATACACAGAATTATAGTTGAGATAACTAGAATCCTGATTGATTAGGAGACGCGGTAGTGTTTCCGGCCATGTCCAACTATCCTAACTACTTTAGGATTAATGAAAATGAAAATGAAAGACACTACAAGTCTCTTATCTTGAGCCACCAAAGTCTATTTTTGGAGGGTACAGAACTACTAAAATATAAAAAATTTTGAATCGCACGTAACACATCCTGAAAGGCGGCATCGCCACGAGTAATTTGCATCATAAAAAGTGTCGATGAAGCTGTTCTGGACATACAAGCGGTCGAAAAGTGATGATTTTCATAAAAAATGAAGTAATGTCTTCTTCTTCTTCTTCTCTGTGCGCAGTCACATGCACCTCTCTTGTCTCTCACCTTTCACTCACACCTCCCCCAACTTCGACCCACTCCACCCCCTCCCACCAATGCTCCTCCACCCCCATCTCCCACCCGCACCAACCCTCTATTTTCGGCCCTATCTCACTCTCTTTCGTCTTTTCTCACCCACTTTCGTCCTGTCTCACCCTCGCCTGCTGAAGGTGTCCGATAGTCACTCAGGGTCGTGACCTTGACAATATGAGTCAGGGTCATTTTAATTTTTTGGGATACTTCGTAACGCGTGATGGATGACTGCTGCAACCTTCCGAAGGTTGTTCGGTATGATGACCTTCGTAATGTATGAGAGGATCAAGGTCATCGGAGGTGAACTGTGCATTTTAATTTTAATAACTTCTTAATGGGCAGCAGTCGCCTGCTGAAAGTGTCCGATGGTCACTCAGGGTCGTGACCTTGACAATATGAGTCAGGGTCATTTTAATTTTTTGGGATAGTTTCGTAACGCGTGATGGTGACTGCTGCAACTTTTCGAAGGTTGTTCGGTGTGATGACCTTCGTAATGTGTGGTAGGGTTAAGGTCATCGGAGGTGAACTCTCCATTTATTTTTTATATGTATTTTTGAATGTGCTCTTTGCTATTTAACATTTTATTTATCCAAATTTAAACAATAGCATGGCATTTTGCTAATGTGGCCCTCTATAGGTATTGATTACTCACGATATCTTTTTTTGTAGCTCTATGTTAATTTATTATGTGTACTATTTTTAGTACTGTACAGCTTATATGAATATTTAATTTCTAACTGTAGTGCGTAAATTGTAATTTAAAACAAGTTACGTAATAAGAACCGAAAAAATATAAATTTGTTATTTGTTTCTACAAAATGGTACATCGAAAACAATTTCGATTGCCTCTCAGTTATGGAATAACTATACACAAAAATCAAGGAATTACGTGTAAAAATGCTATAATGGATCTACCAGGTATGTAAATATGAAACCGGAATTTTTTTATAGAAAATACACGTTTATTGCATGAAAATGATAAAAAATATTTTATTCGAAGTATTGCCCATCGCTACCTATACATTTTTTCCACCTGTCTAACAATTTGTGGATGCCACGCCAAAAAAATTGTTGCTCTTTTGAGCCAAACCAGTCATCTAGTCATTTTCGTACATCTTCGTAAGAAGTGAAGCGCTGCTGAGCAAGTGCGTGTCCCATCGATGCAAATAAGTAGTAATCGGACGGAGCCAAGTACTCTGGTGAGTAAGCCGCATGCGAAAGTATTTTCCAACCAAACGCCTCAATCGTTTCCTTGACCAGTTTTGCTGTATGTGATGGTACATTATCATGAAACAAAATCACTTTGTGTTGCCTTTTTTGATATTCTGGTCGTTTTTCACGCAAAGCTTGTGACGTGACGTTTTTTTCACCGTCCGTCACAAGGGTCATTCGACCTGGCCAAAGTAGCGCGGCAAATTTGTCCTGTGTCCTCCCGACGCGGAGGGCGGGTGTGCCGACGCTTATTGCGACTTTTGGGCGAAGACGCGGAGATTTTTGTCGTCGCGTTTCGTGTAGCCTGTCTTTTTGTGCGTTTGTCTAAGAATTTTTAGTATCGACGGCTGCGGTAGGCGATTTAATGTGCGACACATTCCACCACCTCGAGGAGGCGGCAAAGACGAAGACTGAAGACCACATTGGAGGTCCGAGGCCACCCAGAGGAGGGGGTAGCGCACAGGTGATACCGTTTTATACTGTCTACTTAGCGCCCTGAGCGAAACATGTTTTGCTGCAGCCACCTTCTTTACAGGCGACTATACCGCGGGAGCGACAAGGACGGCGTAAGGGGA
>NW_017257609.1:13176-19693 GCF_001594055.1 Mycetomoellerius zeteki
TCGTGAGTGCGGTCGCAAGCTTTATTCAAATTTATCATTTGTTGTCGGTAGCGTTCAGTATTAACGATTTCGCCCGGTTTTAGCAGTTCATAATAGATCACACCTTTCTGATCCCACCAAACACAGAGCATTGTCTTCCGTCCATAGCGATTTGACCTTGCAGTCGATGTCGATGGTTCGCCTGGAGTTACCCATGATCTTTTACGCTTAGGATTCTCAAAATGTATCCACTTTTCATCGCCAGTCACAATTCGATGGAGAAATGACTTTCTTTTGTACCTGGCGAGAAGCATTTCGCAAGTAGTTTTTCGGTTTTCCTGCTGTCTTTCATTCAGTTCATGTGGAACCCATTTTCCCATCTTCTGGATCTTTCCCATGGATTTCAAACGTATGGAGACGGCTTCTCGTGTCACATTCAATTGATCCGCGAATTGTTGTTGAGTTTGAGCGTCATCCTCATCCAACAATGCATGCAATTCGCTGTCTTCAAACTTTTTCGGTGGTTTTCCACGTTCTTCGTTTCTCACGTCAAAATCGCCACTTTTGAATTTTTTAAACCACTCAAAGCACTGTGATTTACCAAGAGCATTCGACAAGCATTCGATGCGATTCTGCAGCAGTTTTCTTCAAATGGTAACAGAAAATCAATGCTGTCCACAAATCGTAGTTTCCACAAAAGGCACAAAATTCGACATGTTCAACGCTATTACAAACTATACTGTTGTATGAAACTTGTATTGTTGTGAGTTGAAAATCTTTGTCAGATGTCAGAACAAGGAAATGGCGTCAATGACGCGGTCTGACGGCAACTACATTGACAGCTATGGCCATCTATTGGTAAATTCCGGTATCATATTTACATACCTGGTAGGAATGAGTGTGTTCAGTGATGGTCCAGCCTATGTAGGTTGTCACGAGTAAGTACACTGGAAGGCCTGCATTTGATAAATTTCAATCCGGCATCCATTAAAGCAAACTCGGGAGCCATTGTAGAACATAATCGACTGACAAGGGAACCTCTCGAGGTGTTAAATTCTGATTTTAATCGCATTTTTAGAATAATTATTTACCAATTTTTTTTCAAAATTTTCGAAAAAAATTGTTAAATAATTATTCTAAAACCGCGATGGAATACAGCTAATTTTGTTGTAAAACTTTTGTATAAAATATTTTTTTATATCTCAAATAGTTTTCGAGATATAACGGAAAAAGCTGAAAACCGCTGTACACATAAGGGGTGATTTCACCCCTTCAAACCGTTTTTTAACCGCAACTGATATTTTCTAAATTCATCTCTTTATGTAAGCTACAAGTTCACAAAATTTCATTAAAATCAGAATTTGACACCTTGAGAGGTTCCTTTGTAAGTAAATAGTCTCTCGCTTTTAGAAAGATTGACTGAAACCGATAAGGGAGAGGTCAAAAGGAATTACAAAAATTACACTGAAAAATTTCTGATTGAAAATGGACCAATTAGAATTTTCTGGTTAAATTTATTAGAATTTTAGTTGAGATAACAGAAATTCCGGTTGATACAGTATTTCTGGTAAAACCTACTAAAATTCGTATTTTTATCGGAATAATTATATCAATTAGAATTCTTATCTCAACTAAAATTCTAATAAATTTAATAAATTATATCTCTGTGACTCTCAAAATTTAACAATAATAATAAAGGCATATAAGAAAACGCGGTAATTGGAGCATATTCAATATTGTATGTTATTCCTTGCTAACAAATATAAGTTTCGAACGTTTCGACTCTTTTTTAAGTCTTCATCAGCGAGACGCGTTCACAAAATCAATGAGATGAAGTCACTTCATCGTAAATGGAAGCCACTCCTGGATTGATAAATTCAAAGTGAAAGAATCCAACGTTGATATTAAAATTCATGATAGGAGGAAGTGTTTTTGAACAAAGAGATTTAAGATTCCGATTCGTCCATTTCTCACCAGAATTATTATTTAATCTAAGACTATTTTTCTCAATAGTAGCTACGTTCTCGTTCTCATTGTTGGATTTTTAGAAATTCTCTTTATTTCTTAAAATGCATCTTGTACACTATGATCTCTAATCTTTTATAACGCCATCGTTTTACTGTATTATGGCGCAGGCGAGCTGGATCCGGCGGTGAAATTACTTAAACTTTATTACGCCATAACGCATCGCCAACGAACCACAAAAGTTTTAGCTAAGCATCGGCTATGCGACCGACCGTTTTAGAAATTTCCTCAACGATCAATCCTAAGGAAGTCTCGGTATACCCGGTGTCTTTCTCGCGCAAACACGTTTTGTCTTCCACCGATGTAGACAGTGGCGGATTTACACATTTTTTCATCCTAGGCCCTGTACTTTTTGGCGCCCCATTAAGACACTTGGCGCCCCTTTCAGACAAATGAACAAAAGTAAAAAAATAAATAAATAAAAAAAAGTATCGAAAGGTATCATTTTTTAACCAAAACGTCAAGATTTTATTTTTGTGCGCCAAAGCACTACTTCAAGGTGCCATATTGGTAAAAATGCGTCACAAATGGCAATCCTACACAAATATAAAATTAACGTTCCGTTTATTCTTTTTCGAGGAATTCTGTATTAGTTCTGAACTAGTGCAATATGTTAGAGTGAAACGAGCTATACCTGTCTTATTCTAACTTACTGCATCAGTGTACACCAGTTCAGAACTTGGTGTGGAAAAAGAAAAGGCCTTTTAATTTTGGTCTTTAGAAGGATGGCGCTCCTGTGTTCCTAAAAAGATGGCGTCCTTAGGCCTGGGCTTCGTAGGCCTCTGTCTAAATCCGCCACTGGATGTAGATTAACTTTTAAAAAAATCTCAGCTCAACTTATAGCTCTTCATCCTTTTTCTGATTCTAAGAAAAATTCTAAGAAAAATTAAATTAATTTACATTGAAATGGCTTGTACTTATATCAATTTTCCTTTTAAAAGTTTTATTACTGTAAATTCACAAGGATTCACAAGAACAAAGTACGTTTTAAGGGGATGCAGAAGCGACGCGGCCGAACTTGATTGAGGTCGATAATACAGACTTTTTTTTAATTCTGAATTCAATAATAGTGACATCTTTCATTCATTTCTTATATTTGTTATGTTGTGAAATTTGTATCGTTGTGAAATAAGAATAAGGAGACCTAACTAGATAGGATAGGGAGAAAAAAGTTGGTCACAGAAAATGTTCTCTATACTGCCAGGTTCGCTGAACGGAATAACTTGCAACATTTCGTCGCCATATTGAGCATTCATATATGTACAATGTACAGGGTGCTTCCGATACCTACACATCAGTAAGTTGGGTTGCCTTTCGGTAGGGGCATGCTCATCCGCAGGGATCTGCTTATCGGCATGGTAATGCAAAATAAGATTAGATCGCAAAAGACAAGAGAAATTGAATTTTACATTCTGATATAGTGTAAAATTCAATAATATAAAATTATATTTACTAATCAAATAATACCTGATCTAATCTAACCTAAAATTTAATAAACATATTTGAACAAAAAATACTTTTGTCTTGAAATGCTTATATAATAAATGTTTAACATGTAACTACCATACGAAAGTGATGCTATGCGTTCATTGATTGCTATATATACCTTTTAGTTGTCATTATGATAAAAAAAGTTTCAATTTTTTTATATAAGTACTTTATGAGTTCAAGATTATTTACGTAAAGTTACATTGTGAGATACAGATATTAATTGTTCAGTAAATAAACAAAATATTTATTTGTTATGAACTAATTGGAATCTCAATGAAACTTTGCATAAATTATTTTTAATACTTAAAGTACTTATACAAAAAAATTTAGATTTTTGTTATCATTATATGTGTTTTATGCCCTTACAATCTTCTTAAGTCAGATATTATTTGTATTATTAAATACATACTTTATATTATATTATTAAATTTTACACTATATCAGAATGTAAAATTCAATTTCTCTTGTCTTTTGCGATCTAATCTTATTCTGCATTACCATGCCGATAAGCAGATCCCTACGGATGAGCATGCCCCTGCCGAAAGGCAACCCAACTTACTGATGTGTAGATATCGGAAGCACCCTGTACAGTGTCACATTTAATTGTGTTAGTGAATTATATTAAGTGTAGAAGTGAGTTTAATCTGTTTAGTAAAGTTCAGTAGAATTTCTGTAATTTTGTACATTGTTTAAAGTATAATTTAATTACATTTTATTTGTAATTGAATGTAATTGATATAATTTTGATGAAAATTATAAAATTACCTTTAACATAGACTTAAATATTAAAGTTTCAGCTTTTATAATCTACAATTGCTTGCATGTGAAATGAATATAAATATTTTTCGCAATAAGTTTAATTACAGTTTTTTCAGCATATTAACATCTTTGAAATATTGTATGATGCCTGATTGAGCATCGAAATTATTAGAATTTAATTTAATTTGCGAAAAAACCACTACGCGTGGTTTAATTGTG
This sequence comes from Mycetomoellerius zeteki, assembly GCF_001594055.1. Classification (NCBI taxonomy): domain Eukaryota; kingdom Metazoa; phylum Arthropoda; class Insecta; order Hymenoptera; family Formicidae; genus Mycetomoellerius; species Mycetomoellerius zeteki. The sequence goes on from NW_017257609.1 coordinate 17,650, forward strand.
TTTAATCCGGAAATTGTTGTGTTTCGGTGTACAGTTCGTTAGACTACAATTGTGGTATGTGTGTCTAGTACATACCAGTACATATCATATTTTTAGTAATTCAAGATTGAATTATTTAACCATTTTAAGATCTAGCTTCGACCGTATAGGGCTTTAATTTATCGGTTGTGTCTCTCACATACACGATCTAAAAATGATATTATTATAAATATTTAGTTATGAATATAATGTTTTATTCTATTAATAATCAAAATGTGTATATTTTCTAAGTACATTCGAACATTAATATACCCTGATAACAAAATGTTTTGTTAAATTAGTTTAATGTTAATTTGGTAGCAAACCAAATTGGTAGTAAACTCGATCAGATTTTGACTACAAAACCATAGCCATCTGTATTCGCATTTGGCTATGGATTTGTCGACAAAGCCCGCTGACAGACTCAACTGTACACAGAGTGTGTACACAACTCAATTGTACACAGAGTTTGTATTACTGACATTGTTAGCAAATTGCCTCTCTAAAGGAAATATGACAAAGCCTGTTAAACATGTTATGCCAGCAGATTAGTGACAGAAACCGAACAGAGTGTGCTCGAATTAGGTTCTGCTCTCGATTTGTTCTCATTGTCAATCTGCCGTCATATACAGGACTTTGTTCAGTTTCTGCCCTCAATCTACTGGCATAGCATGTTTAGCAGGCTTTGTCATATTTCTGACAGGCAATTTGCTGACAATGTCAGTAATACAAACTCTGTGTACAATTGAGTTGTGTGCACACTCTGTGTACAGTTGAGTCTGTCAGCGAGCTTTGTCGACAAATCCATAGTCAAATGCGAATACAGATGGCTATGGTTTTGTAGTCAAAATTCGATTGAGAGTTTGCTTCCAGTTTGGTTCCAAATTGCTAACATTTTGTTATCAGAGTATATTAATGTTCAAATGTACTTAAAAAATATACACATTCTGATTATTAATAGAATAAAACATTATATTCATAGCTAAATATTTATATTCATTTCACATGCAAGCAATTGTAGGTTATAAAAGCTGAAACTTTAATATTAGAGTTCATATTAAAGGTAATTCTATAATTTTCATCAAAATTATATCATTCAATTACAAATAAAATGTAACTAAATTATACTTTAAACAATATGTACAAAATTACAGAAATTCTACTACATTTTACTAAACAGATTAAACTCACATCTACACTTAATATAATTTACTAACACAATTAAATATGACACTGTACATCGTACATATATGAATGCTCAATATGGCGACGAAATGTTGCAAGTTATTCCATTCAGTGAATCTGACAATATACGGTACATTTTTCATGACTACTTCCAATCCATATAGTTAGGTTTCCTTATTCTTACTTCATGGTTGTGTCTCACTCAAATGCATTCATCTGTCCTAGAGCCCAATGAACTATGTATGATACAACTGGAACGTGCACTGGCTGCCAGAATGCGTGCCAAGAGAGCAAATCGTGGGTATATTTCTCTTTGTCGTACAGTCAAGTTAGAAAGTTTTAAAGTACCGGTAAATAAGGATAGATATATGTGAGTGATTTAAAACGAAAGCGTATGAATAAAATAAATTATATACATTAAAATACATTAGATGAAGACAATAATTGTAGTATCAGGAGACGCGGTAGTGTCTCCGGCCATGTTCAATTATCCTAATTACTTTAGGATTAATGAAAATGAAAGACACTACAAATCTCTTATCCCGAGCCACCAAAGTGCATTCTTCGGGGGTGCATAACTACTAAAATATAAAAAATTTTGAAACGCACGTAATATATCCTGGAAGGCCGCATAACCACGAGTAACTTGAGCTAAAAAAAAATTAAAATCGGTCAAGCCGTTTTGGACATATGAGCGGTCGAAAAGTGATGATTTTCGTGAGAAATGAAGTAACGTCTCCTTCTTCTTCTTCTTCTTCTCTGTCCGCATTCAAGGCCGTATTAATTATTTTAACGTCCTGTCTCACCTTTCACTCACACCTCCACCAACTTCGACCCACTC
>NW_017257609.1:19848-26175 GCF_001594055.1 Mycetomoellerius zeteki
CCCTTCTCTTTTTCGTCCTATCTCACTCTCTTTTGTCTTCTCTCACCTCCTTTCGTCCTCTCTCATCCTCGCTTGCTGAAAGTGTCCGATGGTCACTAAGGGTCCTGACTTTGACAATGTGAGTCGGGGCTATTTTAATTTTTTTTCATAGCTTTGTAATGCGTGATGGGTGATTGCTACAACCTTCCGAAGGTTGTTCGGAGCGATGACCTTCGTAATGTGTGAGAGGGTCAGAGTCATCGGAGGTGAACCATTCATTTTTATTTTAATATCTTCTTAATGAACAGCAGTCGCCTGCTGAAAGTGTCCGATGATCACTCAGGGTCGTGACCTTGACAATATATGTCAAGGTCAACATTGTCGTAGTTGAATTCTTTGTTTCATATGTAATAACTTCGGAACGCGCGACGAGTGACTGCTACAACCTTCCGAAGGTTGTTCGGAGCGATGACCTTCGTAATGTGTGAGAGGGTCAGAGTCATCGGAGGTGAACCATTCATTTTTATTTTAATATCTTCTTAATGAACAGCAGTCGCCTGCTGAAAGTGTCCGATGATCACTCAGGGTCGTGACCTTGACAATATATGTCAAGGTCAACATTGTCGTAGTTGAATTCTTTGTTTCATATGTAATAACTTCGGAACGCGCGACGAGTGACTGCTACAACCTTCCGAAGGTTATTTAGTGTGATGACCTTTATAATGTATGGGAAGGTCAAGGTCATCTGAGATGAATTTTAATTTTAATAACTTCTTAATAAGCAACGAGCGACTGACGAAACCCTTCGATGGTCACTAAGGGTTATTACCTTGACAATATACGAGTATGTTACGGTCAGCGTCATCGGAGTTGAATTCTCTATTTCATTTTTAAACTTTTTAACGTGAGATAAGTGACTGCTAAACCTTCCGAAGGTTGCAGGAAATTAGTGAGAAAACAAATATGTTTGCCGCAGGTCTATGTTAAGTAATAATTCCAGATTGAAAAAAGGAATAAAATTAAGTAAAAGTTATCGAAATGTTTAAAACACTTATGAAAAGGCTACCCAAAGTTTGAATTTTTATAGTTAAGAATCTTTCCATGGTTCTTACTTTATGAATCGTCTGACTGAAATACTAATTGAAAAGGAATATTTTACGCAAATATATTTGTATAAAAAATGCAGGGATGGGAAGTAAAGTAAAGCCGTAAATTTTATCATTTATAAAAACGACTTGATGACGACTTCATTGCAACGATAACTGACTATACTAATTTTGTGCTAAGCTTGGAAAAATCACTTTGAGAGGTAACTCTTAACTATTACGTGATTATTTACTGAAGAAATAATTTGTTATGAGTAGTCACAAAAATAAAAAAATCTACTTACTTTTAATGATATGTATCAGGTAAATCAAAGATTTGATATCAATAATAGGCGCTAAATTATAATCTTTAAAAATTACCTATAATTATTATTTATTATTATTATTGTTATTTCTTCCCCGTCCGCCTCTGCTGCCTCTTCGCGGTCCTCAATGGTAATGGGCTGTGAACAGCCGTATTAGAAACCATTTATGAACGATTATAATCCGGTTATCAAATTAGCCTGGGAGAGGAATATGGACATACAATTTATTGGAGAAAAATCAGAATTTTTAATCTCATAAATTAACAAAATACACGACAAAGTCGGAGAAATGCAATATAGACTTAGCAATGATAGATTTCAATAAGCCCTTGGCATCGAAACTGGAATTTAGCGATGCGTTCATTGAATAACAGAGAATGCGATGCTTTAGAAGCTACGGACACACTACTAGGAAATCCCTTCTATGGTACGGACAGTGATACCATTGTCAAATGGATTGACGTTAATGAGATAAGAAACAGGAAAGTTAAAACATTCAATGAATTTGAAGTTCTCGATGAAAATTCTACGAATATTTATTGTCCGTCGCTTATCGATGATCCAAGCAGACCTAAGGAATTAGAATCATTTAATTTGTACGATTTTGCCAGATTCTGGGAAATTACGAAACAGATGCCAAAAAATGGCGAAGTCAAATGTTGCAAACTTATATCGAGTTTATGTTTAAAAAAACGAAAAAAGTGTTACTTAATTAACCATTATCGATTTAATGTAAAAATTGAACCCGGAAAATACTTTTACTCGCTGCTTCTTCTGTTTAAACTGTGGAGAGATTTGAGTGAACTCAAAGGTGCATACGAGACTTACAAGGATGCCTTTAAGAATTCAGCATCTGCTTTGACGAAGGCAATGAAATATCACGAAAGGCTCGAAGAAATAAAGAAAGCTTTTGAGAACGTTGCTGAATTAATCGAGAAGCGCGAAAATGATCTGAAAACACCAGATAGAGCCAAATCCGACGACGATGGATAGAATTGCAATCCCGATAGAAGCCGACGATGCGATGAAAGATCTGGACAATTTTGGTAAGATTGAGGCACCGATTTATTTATCGCAAATAATGTCGCGATTGAACGAAGACCAGAAAAGAATCTTCGATAGAGTATGCCAAGTTTTACAAAATAAAAATCAGATTCTGCGACTGTACGTAAGTGGCGAGGGTGGTACAGGGAAAAGTTTTCTTATTGAAACGATTAAACATTGGATCAGAATACATTTGAAAAAAGCGACTGCACTGCTCCCACGGGTATCGCGGTATTCAATGGCTTGACGATCCATAGAATGTTTCACTTATGTTTATCAATTTACGATTATGTGAAATCTTTGATACGACAGATACAGATGATGGTTTCTTTGGCAGAAAACACATTCTTCTGTTTGGAGATTTGTTGCAGCTTCTCCCTGTTATTAGTTATATGTTAAAAAATATTTTACACCAGACGTAGTTTGTACCAGATATAGTACGCTTTAGTTTACTGAAAAATATGTATATATATGTATGTTGTCGGAACATCATTTTTTTCTAAAGTGAAATGTAATTTGTCAAAAAAATATATTGATTGTATCGATATATTACTATGAATAATAAAAATTTATTATCGTATTCGAAGAACTTTATGATATTTCAAAGAGTATCATCAAGAAAAAAATCTCTATGTCAAAGATCGTGTTAAAATCGCAGAGAAGAAAATATGATTGCGTTCTCACGAGAATAGGCAATGGTCCATTCTTTATTTTCGAATTTATATATTCATAGAATATTATAAATTCATTCTGTTGCAATTGAAGTAAATATGTAATGTATGGCAAATATTTATTATAATTATATAAACAGTTACATATATGCTATTAAATAAAATGTATATGTACATAATATATATTTATATACACATATATTTATTATATATTTATGTACCGTATATTTCAATTTTTTCTAACTATATTGCATAAATTGTAGCTTATAGAAAATTACGTGATAAGAATCGAAAATATATACATTTGTGATACTTGCATTGCTAAAAAGCGGCCCCGTATATTTGTACTCCGAAAAGTAATAGGTGATATTCCTACAAAATCATAAAAATAAAAAGGTTAGGTTTAGGCCATATTCAAAAAAGATCCTCAAAAATTTAAACCTTTAAAAATTTAAAAGATTATCTAAAATAATATATTGCCATGAAAAGTAACTGATATATTATTAAAATAAAGGTGCCAGTTCAAAATAAACATATATAAAGTGTATATTATCTAAATTTAATAATACATTACCATGAAAAATATTTAATTGATATGTTGTTCAAAGTGCAAGTTCAAAATGAAAATACATACATATAAGTAAAACAGATTACAATTTGATTCTAGAAAATAAGTGCGATATGTTATTCTTAGTGCACAAAATATAAAAATCGTTTATTGAGATTTGATTTAAAATTTATACTAGCCCGTACAATGAAAAATAATTGCTTGTAATTCCAGAGTACCAATTTGTTAATGACTCGGAAAAAGAACATGGCGGCCTAATTTCTAAAAACTTTGATGAGTTTCTCGGTGTCCACTTAGAAATAATGTCGAAGCTTTTATAGAGTAATTGTTACAACACTTGAAGTACGAAAAGTATTACATTAGAACCATATTTTCAAAAGCTCTATAACGAAGTGAATATATATTACGTCAAATAATCAGTAAACTCTTTAACTGTATAGCATGTTTGTATTTGACCTGAGACTTTCTTATTTATGAATTTTGGATTTATTTAACATTTATTCGTTTCAGGCAATAAGGCAATGTTTTTTGATCAGTAAATTACTCGCTAAAAATACGGCATAACAAACTTAAAATCGGAAGTTGATATGAAAATTCGAAATTTTATTAAAGGAAGCTAGGAGGGTTTTTTTAATCTAAACCATTTTCATATCTCTTTTTAATTATTTTTTCCATCACTCGAAATTTTTTTGAGAGCAGGCCGTCATGTTCTTTTTCCGAGTCATTAACAAATTGGTACTCTGAAATTACAAGCAATTATTTTTTATTGTACGGGCTAGTATACTATAAATTTTAAATCAAATCTCAATAAACGATTTTTATATTTTGTGCACTAAGAATAACATATCGCACTTATTTTCTAGAATCAAATTGTAATCTGTTTTAGTTATATGTATGTATTTTCATTTTGAACTTGCACTTTGAACAACATATCAATTATTTTTTATGGTAATGTATTATTAAATTTAGATAATATACACTTTATATGTTCATTTTGAACTGGCACTTTTATTTTAATAATATATCAGTTACTTTTCATGGTAATATATTATTTTAGATAATCATTTAAATTTTTAAAGGTTTAAATTTTTGAGGATCTTTTTTGAACATGGCCTGATCTTTTAATTTTTATGATTTTGTAGGGTATTTATATCTGGAGACACGGTAATGTCTCGGCGCTAAGCCAAGCACAGCGACACTGCTGTGCCTCTTTTACGCGAACCAGCGAGTTGCGGCAGACTGTGACTATCGGATCTCGATAACGGCTGAACTGATCAAGTTCTATATACGCTCAATCGATAGCCACCGCTTGGATTGTATAGTAAAAATGCTTTTATTGTTTTTTTACGTGCCCTACAAGCGGAGATATTGCGATGTAAAGTTATAAATCTCTGATTTTAATATATGTCGTTATTGTCATCATCATTATTATTAACGTCGTCGACCACCCAGAATGTACGGTCCGTTTTATCGATAATAGATGACTTTTGATTTAACCAGCAGTCCAGCGTTGGAACATTGCACATTCGCACGTAATCAATGACGGCTGTGATACGGTGCACATTAAAATTAAAATGAAATATCGAGATCGTCGTCGAGGAATTGAATGTCTAAGTGTTGACTGTCGTATTCACTGTCGAGGATTAAGTATCTAGGTGTTGTCTGCACGTTCGTCGTCGAGGAAAAGAGTGTCTAGATGTTCGCCGTCGAAGAAATGGTGTTCACTGTCGAGAAAATAAATGTCTAGGTGTTCGCAATCGAGGAAGTGGGTGTCTAGGTATCGTCTGCATATTCGCCGTCGAGGAAGTGGGCATCTAGATGTTCGCCGTCGAAGAAATGAGGGTTTAGGTGTTCGCCATCGAGAAATTAAATGTCTAGATGTTCGCCGTCGAGGAAGTGGGTGCCTATGTGTTCGCTGTCGAGAAAAAAAGTGTCTATGTGTTCGCAGTCGAGAAAGTGGATGTCTAGGTGTTTGCCGTCGAGGAAGTCGGTGTTTAGATATTCGCCGTCGAGGAAATGGGTGTCTAAGTGTTCGCCATAGAGAAACTAAATGTCTAGGTGTTCAGTAAGACACGGAGCCACAGCAGCGGTTCGCTTTTAATTGGTTACGCGATTGTGGGATACGCGGCAAGTACGCCTCATGGGACTCCAGCATTATGATCTCGAACACTTAGTCACCCGTAACTTGTGTCAACCAATCAAATCGTATTAAATTGTATCAGCTACTACACGTTATTCTAGTTGAGACGATTTGATTGGTCTTTGTATTCCTATTGAAGGATCTTCCTGTTCCGATCAAAATGACTTTAATTCTTCTTATATTTTTGTATTGCAATTCATTCAAAGACATTTTCCTTCCCAACCAAAATAGTAGTTACAAAATTTTATCATTCATATCTCTGTAAAAGATTACCTTTTTAAAAAAAGATAAAAAAGACCTTAAACATGTACGTGCTTCTCAAATAGAACCTAAGTGATACGTATCTTTTTATTATTCTGACTCAAGTAAGTTTTAATTCTTTTTCAAAAATATTTATATTGAAGCGCCATAACGGTCAGAACGTTAAGATGTCGAACTATTGTAAATTCATTTAAATGAATTAATTTCAGAAATGATAATTGCGTGCCGATATGGTTGTCGGACTTTCAACGCA
>NW_017257609.1:26396-29035 GCF_001594055.1 Mycetomoellerius zeteki
ATTGAAAGACCGCTAATGTTAAACATAATACTTTAAATTAAGAAGCGCCATAACGGTCGCGCCGAGAAATGCGTAACTTTCTACATATATCAATTATTGCGAAGAATAATGCTAAGGTCTCGGTAGTCTAAAAGCTTAGGACGCTCGCACGGAATGCAAGAGATCCGGGTTCGACTCCCGGCCGAGGCATTATTTTTCGCAATAAGTTTATTACAGTTTTTAAGTTGGGAAATTTGGGGGGATTATTAATATTTTCAGATTTGATTGCGTTGAAAGTCCGACAACCATATCGGCACGCAATTATCATTTCTGAAATTAATTCAATTAAATGAATTTACAATAGTTCAACATCTTAACGTTCTGACCGTTATGGCGCTTCTTAATTTAAAGTATTATGTTTAACATTAGCGGTCTTTCAATCTTATTATTATTTATATTGAAGCTCCTCTTATTTCAATCCAAGTAATGGCAGTTTTAATTCTTTTTCAAAAATATAATATTTATATTGAAGCTCCTCTTATTTCAATCCAAGTAATAGCAGTTTTAATTCTATATCAAAAATTATTACTCTTCGAAAAAAAACTAATGTACGAAATTAAAAATTAAAACCTAAATGATATAGTTTTAACTAACCAACTTAAATTCTATCAAATTATAAAGTAAAACACAAGTACTATCTTTGTTATTTACTTAACTTTAATTATATGCATCATTTGTATAAAGGGTTTAATATCAATAACTTAAAGACGCCAAGTTAAATTCCATAAAATTTTACTATCATTCGTATAAAAGATTTGACATCAACAATTGGCGCGAAGATAAATCCCACTCCGCTATACTTGATTCCAGTTGAGTCTGCTGAACGCGACTGTTTTTTGTGCTCAGTTTTCCTGCTTCATTCCCCATTATAAAAATCATAGAAATGCTTGACCTCTGTTACACGGTACGTTTAATCGGGTTTAATAACAACCGTAGTTATGAAATTGGCCGATCATAGCTGTTCCTCAGAAGAATGGAACAACTGTGATTAGCCAATGTCAGAACTACGGATGTTATTATAAACCGTGTTTCAAAATTTACTGCTAGCGCTGAAAATGCTGCAGTTTACGTTATATGCACTCTAGATTTTTAGTACAGGCAGTCAATTTTGAAACATATCCTCGATTAAGGGTACCGTGTAAATGTAGTCACTAGCTCCTATCGTTGATTGGATAACTTCCCAAAAAGAAAATAATAATAATTTTAATCGTATACAAACTTACCTTTTTAAAAAAAGGTACTTCTCATAAAAATCCATTTGGGCCGGTTTCACCAACGCCAATTACGTAATCGGCCGTGGAACTGACTAATTGCGTTTGCTGTTTAATAGAATTGACCACTTATGGTTGACAGTCAATCACTGATTCAGTTGGTGAAACCGGTCTTTCGTATGATATTAATTGGCGCCAAGTTAAATCTCATTTCTTTAATAATATTTTCATCGATGGTCTCTTTATTCGAACTCAAGTTGTAATAGTTTTATTCGCCTATACGAAGTTAGCCCCCCCACTTTTTGAATTCACTTATTTTGCAAATTGTACTGAATTATGCTAGGATTGTGCTATATTGTGTTCGAATATTTATGTCAAAATACAACAAATACGTTAAAAAATAAAAAGAAACCATATTTTAGGCCAGCCCCCACTTTGCGATTGTTTCAATTTTTAAAATTGTGCTAGGTTGTGCTAAGTTGTGTTAACATTGTGCCAACCCCCTCGTGGGATGCCATCTTGTCGTGGTAAGGGGGCTCCCTCCTGGGCCGTACCCCGCAAGGGGTCGGCTCGGGGGGGGGCTAAGAGCATCCCGTGCGGACTCCTCTCACTAGTGGGGGGAATCTGCACACTGGGTCCGGTACCCCAAGGGGCTCCCGTCCTCTTCGGAGGGCGGGAGTCCTGGGGGAGCCGTCCTTCTCGGGACGGTTCCCCATTGTGCCGGTAGGGGATGGCGACCCTGACTGCAAACGCCCGGTGGGCTGGCACCGATAGGGGGAGGCTTGCTCCCTTCCTGGCCAGATGAGAGGATTCGTCCCCCTCGGTTCGGGTCCCTCGTCGGGCCCTCCCCTTCCCTTGTCGGGGGGATGGGGTGGTTCCGTCGGGGCTCATGAGCCGAAAAGACGACGCGGAGGAGTCCCGCAGGCGGGGCTGGGCGTGTCTGGGGTTTCGGCTCCGGGCGCGTTTGGTCCCATGCCATGGGTGAGGAGACGCGTGCAATGGGAATTCTGTCTCACATTGCGCGCGACTCCACCTAAACCGGGGTGATGCGGCTTCGGCCGTAGGGGAGGTCGGAGGACCGCTCGGACTTACTCCGAGGCGGGGCCCTTGATGCTCTTGGCGGTGGGCCTAGGGGTGGCCGCTCGGACTTAATCCAAGGCAGAGTGTCCCCTACCCGTAAATGGGAGATGTGGTTGCGGCCGTAGAGGGGGTCGGGAACCGTCCGGGCTTCCGGGTTGGGTACCGATACCCCTGGAGAAGGGCTGGGGTGGCCGCTCGGACTTATTCCGAGGCGGGGCACCCCTCCCCTGCCCCCGGGCCGCTCGGACGTATTCCGAGGCGGGGCCGGGAGTGGGCATGGTAGCCTAGGCACTCATGCGACGGTGTCCC
>NW_017257609.1:29214-31668 GCF_001594055.1 Mycetomoellerius zeteki
GCCCTCCCTATGTCATGTCTATGGGGAGGTGGGGCGTGCCCGGACGGGGGAGCCGCTACGGTTAGTGGGTTAGCTAGGATGGATTATACACGTATTTTTGGCAAAGGGAAGGGGTTAGGTAGGGGATCGTCCTCTCAGGGCGGTTCGGTTTCGGCGCCTTCGGGCGCGGGTGGTGTCGCGCCGCCTTCTGGGGCCGGGGCATCGCCTACGCGCGTGGGGCAGCCGTCGATCGGTGGGAAGGCGGCATCAGTGCGGGGCCAGTGCGGGAGGTTCCCCTCCCTCTCAGGTTAGAATAAACACGTAACTACACATTGCACTAACTGATATTTAAGAACAAGAATATTTAAGATATACTGTTATGTGTTTATTATTTAGAATACATGATCAATATTTGAAGCGACGAAAAGTTGTATGTTTATGTATATTTTTGAAAGAATTTGTAATTAATTTGTAATAAATGATTTTTTTTTCTGAAGGAATTATAATTTAATTAAATTTATTATTATAGATATAAAATTATTTATTATTATAGATATAAAATATTTATTATTATATAGCTATAAAATAGATATGAGATACATATATGTATATACAAAAGAAAGATATATAAAAATAAATATAATGATTTTATTTTCAGTTATTTTTTTATCATTACGACGTTCTGCTTGCAGTATGTTTAGAATACCTACCATTGCTCTTTCACTAGCATCCTCGCTGAGAGCTCTTAGCTTGGCAGCGATCACTACTCCAAACGCAGCGTACTGATCATTGTCAATATCATTCGTAGGTATGTTGATATGTATGGGCTCGTTCAATATGTCTTCGATATTTTTCAAAACAGTATTAGATTTGAGTCTTGTCGAGTGCCTTGAATCAATACCTGACCAAACATTAAACTTTTGATGAAAACATATAAGAGCACATATATTTTACAAAAAAACATAAGTTAATTAATAAAACACAATAGCTTCAATATGTAAAATTATTCAATTAAAATGTAAGTGCTGAGGGGAAGGCTCCGATTGCACACATTGTATGTTGCACACATGCGTCGCTAATTAGCCAATTTAAAAATAAAATATTCTCATTGGTAAAGCATTGAAAAATTACTAGGCACCAGCTGATATGAGTAGTGTGTGCAATCGGGATTGTAGGCAAACAGGATCCTTCCGAGCTGACAGCCAACGTTGGATGTAAGTTGCTAAAATTATATATTTAAAAATATAATAAATAATAAGGCTCTGTAAGTATAAAACAAAATAAAACAATTTCTGTGTCGAAATGTTTGTTGATTATTTTTATTTTTGTTTTAAATTAAACAGTCTTTATTATATAACTGACTCTTAGCCCTTCAATTGTTTTATTTTGTTACATATTTAAAGTTACATATAATATCTTACGTGATGAACTTCTGCTGCTCATACTCTCTTCCTGATTATAATTTGAGCTGTCATCATCGTCCAAACTATCGTTACTTATAATGTTCGTTGTTGTCCTGAAATTGTAAGAAATTGGTTAATCGAATTCTTATATGTGTGTGTATGTATATACACTATTTTTACGATACTTAATTATTTGTATTATGCGCAATATATACATACTTGCTTTGCAGACATACGTCTCCAAGAAACTCCATTCTGTCCATGTGGATCCACTTTATTTTCTTACGAGCTCCTGAGCCACTTGGCATTTCTGATTCCTTTTTATTTTTACGATATGTGTCTGACAGCGAATTCCATTTTTTTTTGGCTTCTTCAGAAGTAATGAAACCTGTAAAAGAAGATACGTCAGATACAAGCATAATAAACATTATTACATACATATATAGGTGTAGTAAAAAGAAATCCATTATTTTGCATGAAATTGAAGGCTTTATTTAGTATAGTTAGAATGATCCGATTTAGGTCAAATATGCACCGTTTTGTTCGATAATTTGTTGCCATTTTGAAGGTAATTTCATTATGCCTCTCTCATAGAAACCCTCGTCCCTATTGGCAAAAAACTGGGACAGTTGATTTTCACAAGCTTCTCTTGAGTCGAATTTTTCACCAGCAAAATCATTTGCCATAGACAGGAACAGGTGGTAATCACTTGGAGCCAGATCCGGACTATAAGGTGGATGCATAAGAACCTCCCAACCAAGCTCCCGGAGCTTCTGGCGAGTCACTATCGATGTGTGTGGCCTTGCGTTGTCCTGATGGAACACAATTCCTCTCCTATTGGCCAACGCTGGCCGCTTCTTGGCGATTGCTTCCTTCAGACGGTCCAATTGTTGACAGTACAGGTCTGAATTAAGAGTTTGGCCGTAGGGGAGCAGCTCATAGTGGATGATTCCCTGCCAATCCCACCAAACACACAGCAAAACCTTCCTGGCCGTCAATTCTGGCTTGGCCACCGTTTGCGCCGGCTCACCGCGATTCGACCACGACCGTTTTCGCTTGACGTTGTCGTAAG
>NW_017257609.1:31994-36375 GCF_001594055.1 Mycetomoellerius zeteki
TGACCATCTTTGACGCGCACTCAAACAATACCGAGTCAAGCAATCACAAAACTGTCTGAGAAGTTTTTTTAGTACAAAATCTTATTTTTCTAACGCCATTTAGCGTAACCCGATCGCACTTATACAACGCGAGATACAGATTACTAAAGCCATCTATTGGAAAAATAATGGATTTCTTTTTACTACACCTAAATATAATACAGTATATAATACATATACCATTGAAAATATTAGACCTTGCATGACTGTGGCAACTTCCATCCACAATTTCTCTTTCGTTCGGATGCCCCTTTCTGCAATTGGAAGCCTAAAGTTCCACAAAGCTAGTCGTCTCCGAATCGCCTCAATAAGACGCTCCTCCAGAAATACTTTCAGCTGCTTCACATTTATCGGAACATTTTCTTTTGCGAAGCTCTCCTCGTCAGGAGCTTGCTGGATCAACTCTGATTCACTGGGCGTCTCAATTATATTCAATTCTTCATCTCCTACCAGGCTTCTTCGAAGTATGCTTCCATCCTCTACGCATACGAAAACATTGCAGCACGAGTACACGAATTACAAGTTTCCAACAACAATTGATGCATAATTTAATGCATAAAATTCTTTTCACCGTAAAGTACTTACCGTACTGCGGATAAAAATAACGAGTATTCTTATCAATGTAGTACGCAGGGAAAGATTTGAGGCACGGGTGAACTGGAATCTCATCTTCTCTGCAAATTGATTCACACAGTCCACATGTGTTGACTACATCAGTTTCTAATTCCTGTAAAGCATTACATGATTTAATAATTATACATTGCAATAGGTTACGTACAAAAACGCCATCGTCTATTCCATAAATAAATAAGTACATAAATAAGTAAATAATTACAAATAAGTAAATAATGAATTCATTAATAATAATACATGCACTGATCTCGTCGACAAAACTCATTTTTCTCTTCTATATATTCACTTAAATTTAAACGATTTAAACACAACCATTTTTCGTTAAAGATGGGACACTCCGAACTTCAGCATAAAATCGATAGTTCTCGAGCCGTCGAGTGCTGCTTGGCATTATGGTAGAGTGGGGGTAAAACGCCAGCTTTTCTTCGCTGCATGAAATGGCACCTTTACCCAAAAGAAGGGCTCCTCCAGCAGGTCAAATCCTTCGATCTTCCCCCGGTATTCCTCCGTGCAAGTGCACCTACCAAAGGGGCGATCCTCTCCTCGATGATACCATCGAACGATTGGTGACGCAACACGACCACCTCCCCCTCTTCTAGAGAGGGGATTGGTAGGTCGTATTGGTTGACGCCATCAATCACTTGGGTTCCGGACGGGTCTTAGATCCGCGAGACCGTACGGATGGCGCACCACCCTCCTGTTACAATATTAACTGTCTATGTTTTCTAATACAAACAATGTTATAGCAAGCAAGTATATCAATATGAAAGTACACACAAAGTCAATGTCAGTAAACAATATATAATTATAAATTAAAATTAAAATTAAAGTTCACAAAAAATTAATTACATTGTCTTAAATTACGTTGTTTCAATTCATTACTTTTTACGATATTAACATTTTATTTATGTCGATTATTTTGTCACGGTACCGCTCCTTCATTGAAAAAATAATCACAAAATTCATCACGAATTTGTATACAATTCCGAGCACTATTATTCGATCCGCAATTACCAATATCTTGAAATGCACAGCCATCTTCAATAATTCCGCGCCAAGTACCTGGTATAAAAGTATTTGGATCACTAGCATGAATTTCATCAACCATACCCGCAAGAACATAACAATTTTTACCGATGTCATCTTTGCGAAGCCAATTGTATAGACAAATAGTTGCCTGTACCATCAATTTTGCATTCTCTGGTTTAGCAATAATAGGTTTGCGAAAAATTCGCCATTGGCTGACCAAAATACCGAAAGCATTTTCGATAAACCTTCTCAACCGATAGTTAAAGATGTCCTGCTCCAATGTCAGTCCATTCTTGCCAGGATACGGACGGAGCAGATATGGTTTTAAAGGAAACGCTTCGTCTCCTACAAGGCAGTATGGTAGAATTCGTTCTCCTGTAACAGCTGATTGCTTCGGCACGTTCATTCTACCTGCGTTGAAGTTTTTCCCAACAGCACTGTTGCCGAAAATGCCTCCATCGCTTCGTCGTTCACAAGCCCCAATATCCACAAAAGAAAATATGTAATGTGCATCGCAAATGGCCAATAATACTACACTATAAAAATTCTTGTAGTTGTAGTATGTGGAACCAGCATTGTTAGGACATTGAAACAGGAGCCATATCCAATTTTCATCAAATGTTGTAAATTACATGAATAATTTCGAGGATAGTAAATATATTACTGCAGATTACAGTTTATCTATTACTGCAGATACAGTGTCAGACTTAATGATAATAAAAATACGTACTTGAATTGTTATGTGTTTTCCATCGATGGCGCCGATACAATGGATAAAATCAGAAATGTCTTCGAAATCATTTGCAATTTGGAGCCAGTCTTCTTCTGATAATGAAGGTGGCAAAACCAAAGGACACAAAGTGTTCCAGATTACTTCGCATGTTTCTCGAATAATATTGCATACCGTCGTTAGCCCAATTAGATATTGGTATGACATTGACGTCATTGAGTCACCAGATGCAAGATACCTATATATTGTAGGAACACAAACTAATATAATATAAAACTAATGCTAAAGCAGTTGAGCAATAGTTTCGTTAGAAAATTTGATGGATAAATGTTAAACAAACCTTAACGTTATTGCCAAACGTTCTTTCGATCCAATGGATTCCCGAACAACATTTTGTTTCACTAAGTACGGTCCAACAATCGACATTAATTGTTCCAACTGTGTTGTTGACATTCGGAAGTAATTATGGAACCGTACTCCATCATCTACAGTCAGTTTGGGAAGAAATACATGATAGAAACCATGCTCCAGACGATCTCTTAAATACGGTGCTACCCAATATTGTTTCTTCTTGTAAGCTCTTTTTTTTCGAGCAACATTGGCATCTTTGCATTTAGAACCTGTGCTCGTCGTTTCCTAACCTCTTTCGCTATTGCCATCACCAATGTCTTTCGTCTGCTCGCCGTCAACATACGATTAAAACCGTTTAAATGCACTTCTACACGCATCGTTATATATATTTATATTAAATGTATAATTTAAAAGCAGATGCATGCAAGATGAAGTAATGACACACCGGGAATTATTTTTATTTTAAACCGACAACTCAGACACCCAAAAAACGGATCCAGCAATTTTACGCTCCATGAAAAGGTAGTGGGAGAATAGCGAACAGCTTTTGGACGCTCCTTTAGATTATGGTAGAGTGGGGGTAAAACGCCAGCTTTTCTTCGCTGCATGAAATGGCACCTTAATGGGTCCAGCGGGTCACCTGGTGAAATTTTCAATGTCCAGGTTATCGGACATGAGATCCGTCCGCCCGTTTTTTGACACGAGCGGGACGGCTATCGAATGGATGCTTAAGAGGTCATCCATTGATGTTGATCAAATATTGGCCGAAGAGTGGCCTTCGGTGTCGACCCCTCTGAGGGTGCGTGAAGGGGACTCTGCTGAATCAGGCGAGGAATCGGATGGTCCAGCGGGGTCACGAGCCTCCCGTAGGAGGTCGTCCGCCACTCTGGCTCGCGACTTGGAGGTGGAGGGGAGGGCGATGGGGAGAGGAACCCGTGGCGGGTCCCTCCTCCAGGGTCTTCCCACAACGGGACGGATCTCGGGGGCCATCGGAGAAGAGAAAGAGGAGTCGGGCGAGACCGAGGAAGGATGGCTCGGGCCCGTTTCGGTCTCCCTCGATCGACTCCGATGCATCCATCGGGACGCGAATGAGGGGAAGGGTGATGGAGGGCTTTCGGCGGGCCGCCTCACCCAACCGTGTCCGGGGACGAGGATGCGGGAATGGTGGACGCGCCTTTGCGCAGAGTCCACATCCCCTCCTCCTCATTCTTCACCCCGGTCCAGAGGAGAGAGGTGGCCGGTGCATTGCGTTGCTCCACGAAAGTTCGACCATAGATGTCGTCGGCATGGCCGATAATTGGTTGGCTGAAGCGGAGTCGGCGTGTGCCCGGTCGGGATCGCTGCAGGGTGGCTTGAGTGGCAAACTCAAGATGGCCCTGCATCTTTCCAGGGAGGCCGCGCTTCTGCTGGCTGTAGGGCGATGTGGACATCCGTGTCGACCGCGACCGACGTGGACCGAATCGCCGTACTAGGCCGGCAGAACACGGTACTCAGAGGCGAGATGGATCGTCTCCAAGGGGAGCTGGATAAAGTACAAAGCTGGTGCAGGTACCTGAGGAGAACGAGGGAGGTACCGGGTGCCTCCGCGTCGGCGAGGGG
>NW_017257609.1:36833-37413 GCF_001594055.1 Mycetomoellerius zeteki
GGGGCCGCGCCTGCCCCTAGGGGGCCCTCTGGACCTGGCGGGGAGGACCCCCTGATGCCTTCGGGTTCCTCGCGCGGGGGGGATGCCGCCCCGTGGACCGAAGTCCTAGGTAGGAGGGCGAGGAGGGCTGCTACTGCTAAGCAGCCCTCTTCGTACAAAAAGGGGACGAGGCTTGGCGCGGGTGATGGCGGGAGCGCCGCCCTGATTGGGGGCGCGTCTCGCCGTAATGAAATGGCCCGCGTCATAAACAAGAAGAGGCCGAGGACCTCGGCGGTGATGGTCACCGTTGATAAAGGTGGCTCATACGCCGAGGTCATCAAAAAGGTGAGAGCGGCGATCAATCTCGGGGACTTTGGAATAAGGTCCCTGAGGATTCGCCGCTCAATCACGGGAGGGTTGCTTCTCGAGATTCCGGGGGCGGGGTCGTGCATGGCCGCTGACAAGCTCGCGGAGGCCATGCACGATGTCCTTAGAGAGGATGAGACAGTCAAAATCGGCCGCCCCGTTTCGAGGGTTGAGCTGCGGATCTGCAGGTTCGACGAGTCCGTCGAGCCCGGGGAGATTTGGACGGCCGTGGCGG
>NW_017257609.1:37512-39000 GCF_001594055.1 Mycetomoellerius zeteki
TCGTCAGAGAAGGGCTCAGCCTTGGGTGGGCAAAAGCCAGGGTCGAGCTGTTGAGGGGGCCCCCCCTCAGGTGCTTCAGGTGCCTGGGGCGGGGACATGTGCAGCAGAGGTGCCCGCCAACGATGGCGGATCAGCGCCTCTGCTGCTTCAACTGTGGGCAACCCGGACACTTGTGGGTGCCGGGCTGGGGCGAGTTGCCCATTATGTAAAGAGAGGGGGCTGGCGTCGGGGCATCGATCCAGATCCGACGCCTGCCGGCCCGTGGCGGCGGCGCGTCCTGCGCTGAATCTAGGGAGGGCAGAGGAGGAAGAACGAGCGATCCGCTCCCACTGTCCCCATCGAGGAGGTGGGGGGTGCGGCCGCGAGTGACTCCTCGCCCGACGGTCCGGACCCCAAAGAGGGGACGGATGGAGGGGGTAACGGGGACATCCGGGGGTGCGCATGGTGTATTCTCGGCGCGCTTCCCAGGGTGATCTTGGAGCCCCTCCCATCCACGTCTCTACGCCGATCAATATGGAAATTGATCCAACAATAGTACCAGGACCATCAACTGAGTCTGGATCGCAAGCAAGACACACAAGAGAAGGCAACGTGGCTAAACAAATGGCTAAATGCAGCATAAATACGCCGGCAACAATTAAACTAGTAGAAGTAGCATCTTCGTCCCCTATGGAAATAGACATTTCTCAAATAGATGATACTTTACCGATGGAATGGCCTGTCGACGGAGAGGCATGGACACAGGAAGTAGAACAATTAAAGAAGGCAGAACCAACGAAGGAAAATGCCTAATAAACTCCTTCAAATTAACATCAATCATGCGAAGGACGGTCATGACCTTGTAACTACCTAACTTTTTAAGCGCGGACGTAGCTCGTCGGGGCCTCTCGGCGCGGGGCTTTAAAAGAGGTTCGAGCAGGAGAGGCAAGATGCAGTTACGCGGGCGATTGATTATAATGAGCACAGGCGCGGTAAAAGTTAACAACAATCTTTATTGTGACATAAACAAAATGCAATATTTACACATGACAGAATAAGTAATTATATACATAGAATAGATAACGCGCGGACGATAATTCGATTGAGAATGCGGTCGCGGATTCGTATGTACAATGTAACGCGTGCGTAGCACGCGACGGGTCGCTCTGGATTCGTCGGTCGTGGCACGCGGAAGCGCGCCAGCCAATCCGGTTAGCGCGGCGCGAACGTGGTACGCGGCGCGGCGATTTGCGAAGCGTTGCTTTCCCCGATGCAATGGGGAAGCGCGGAGTATATGAGGGCCGTCGACCCCAAGAACGCTTGGGAGGGTGGAGAACACTCCACCCTTAGCTCGTGTCGAGGCCCGCGGTTTTATGTGTTGATCGGTACGGACGGTGCGTGGAATCGAGAGCGGCACGTGATGTCGTTGTCGGGAACGCCCGACGGTGACCGAGAATGATCCCTCGACCACCTTTCCTCACGATCACGTTGTGTCCGGAGTGGAATCGG
>NW_017257609.1:39443-44051 GCF_001594055.1 Mycetomoellerius zeteki
GCGGCATCCGACGGAAGATCGATCGGGAACGATGCTTTTGCGGGTGCATCGTTACAACCTCATGCTTCAACATATGGCAGAAGGGGACTTTGCGATTGCAATAATCCCGGAACCATATGTGATTCCGAGGGACCACCCTCAGTAGTATGCCAACGAAGAGAAAACAATCGTAATTACGTGGAGAAGATCGGAGAATTCTATGTCGTGTGTACCGATTGAAAGAGGACAACACTACGTGGCAGTTAAGTGGGGCGACGCGATCATAGTCGGTGTTTATTTATCCCCTAACATCGAGGCCACAGCAGTAGAAAAAGCTATGGAGGAGATTGAAAGATGTGTATTATTCCATCATGATAAATCCATAGTTATAGGGGGAGATTTCAACGCCAAGGCGGAGATGTGGGAATCCCCAGTAACAAACCCACGAGGAATATTCCTCACGAATTGGGTCAGCGACATGGGACTGATATGTCTCAACTCCGGAGGCCAAAGTACATGCGTCCGCGGCACTGGTGAATCAATCGTAGATCTCATATTCGCAAATCAGTTAGCTGCGGCTCGAGTATTAAACTGGGAGGTTTCCAGGATGGAAAGTGCTTCGGACCATAGATATATTGAGATGACTCTCGGTAAGACGAGTTCGCAAACAAAGAAAGAATCGATGCCTAGGCCTAAAAGGTGGTCTCTGAAGAAACTGGATGAGGATCTATTTAGAGCCGCAATAGTGACAGGCTATTGGAGCAAGGGAGAGACTGCCCAACCACAGGACCCGGAATCGAAGGCGATCAAATTGCAAAGAATCATCACAGAAGCATTTGACACCGCGATGCCTAGATCGACTCCGAGATCGCGAAGAGCCATGGTGGACTGAGGAGCTCGCGCTATTGAGAGAAGCTTCCACAAAAGCCAGGAGGAAACTCAAAAGGGCTCGCAGACACGAGAATCCGGAAGATCCTACTGAAGCGGATCATAGGATGATCGGTGAATATAAGGAAGCTAGGAGAAACCTCAGTAGGGCTCTGAGGAAAGCCAAAGCCGTGGCTTGGGGCGAATTCGTGGGAACCCTGAATGAGAACCCATGGGATCGTCCTTACCAAACAATAATGGGCAAACTGCGCAGATGGACACCACCATTCACAGAATCGTTGGAGAAGCCGGTTCTGGACAAAGTGTTGGGTGGACTCTTTCCCCCTCCCATGGGGGAAGCTGATGAATGGACG
Source organism: Mycetomoellerius zeteki (assembly GCF_001594055.1). Classification (NCBI taxonomy): domain Eukaryota; kingdom Metazoa; phylum Arthropoda; class Insecta; order Hymenoptera; family Formicidae; genus Mycetomoellerius; species Mycetomoellerius zeteki. Next base: position 40,664 of record NW_017257609.1, read on the forward strand.
GAGCCACCACTCCTTGAAGAAGGCTACAAATAATGGCAGGATAGCTTTAGAGTCTCCACTATAGAACTAAAGATGGCAGTCAAAAGTGACCAGCAAGAACGCGGCGCCTGGTCCCAGCGGAATTCCTTCTAAAATCTGGGCAATAGCAATTCCGGAAATTGAGGAAGAAATAAAAGACACTTATTCGGAATGCCTGAAGAAAGGTAGTTTTCCTTATGGAAAACAGCTAAATTGGTCCTCCTAAGGAAACACGGAAAACCAGATGACCAACCAGCAGGATACCGGCCTATTTGCCTACTAGACGATGAAGCCAAATTGTTGGAGAGGATAATTGCTGAGAGGATTGTTAACCATCTCAAAAGAAGAGGTCCAGATTTAAGCTCATCTTAATTTGGCTTTCGGCGAAGAAGATCCACGGTGGACGCGATACTCACTGTCAGAGGCTTTATGGAGTCCGCATTCGACCAAGGACACGTAGTGGTGGGGATATCGCTAGATATCAGCAATGCATTCAATAGTATCCCATGGGAGATAATAGGTAAAGCACTCACTGAGCACAGGGTACCATTATACCTGCGTCACGTAATTAGGGATTACCTAAATGATAGGCGATTATCGTTTCCCAACAAGGATGGAAACAATGGCTACAGGGATGTTCAGAGAGGGGTCCCACAAGGCTCAATCCTGGGTCCATTACTTTGAAATCTAGGGTTTAATGGTATCATGGCAGAAGAAGATCTACCCGCGGAATGTAGAGTAATATGTTACGCTGACGATACGATCGTGCTGTCACACGGCAGAAACTGGGAGGAGGCAACCTTATGCGTGCGTGAGGCGGTGAACACGGTGATCCAAAGGATAGAAGAGCGCGGACTAACGGTAGCCCCACAGAAATCCGAGGCGGCGGGCTTTTACATGAGGGGTAGAGCCGCCGATGCATCAGTTAAAATAGCGGGAATAGATATTCGAATTGGATCAAATACCTGGGACTAGTTCTAAATAGCAGGTGGAGCTTTGTTCCATTTTATGGAACTAGCCCCTAGACTAGAGGGAGCCGCGCTTGCCCTCAGCAGGTTACTGCCAAACATAGGTGGCCCTAACAACAAGGTTAGGAAGCTGTATTCAAACGTGGTGGCATCGATCGCACTATATGGTGCATCGGTTTGGGCGTTTGACATCAAAAAGAACAAGAAAACCCTATCCATCCTTAGGGCATGCCAGAGAAGGATGGCAGGACGAGTCATCAGGGCATATAAAACTGCCTCATTTGCAACAGTAACAACGCTGGCAGGCATACCACCGTTTGAGCTGTCAGCCGTGAAATACCAGGAAGTGCATGAGCGCGTAGCAGAAGTAAAGTAGGCGGGGGGAATCCCCGTTCATCCGAGAACTCTCTCAAAGATTCAAGAAACTGCGCAAAGAAACATGGTCCAGGAATGGCGGATATGGCTCCAAAGTGCGGAGCATGAAGGTGGTGAGATGTTCGGGGTGTTGGCTTCCCGACTCCAAGCATGGCTGGATGCAGGAGTGGGGCTTTCCTATCGAGCGACCCAGGCGATAACGGGCCATGGATGTTTCGATCGGTTTCTGTGTCGTATCGGGAAGGAGGTCACTAACAAGTGCTAGCACTGCGATGCAGCGTGTGACTCGGCATCACACACGCGCTCCGATACTGCCCTGCGTGGGACAACGAGAGAGAAGTGTTAGTGCGAGCAATAGGACAGGATCTCTCCTGAAATAAAATTATCCTATGCAGGGAAAGGACGCCTTTCTTGTCTTCTGTGAGAAGGTGATGAAACGAAAGGAAAAATCCGAAAGGGAAAGGGAGGGTAGATGGCGGATAATCGGTTTATCCTGTATGAATGAATGCGGATGAATGCAAGTATGAATGAATGTAATGAATGAATGAATGCTTAGAGATAGGGAACAAGTAGGAAGAGGGAACGCCCAGACCGAATAACGGGATGGGCAGGGGTACGTACCCTGACACTACTGGGAGGGGAGGCTTCTCTATCTTTAACTTAGCTCTCCCATCCCAGTAGCCCCGTTGTATACATATTTGTACACATATAATAAATAGGAGGGCCATAGACAGTCGCACCGACTAGCGGGGCGACTGGGCCAATTTTAAACGCTAAACGAGTAGGTGGAGGCCGAGTCGGACAGTAGTCCGACCCTCCGGAGACCCGTGGGATGGCAGACGGGGGCACGCCATCCCCTCGTGACGGGTATAGTTGTAAAACCATAAAACAATAGAGATAGGGGGGACGCGAGGTGCCGGCGTCACTTCGCGCCCCCAGTGTGAAAGTGGTAGGGTCGCGTAAGCGACAAGCGAGGGCCTAACCAGAAGTATTGCAGATGCGGAGTTCCTGGTTAGGTCCTATAACGCGCGCGGTTAGGTACGCCCGCTGAGTTTTAGTTGGTAGGCCCCCTGTGGTAAGTAACTGCAGGGGGAGAGTCCAACATAACCGCTCATTTCCCACCGAAATGAGCGATATGCGTAACGCATTTCTCAGCGTCAAAAAAAAAAAAAGGTTCCGGACGGGTCCCCCGTGTGTGGGAGGCGTTGACGTGGCACGGGGGCTCATCCTGGGCCCTCCTTAGGGGGTCCCAGGGTGCTAACATAGTACGGGGCACCTCGTTAAATAGAGGGGCCCTGTACACTCGGGTCCGACGCCCCAAGGACCCCTCGTTCCTTAAGGGGCGGCACCTCACTGCGTCGGTAGGAGAAAGTAACTCCGACTACAAATCCCGGAGACTCGGCTCCGATAGGGGGAGGACTACTCCCTACCCGAGGGTGGAGTGGTGGGCGTCCACCAACGAAGAAGGACCTTGGGACCGCGTGGGGCCCTTCCCTCCCCCTGTGGGTGGGGTGGTTACCCCGCGGGCTTTTGGGTCCAGAGAGGCGACGCAGTATATTACTGCAGGCGGGCTCTGGCATGCCATTGAGCCCATGCCATTAAGGGGATAAGGGGATTCGTGGAGGGGTATGTACCCCATTGCACCCAAGAATCAACTATCAGGCTTGCTCCAGTGGGCGGTCGTTCTTCATGAACTACCGCCCATTGCACACTGGGCGTCCCTGATAGGGGAATGTGGCTTAAGGATGGTCTATTCGTGCCGTCATGGGACGGGCGGATGGCTAATCCAAGAGTCACAAATGGAGAGTTATAAAACAGCAGAGGTAGGATCGGGTATCCGGTACAACTGGCAACGGGAGATTCTGTTCTACGCGCGAGGAATATATATGATACAGGGGTGGGGGCCCGCCCGCGTGGCGTTAAGCGTTCCGCTGCGCGGGCGGGTTCCTCACGAGGAAATAGTACAGGGGGTAGGTGTCACTCCTCGTGGCCTTAAGCGTTCGGCTACGGGGGGTGGCACTCGCCGG
>NW_017257609.1:44233-74661 GCF_001594055.1 Mycetomoellerius zeteki
GCGCCAGGGGGGCCTTATGTGCCCCGCGTGGCACAGTGTGCTATTTGAGGCGCACCCTCGGCGTGTCCGCCTGCCCCTCGAATGGGGTGAAAAGAGGATGACGATGAGGTAGGTGCCCGGATTTACGCGACGGCGTCAACTAAAGCGAGAACCGGGTGGAGAAACAATAGCCAATTGATGGATGACGTGACATCTATCAAAAGGCGTGCTGGTCGCCGCGGCGGGGAGGGTGCGGGGGAGACGCCGAACCATGCCCAAACTGTCCGTGGGGCCCCTTGGGTGGCGCCACCCGTGTCGGTGCCCCTGGTGTCGGAGCCAGGGGAATCCCGAAAATTGAGGGCCTTGCACCATAGTCCGAAATTAGTAGGGGTCCGGAACCCAGCGTGCGCGATGCAATTCTGCGAACCAGCGGTATATGCGGTTTCTCCGGGGGAACTTGGGGGCTTATCTTCTGATTGGTAGGGTATACCCTGAACCACGCAGCCGATACGGGGAACAGAATCGATGATACACATGGATAATAATAATAATAAAAATAAAAAAGGAAGCGAAGGATAGAAACGAAGAAGAGGCAGGGACGTTTCTACAAGAGGTACGCGTGGAAGTAACGTGAGAAGAAATAAGGACGAAAGGAACTAAAGGTTTCTTCAGAAAACCTGGAAAAGGTTCATGACACAGGATACTGGCAGCATGGACTCGCCCGCAATGGAGACAGAAGAAGCGATCGAGATCAGCTCGTCAGATAGCGAGATGGACGTTGAAATCGTCGGCAACCGAAAGAAAAACAGAAGAGCAATTATACTTGACAACTCGGACGCTTCTCCACCAGAAAGGTGGAAAGGAGGGGATCCGCTGAAAACAAGAAAAGTGGAACCACAGGGGAATACGTAGGAAGAAGGGAAGCCATACTTAGATATAACGAAGCGAAGGAGCGAATCTCTTCAATTAGACAGAGAAAAAATAATACGACAGTATAGCGACCAAGAATTATTTAAGAAAGCGAGAGTGAATATAGAGGGAATAAAGGAGCAGATGGAGGAGATGTCGAATGATGAGTTAGCGGAGAAAGTACAAGCTAGCTTAACGGAGGTCCTGAGAATAGCCAGGGCATCCAGTAATTTGAAAGGAACATTCCAGAAAAGTATGAAGATGCTGCATTGTCTCTAGGAATCATGGAAATATTTAGGGAAAGGGCCACCCTGTCCAAAGAAGAAGCACACTCGGAAGAGATTAGAGCCCTAAAAAGAGAAGTGGGAAAATTAAGGGCAAGACTCGAGGACGAGGTCGAGAGGGAAAGGAGGAAAGCATTACAATCGGCAGGAGAGGCAGAATCTTATAAGAAGGAATTACAAGAATTAAAAAAGGAAAAGGTGGAAAAAAGGGACAAGATTACAAGTCCAAGGAAAGGTTATAACAAGGAAAAAAGAAGTCCAAGACGAGTTCCTTCTGCGAACATTAAAGCAAGGGATAAGTTAATCACTTCTAATTCAGAACAGATGGACATGAAAAAGGACTCAGAGAAGGTGATCCTAAACAGACCTGAGGAATGGCTGGAAGTAAGGCGGTCCACACTGCGGAAAGAGGAAGCTTATAAAGGAGGGCATAGAGGTACAAAGAGCTATATACGCCTCACATAAGAGATACATGTCGGAAGCTAGTATAGATACAAAATCCTCGAAAGACAAGAACGAATTGAAAACAAAAGAGAAGAAAAACAGGTCGGAAGGAAAACCCAACGCTACTCCGAGAGAGCTCGCGGATATTATTAGGGAAATAGTAGTTGAAGAGCTAGCTAAATATCATAGGATACCGATAATTAAGGAGATGCAGATCATTAAGGGTCCAAGTGAACACACAGCAAGTAGTAAGAATAAGAATAGGGGAGGAACCCCGTTGGAAAAATATCACCAAGAGGAGAATACTCCGAAAACAAAAAGAACTGGAACAGAAGGAGATAAAGAAACGTCAAGTAGTAAAAAGGAGGAATTGCCATGGTCCAAGGTCGTTGGCAGAAGGATAAGGAAAAAAGAACAAAGTGCTAGGAGGGAAATAGTAACACCGAGCACAACTCCAGGGAAGGCAAGTAAACAAACAAAGGAAGAGGAAAGTAATAGGCGAACCCCTAGGACAGCGGCAGTCCAAATCAGCTGTCGTGGAGACATAAACTACGCGGAAGCGATGAGACTGGCAAAGTCACGAGTCGACATTGATATGATCGGTATAAAAGAAATCAGACCGAGGAAAACAAGAACAGGGGCACTACTGCTCGAAATTCCGGGAACGGAAAGTTACGAAAAAGCTAACGAACTTGCTAATAAATTAAAAGAAGCATTCAGGGAGCGAGAAAACGTGCTAATATCTCGTCCGGAAAAAATGGCGGATATTAGAATTAGAGACCTAGAAGAATCTGTGACGAGAGAAGATATCATACAGACAATTACATCAGAGGGAAAGTGCCCCAAAGAAGCAGTTAAGCTAGGGGAGATCATATCGTCGGTAAATGGCTTAGGTACTATGTGGTTGCGATGTCCATTGGCGGCAGCCAAAAACATTACCAAAGAAAGAAGGGTTCGTATAGGATGGACGATGGTACGAGTGGAACTACTACCAGAAAGGATGATTCAATGTTACAGATGCTTGGAAATTGGCCATGTAAGAAATCAATGTCGTAGTGAGAAAGACAGAGGCAGAACTTGTTACAGATGCGGACAGGAGGGTCACCTCGCCAAAGAGTGCGCTGGTAACGCACATTGCTTAATATGTGCGGAGAGAAAATTGAGGGCAGACCACAGAATGGGAGGTCCCGCGTGCAAGCCTACTCCGCTAAAAAAGACAGTAAACACAAGGGAGAAGCTAGAGACATCCAAGGCTGGATCAAAAAATACAAGAGGAAACGACAACTCGATAGATATGGAAGTTAAAATACCGGTAACTGATGGGCATAGTAACACTCTGAGAAAGGAAGGAGAAGATAGTGTCACAAGATCGATGGCAGCGTAAGGGAGAGTAGGATACCAGAAGCAATGGAGATCCCGGAGGAAATGGAGATAGAAGATACCCCAAGGGAGAGCCAGATAGATACCTAGCCACTCCAGGTAGTGGCGGAATGGCCAAAAGAAAAACAACAAGGATGGTCTAGTGACGATATAGAGAAAAAAATAAAAGAAGATAGTGGAGAAGGAGGAATCTCCAAAAGTGAACTAAATAGCTAACAGCATATTGCAAGCCAACATAAATCACTCACGTGATGGACATGACATGTTAATGCAAAATATGATGGAAGGGGACTTCTCTATAGCAGTAGTATCGGAGCCGTACGTAGTACCCAGAGAACATTCGCACTGGGTTTCCAACGATAACAAAACAATAGCGATAACATGGAGACAGAAAATTAATGCGATACCATGTACTCTGCTGATGAAAGGAAGACACTTTGTCTTAATACGCTGGGGAGATATAGTGGTGGTCGGGACCTACATGTCTCCCAATATGGAGGTCAGCATCGTCGAAAAAGCTCCCGAAGAGATGGAGAATTGGATACTACAAATATGGGAAAAACCGATTTTTGTGATGGGAGATTTTAATGCGAAGTCAAATTTGTGGCAAGCAAAAACGACGGATCAAAGGGGAATTATGGTTACTGAATGGGCTAGTCGAGTGGGATTGTGCTGCCTCAACAGAGGAGGAAAGAGCACATTCATCGGGAACTTTGGAGAGTCAATTATAGACCTCACATTTGCGAACCCGACAGCTGCTCACAGGGTGACCTCGTGGATCGTCTCGAATAGAGAAAGTAAATCGGACCACAGTACATCGAAGTAGAAATCCGCCCAACCGGGATGCAGTCAACAGAAAGAGGTACCCACAACCTAAACGGTGGGCAACCAAGAAATTGGACGAGGACTTGCTCATGGCAGCGGTGATGATTGGAAGTTGACCTAAATCCAGTCAAACAGATAACGACACGGAAAATCGAGCCATAAAAATAAGAAGCATCCTATTCAATGCATGTAATACAGCGATGCCACAAATTGAGCCTAGACCACGCAGGGCAATGCCCTGATGATCGGACGAACTGGCAAGACTTAGGTCGGAACTTACGGCGGCACGTAGACGGCTGCGTAGAATAAGAAAAAGAACGGCCTATAACCAGGATGACCTGGAGACACAGAGATTCCTCGGAGAATATAGACAGGCTAGGGACAGTTTTAGCAAAGCACTCAGGAAAGCGAAAGCAAAATCTTGGGAGGAATTTGCCCTTACACTAAACGAAGACCCATGGGGGCGACCGTATAAGACGGTACTCGGGAAACTTAGAAGGTGGTCACCGCCATGTACGGAGACGTTAGAGGACAATACTCTGGACAGGGTACTAAGTGGACTGTTTCCCTCAGAAATAAATGAGACAGACTGTTGGAAAGAACCGTCACTTCCAACAGAAGGAATCCATGCGTGGAAGGAGGAATTAAAAGTTTCCCAAGAAGAATTGGATTGGACGGATGACCAGAAAAAACGCAGCCCCGGGTCTAAGTGGTATATCGTCAAAGATCTGGGCCCTGGTGTCAATAGAGATAGCGATGGGAATGAGAACCCTGTTCACGGAATACTTAAAAGAGGGAAAGTTTCCTAACTTATGAAAAAACGCCAAGTTAGTGCTACTTAGAAAACATAGCAAGCCAGATAACTAAGCGGCGGGTTACCGGCCTATCTGCTTGGATGACGAGACCAAATTATTAGAGAGAATTATTGCGGAAAGAATAACTATACATTTAAATACAAGGGGGCCGAATCTTAGCTATACACAATTCGGCTTTAGAAGAGAGAAATCTACCATAGATGCTGTAACAATGGCCAGAGAATATATGGAGGAATCCTTCAAAAAAGATAAAGTGGTAATTGGAGTCTTGCTGGATATTAAAAATGCATTTAACACTCTGCCGTGGAGAGTCATAGGATCGGCTCTAAATAAACACAGAATACCACTATATATAAGAAGGGTAGTACGTGACTACTTAAGCAATAGGAAGCTGACATTCACCAAAAATGACGGCACAATAGACGAGAGGGAGGTACAAAGAGGAAGGAATCCCCCAGGGGTCCATACTGGGCCCTTTATTATGGAACTTGGGCTTCGATATGATCATGAAGAGGAAGGAGATTTCACAGGACTGTATAATAATATGTTACGCAGACGATACGTTGATACTAACATCTGGAACCGACTGGGACGAGGCTACCGTTGGCGCGAATTTCGCGGTCGATACAGTCGTCCAAAGAATAGAGGATATGGGCCTGGAGGTATCGTCCTCTAAGACTGAAATTGTAGGTTTCTACGAAAGAGGGAGACCCGCAAACACGATGGTAAAAGTAGCAGATATAGACATCAAAGTGGGAAACAAAATGAGATATTTGGGACTAATCCTAGACAGCAAATGGACATTCACCGAACATTTTACAGAATTAGCTCCTAGGCTCGAAAGGTCAGGACTTGCATTAAGTAGATTACTACCAAATCTGGGAGGCCCAAATAACAGAGTAAGAAAACTTTACTCAAATGTAATAACATCCATAGTACTATATGGTGCCCCCATATGGGCATACGAAGTAAAAAGAAATAGGAAGGCTAGACAAATCCTCAGATCCACACAACGAAGGATGACAGGACGAATAATAAGAGCATACAGGACGACTTCATTTGCGGTTAATACGGCACTCGCAGGAGTTCCCCCTTTTGAACTGAAGGCTATAAAGTACGAGGAGACCTATGAGAGAATAACCGATCTAAAGAAGAATGCTCTTCCTAACATCCCGATACAGAAGAGATCGGTGGACATAATTAAAGAAGCAGCCAGGAGAAAATTAACCAGGGAGTGGAAAAAATGGCTAAGACAACAAAACAAAGGAGAAGACGCTGTCCTCGGAGCAATAGAGACTCAATTACAGGAATGGCAGGACGCTAGAGTAGGCCTATCTTTCCGGGCAACCCAAATACTAACTGGACACGGATGTTTTGGGAAATATCTCCACAAAATAGGTAGAGAGAACACAACCCGGTGCTGGCACTGTGACTCCACAAATGACACTGCCAGACACACAATGAGATACTGCCCAGCGTGGAACCGGGAGCGCGCAGAACTGATAGGAGTAATCGGGGCGGATCTAACCTGGGAGGCAATAATTAGAACCATGAGGATAGAAAGGACCAGATAGGCGATCATCGAATTTTGCGAAAAGGTCATGACAAAGAAGGAAGCTGCAGAAAGGAACAGACAGGGAGTAATCACTGCGAGCGGTTAGGTTAAGCGCTATGAGGAATTAGGTGGGTGACCGGATCGAGTATCGGGACGGTCAACTTCTCCGAGGAAACGAGCTATCAACTGTTGACTCGGGGCCCACAAGCAACATGGTGCACTAGGAGGAGACAAACAGCCTCACCGAATAGCGGGGTGGTTGGTCCCGTCTACAGGTAGTGAAAAGATGGAAGATAACTAAGAGGTGAGACGGAATACTCCGACTCTCTCGATGGGTGCCTCATGGAACAGAAAGCGGGGGCGATCTGTCCCCTCGAGATGGGGAACCGGGTTAGGGGGGGAGTGGTGCCGGCGTCATCACTCTCCCACTGTACATACATAGGTTAGGTTCGCATTGCGTAATAACGGGGGCTCACCTGGAAGTACTACCAAAACAGTCGGGTTAGGTACGCCCGCAGGGGTTTTAGTGGGTAGGACCTCGGTGGCAGCAGCTCCCGAGGGGGAGCCCCACATATCCCGCCCCCCTCCCCCGAGGGAGATGGGAATGCGTAACGCATTTCCCCTGCGTCACAAAAAAAAAGGTTCCGGACGGGTTAGGTCCGACCTAGGCCGGTTGACCGGGGGGTCCCAGAAGTATGCTGCACGCGTTTCTGGGAGCCCCTCACTATGGCCAGAGCAGGACACCCGGAGGGGTTGTAATGGGTCCAAGTCCCACATAACCCCGGAATTTCCCCCGAGATCCCGGGGTATGCGAAGGCATTTCCCATCCGTTATAAAAAAAGGGCTTTTTTGGTTTTTTGATCAGCACAAGGCGAACTATTTTCCAGGTTGCCGGAAAGACTCACTGAGGCATGCCGTAAAGCAGCGCGTCCACAAGCCAGTCAAAATAATCGACGTACTCCTCACAACCCATCCCATAACCCCATCAGGGCCAGACGCCTTACCAGCGTTAATCCTGGCACAAGCGGTCGAGATCTCCTCCCCAGTCACCGCGAGAGCCTCGTCCCACTGAACGGGAGAAGGACGCAGGTCCAAATCCCCCGTCCCAGCCGGGAACAACACCTCCACGACACTCCTCACTGTGACCGAGGGAAGAGTCCCAACCAATTGGGAAGCTCCAACGCGCAATTTGTTTAATACTGTCCGGTATAGTCCAGGCATAGTCCAGAGGTCCCTATCAAGTGTACTGAGAAGGCTTTGCCATAGAGTCATCTTAGACCTTTTGATGGCAGACGCCCCTCAGGACCCTTCTAGTATCGCGCAAGTCCTGCCAAACACCTCGGACCATCTCGGAGTCCCGATATTTCCACCGCAACCTCATGAGGCGTCTCCGCACTCGTGTACAGCGAGCTCGGAGCTCCGCAATTTCATTGTTCCATCAGTAGGCAGAAGGTCTATCGGTGGATTTAACTTGCGGCATTGAGACATCTGAGATTTCTCTCAATGTCTCGTTAATTCTACTAACCAGCGAGTCCACCGCTAAGTCCCCCTGAGGAGAGGACCAGGCCTTAACATTGGCCGCCGCACATAATAGGTCCATGTTGGTCTTCCCAGCGCACCATCTGGGAAAATATTTATTGGCCAACATCCTTCTAAGGGGGCCCACAATTTGTTCCTGCACCCTCATGAGGATGTAGCGGTCGGACAGGGATTCTATATCCCTCGCAACGCGCCAGTCGCAAATCTTCCTAAACGCGGAAGATGAGGACCACGAAAGGTCCACGCAGGACACATCGCGCGGATGCATGCATGTGAGCACAAACCCGGTGTTAAGGAGGATCAAATCTAACCCCGCCGTCCAACCAGCTAAGACTCTACCTTTACGATTTGCACCTCCGGGATTCCACGCAAGGGACCTGGCATTAAAATTCCCGAGCAGCAGCAGAGGCCTCCGATCACAAGATTTAATTCGCACGCCAAGGTCGAAGAGATCCCTCTCAAACTCAACCTCCGAGAGATTGGGGGAGAAGTAGTAGCTAAAAACCACTACTCCCCCCACTCAACCGCCGCAAAGCCCCTTCTCTTGAACAGGGGTGAGCATAGAACATCTACACGAGAATATTGCCACGATAAGGCAGCGGTCGGCGGATTATCCAAGGAGAAGATCCACTGTCCATCTACAGCTGAGTGTGGCTCCGAGACTGCCACGAGGCTAATACTTTCCTCCTCATACACCCGCGCAATCAAGTCCTGTGCGGGTCACGACCAGTTTACGTTGATCTGTCCAATATTAGCCATTGGACGGATCTATCACCATCCCCTCCTTCATAGGGAGAACATCCTTAGGCGGGGGGACAGTAGCGCTCGACTCTCCATGTTCATCGTGTACCCTATCGCCACCATTCATATCCGCGATAGCGGTCACTCGCGTCGGACTGTTATTTGGAACACATCCCTCTCCGCCAGCCCTGTGGTCAGCCGGGAGATTTCTGGTCGTACAAACCGGGCAATGAGGTGGTGCTCTGCAGCCAACAGCCGTATGGTCCTCTTTACTGCAGCTAAAGCACCCACCGCTCCTGTCCACCTCACTTCTATAGTTCACCCTTGTGTGACCTATCGCGAAGCATCTGTAGCATTGCAGTCTTCTCTTTGCCAATGGCACAATGCGCACTCGCGACCAACCTATGCATAATCCACCGTCTTTCTGCAGTAAGTCAGCGCAGGTCTCAGGACACTGCAACTAGGCAGTTTTAAAACCGCCTCTACCAGGCTTCAGAGCCCACACGAATGTCTCCAATTTGGACCTTTCCCCGTAAGGCGACAGCTTTCACGATCTCTCTCACAGTCACGGAGTCGTCCAAGTCTAGCAGGCGTAGTTCCAGCCTCCTAACTGGGCGTATTATTTTCACCCCTTTACGATTCTGGAACAAAGAATCGAGTCGGACCGCTAGGGAGTTGGCCTTTGAGCAGGCATCCTCACCTGGTATCTCAACAAGGAGACGCCGATCTGCGCTTTCCTTACTCTGGTATCAGCAATATCGAGCTCCTTCAAAGAGATCCCAGATCTCGCCTCTCCCATGATCTCCGCATACGTAGGACCACCTTCCTCGCATCTGATCATGATGACCGCGGAGTTTGTTTTCTGGGTCCTGACACGCGGAGGTCGCGCGACGGAGGCCACCGATCGAGACTCAGGTCCCGAACGAACGCGAACCCTAGATCGAGGGGCCACAACACCCCCGCGCACATTACCCCGCAGCGAATGTTAAGTCTTTTTTCGTAATCGCACCACCGCAGCTGTCCGAAGTCGCAGCCGCAGAGGCCATCACGCCTCCCTCCGCACTAGTCCCTTTATTCCTTTTTCTTCTTTTTCTATTTCTTCTCGCGGGGATCGTCTCGTATGCCTCACCCCTCTCAGGGCCCAACGAGGAAAACCAATCTTCAAAGTCTTCATTCAGTCGTACAGTAATGCCACTATCCTTTGTAATAATAGAGAGGACCACTATGCGTCCATCCCTATCCACCAATCTTTTGTGCACTGAAGAGTCTTCTGGCATTCTTTTTGAGATCCCTCTCAGTGGAGGACGAAAGGCCGGGGGGAGAGTATTGTCCTCGCAGGCATTTATGTTAGAGGGCTCAGGGACCGGAGAGTCGCGGCTTTTAGCCTTAACTGTCTTACCCGATTCGTTTCCTCTTCCCGCTCCCCGAGACTGGAGCTCACTCCGCAGATTTCTTATTTCGCTCCGCAAGTTATCTCTGTCCGCTTGGACTTCGTCCATTTGTTTCTTGAGTGCAGAAATTTCTTTCTTTAACTCGAGACATTTACCACTCATAATTTCGGCAGGTACTTGTGCCCTTGTCGAATTGGCTTCTAGGAGCTGTACAGCTTATCTGGCTATCTTCACACCAACGATTATTTGTCGGCGAAGATCGCTCTTCATGGAAGATGTCTTCCTTTGTGCAGTGCTTACAGCATCCAAAACTCTTAGAGTCTCCGTCATGATGGTTTTAGATGACATTTGTGGAAACAGGTAGGTGACCTCTTCCACAGCTACCTTTTGTTTGTACGACAAAGAGTCGTCAAGAGGGCACTCCTGAAACTTTTTGCGCTTCCCGGCTTTGTGGTCTCTCTTCGTAATCTGCATAAAATCTGGTCTATCCAAGATGGCATCTTCGTATTCCATCCTACTGGTGCTCATCTTAGACAGCGACTTGGCACCAGGAACATTACATCCTTTGGGCTTGCGCCTCCTCTTTTTACCTCTGGGTGCAGCCATATCGGACGTAATCGAGTCCGTCGAAATATTTACTAGGCTCTCGGAACTGTCAATTGCGATTGGCGCATCTGAAGTCTCCACCGCAGTGATCGGAGAATTCACTATGTCGCCGTCAACCACTCGAATTCTATGTTCTTTGAGGAGGCACATATCTGAAATGATTCTAGGTCCGGTCTTGACGACATCACTATCCTCCTCATTACCACTTGCCATTGGTATCGTGTTTTGACTACCGGATACTGCCACCTCTTCAGCCCTTCCAGCAGCACCAGTAACAGCACCCGACAGTTTCTTCAACACTACGGTAGGCTTACGCTTCTCTTTCAAAGTGTCTCGTCTGGAGGAACCCGGACTGGGGAACACATCACTTACGTCCCAGTCCTTTCTACCTTCGGCGGTAGTATTATCGGTCGCGCAGCCCGCTAGCAATCCCGCGACTTGCCCCTCGCTTGAGCCCTCCGTAGGGGTCGATTGCCCAGAAGCGGGACACTATCCCCGGGAAACCGTGACGGGGACCCGAGCATCCGCCGTGTCGTGTCCTTTTTTGAACCTTGCATATTTGTATATGGTTGCCGGCAACGTAATATGAACCGAGTGACTTGCCGGCAGATCACTCAGCTCGTTTCTAACCTACACCTACACCCGCGACAGTGCTAAAGCTGAAGTGCCATTTCGAGTTGTAAGATTGTAAGGACTTGACTAGATTGCAGGAAGAACGTAGAAAAATGACCTCGATATATATATATCTCATGTTCATAACTTTAAGTAATGATTTTTTACTATATGCAATTAAATAATATATAAGATATCAAGAATATCATATATATATATATGTACATACTTATCAATAATTGTACACATTTGCATGCTATAAATTACAGATTTGCTTGTCCCTATATATCCTTTTATACTGCGACAAAACGATGCACTGATATCCTATATATGTATCCAGTGCACTGAACTGGCACCGTCAAAATGTCTCGTGCCACTTAATGCGCACTGAGTGCGCACTACGCGAGTGTTGTGCGGTCAAATGAACACGTGACACTAGCCAAGTGCGCATTGGCACTGACAATTGAACACGCTCACGATACTGAGTGCAGCCAGTGCACCCCAATCGAAAACGATATTAGTGTGCTCCCCATAACGAACTCCGTCCGTGCGAGAAGGGAATCAAGTTTCCCCTAACGCCACGTCACCGAGCGATTGAGGTCAGGGCCGCCAATCCCTACCGGCACAATGAGGATCCATCCTAAGAAGGACAGGCCCCCCAGGAGTTTCCCACTCAGAAAGAGAAAGAGACTCCCTTGGGGTGCCGGACCCGAAGTGCAAATCGCTCCTATTTAACGGAAGGATCCGCACAGGGCATTGTTAGACCTCCAGAGGAGTCCCCTCGCCACAACAAGGCCGTGCCCCACGAGAGGGGAGTTGTGTTAGCTTAGTATAAGTCAGCACAACCATTACATTCGCTGGCACAACAATATTACTCTTGAGCGCGATCGCTCGCGTAAGCATTTTTTGTCCAAAATTCAGGTTTATAATGCTTCGATGTGAATGATATTACATATCTGAGTTGTGCTAGCCTAGCACAAGTCAGCACAACTCTCAGTGTCGTCGGCACAGCGATATTAAGGGCACTTTACTCTTGCGAGTAGCTCTCGGTGATCTACTTTTCTGTCAATTATTCGGTAAATTTGTAATGCTTCGTAAGATGTATACACATGTATTGTGTACACAGCATTGTGTATATACACACACACATACACACACACACGTGTGTATATATATATATATATATATATTATATATAATATATATAGAGTCCCTGGACACATTATTATGACCACTGTTGAATTTTACGATATTTTTATGATAAGTTGACAAATTTTTATAAAATGTGGTAGAAAGATTTGTATTTCATGTGGCAATACTGTTTTTTAAATTACTGTGCACGCAACTCTAAATTCGATCACATAGATCGCCATTTTGACATGTGTCAACTGTTTAACCACGCCGAAGTTACATATAACCTCTATTTAGAACACTTTGTCAAGTGATGTAAATTGTTACTATTAATAAAATATAACGGTGTAAGTAATAAATATAAATTGTTGTTAGACATGCAAAATAAATATAAATTGTTGTTAGACATGTTAATAAAGCATAAATAAATAAGTTAAATGTAAGTTAAATAATAACTTATGTTTAACTTATTTATGCTTTATTAACATGTCTAACAATTTATATTTATTTTGCATGTTTTTTAATATTTTGTACCTGCTTTGGGCATGCATGTTTGATTTGTTTTTAAAGAATGGGTAAGAAAAGCGATATTTCGCGTATAAAAATCGATATGGTGAAGGGATTATTAGATGCTGATAATATTTCTCAGCGGGAAATAACTAAAAGAGTGAAGGTTTCTAAAACAACGGTCGCCAATGTTAAGAAGAAAATGGACTTGTTATTGCCTTTGAAGCCACAGCGTGAAGGTAAATGTGGGAGAAAACACTCAATCACTCCTCGTGGAAAGCGAATTTTAAAGAAAATAGTACTGGAAGATAGGAGATTAACAAATGAGCAGATTAAAAATAAATTACAAGAAAGTGGGGTTAATGTATCAACGAGAACAGTACGACGAGATCTTAAAGAGTTTGGTTTTGAATCTCGTAGGCCAGTGAAGAAACCAAAACTCACTGAAAAAATGATGAAAAAAAGATTACAGTGGTGTCGAAAGTACAAAGATTTTACTGAAGATGATTGGATGAAAATACATTCGTATGGATTTTCTGTTTTAACCAAATACATTTTATATTTTACATTTCCAGGTTTGTTTTAGCGATGAAAGTACCTTACAAATTCTGATGGATAAAACTCAGTATGTTAAAAGAAGACGTTCTGAAAAGTACCACTCAGACTGCATTGTTAGAACAGTTAAGCATCCCACATCAGTAATGATTTGGTCTGTAATTTGCGGAAAAAGTTTAGGCCGTCTGTACATTGTGCAAGGCATCATGAAGCAGGACCAATACATCAAGCTTCTTGATGAAAGATAAAGCCTCAACTAAATGATTGGTTTTCTCCAAATAAAAGTTTTATTTTTATGCAAGACGGAGCACCACAAAATGTCACACTGCAAAATCCGTGAAAATATCCAAAACAAAATCCTTCTTTTGGATTTGGTCGGGTAACTCTCCGGATTTCAATCCAATAGAGAACGTCTGGGAATTATTGAAACGAGAAATTGCCAAAGAAAATGTGACAAACAAGGCTCAATTAATTGAAAAAATAATATTTCATTGGAACACAACGATCATTTACAACAAATGGCTTTAAACTGTATTAAAAGCATGCCAAGCAGAATTCAGGCGGTCATCAAGGTTAAGGGGGGGGGGCAACAAAATATTAATTTTCTTTCCAAAATGCTGTATTTTATAATAAAATATAATTGATTTAACATTGCCAAGTTGTAATTAATTGATTAGACATAAAATTGTTCAATAAATTCATCATATATATTTAAAATTTAATCAAATAGAAAAGAGTGCAAAAAGATAAGGTGGTCATTATAATGTGGCCAGGGACTGTATAAAAGATCTCTCTTTGTTATACATAAATATGCACATTATAGGCCGTTCCACCGCGGCAAGGTGGAGATCATCGGAACGGTTTTTTCTTTTCTTTTTTGTTTCTTTATTTTTTGCTTTTTGTATTTTTAACTTTTTTTGTTTTTCTAAACTTTTATTTGTTATTTTACTTTTTGCCTTTTTATTGTGCTGTATAATATCTCAAAAGAAAAAAAAAGATTAATGTAAAAAGATCTAATGTAAAAATAAAAAACAATGCTTATAATATTATTTTTTAAAAATTATAGAATAACGCGTATAATGTTATTTAAAAAAAATAATGAAGTAATTCTCATAATATTATTAAAAAAAGATAAAGTAATGCGTTTAATATTATTTAAAAAAAATAATGCGTATAATATTATTATAACGCTAAAAATACTATAAATGTATAAATTCAAAAACAAATTTTAACAATATTCAAGTGTAATTCATATATTTTTTAATTTAGAACGTTTGTTCTGTAAACTTATGTTTAATAAAAGAAAAAAAAACATTCTATTGTATTTTAATATATAAATAAATTACTGGATTTATAGCATTGTCTTCAGTAACGGAATGACACTTTTTCATTAAGTCATCAAAATGAATCCATTTATCTGCATACAAAGTGTAAGCTGTATAGTGTCCAGCTGATTTTACATTTTGTCCACCGCTATAATGTATGATATCAAACAAGGAAAATGATGTATTACGGAGTGTAATTGTTTTCGGAAAAGTTTTTAACTGTATTTTTATTAAATTCAGTAATTTGTATTATATATATATATACAAACACACACGCGCGCGCGCGCGCTGTGTGTGTACACAGCATATGTGCATCTTACAAAACATTACAAATTTACCAAATAATTGACAGAAAAGTAGATCACCGAGAGCTACTCGCAAGAGTAAAATGCCCTTAATATCGCTGTGCCGACGACACTGAGAGTTGTGCTGACTTGTGCTAGACTAGCACAACTCAGATATGCAATATCATTCACATCGAAGCATTATAAACCTGAATTTTGGACAAAAAATGCTTACGCGAGCGGTCGTGCTCAAGAGTAAAGTACTCTTAATATCATTATACCAGCCTACCAGCGAATGTAACGGTTGTGTTGACTTGTGCTAGGCTAGCACAACTCTTGGTAAAGGAAGAAGTCAGAAACATACTAATGGACTAACAAAAATATAATAAAGCTAAAAGAGTTAAATAAACATATATTGGTGACGGTGGTCCTTGAATGAGATAAAACAGATGTACTAATAAATATTCTACCCTTCCGTACCTTTAGATAAAAGGTAAGAGTAAGCTGAGTAAGAGGTTGAAGGTTAATTCTTCCCTCTTCCAGCTATTAGATGCAGTTAAGTCTGTTAATCACAAATAAATATAGCGAAAAAATAAGGAAATATAGGAGAAAGACTGATTTGGTAAAAGCAACACAAATAACAAATAACACAAATGCTATTAAAAAAATTTAATGAACTTTCTCGTGAATGATTATGATTATAACAAAAATCCAAGACTAAAACTTCGAATAAGATAGAGTAAGATAAAACTAAAGTTAAAAGCTAAAGTTAAAATTAAAATTAAATTGTCTACTAGAATAGATTTACTAATAGGAAAACGAACAATACCGTTTGACTCTCAGAACTTGGCAGCAAAGTGAACTACTTCTAGCACCTTACTGATTCTATTGGAATGTCGAAGAACCTAAAAAGGAATAAATAGGATGT
Organism: Mycetomoellerius zeteki; assembly: GCF_001594055.1. Taxonomy (NCBI): domain Eukaryota; kingdom Metazoa; phylum Arthropoda; class Insecta; order Hymenoptera; family Formicidae; genus Mycetomoellerius; species Mycetomoellerius zeteki. The sequence goes on from NW_017257609.1 coordinate 60,044, forward strand.
AGATCTGTGAGTGGATTCCAGTAACATGGACTTAGTTTCGACGTCGCGCGTGTGAGTTATGATCGACGAGGGCAGGGTCACGCGTTGAATTAGAAAAAATTTAACACAAACAGGCAAATATTATTGCTGTGGCATACGGGCTTAGTGGATTGCGTGAAGGGAATAACTATAATTACAATCACTGTTTGAATATTCAACAACATCACAGCGCGTGGGATACCGGGGGAGGGGAGGGCGGATCGGACCACCGGGGGCCCTTATTCGTTTTTGACGAAGAGCGCTTTTTGAGATGTCTCTGCGGTGCGCCCGCCCGTCGCCCTCATTGCGCATTGGGAGCTGGTCGTAACAACTGAGTGAATTATATAACACTGTTGTGCAATGGGGAGAAAAAAGGATAAAAATAGGAGGAGTAACTCCCCAAATGCCAGTGGCAGCAGCAGAGAGGACGGCTCGTCGACCTCGAGAGAGATTCAAGCACACCTGCGGCCCTCAGCTTCTTCGTTCAGAAGGAGCACTAGATTGGCGAAAACACCGACGGAGGAGACCCCAACGACAAGTAATATGAAGAACTCATCTCAAAATAAGAAACACGAGAAGGACATGGGAAGGAGTGAGAAAGATATCTCCATAAGAGCGATAGTTGGAACCTTTAGGAAAATTAGCCCCGAATTGAGGGAGGCCTTTGTTCACCTGGAGGTGGTTATGGATGTTAGTCCCGCACTCTCAGGAAGCATCAACGAAAAGATGATCCAACTGACCACAGGGATCACGGATACCCCGAGCAGAGGAAACCCTGAGAGGCCCTCTCCTCGGATTGACTTGGCGGCCATCGGTGCCAGGACAGCTGATGAATCGGTAGATGCTGAGATGGACGTCGATGACTGGCGACGGAAGGAACCCATACCGACGGCATGGATTGTCGCAGAAGAATCGTGTGCGGAGCTTGCCCCACCAACTCCGTTTGTATAAATAGAGAAGGGAGCACTCAAGAAATCGGGAAGGCTGTTCGAGGGGCCATTCCGAGACTGATGATATCGGATGATCTGGAAGTAATCGCAGCGCTAAGAGGAAGAGAAAGTCGGCAATCATTGTCTCCAGGGACTCTGATGATGATTTCGAAACTCTGTCGCACAACCAAAAGAAACTGATGTACTCCAACATAGAAGGCATCGAGAAGAGAGACACACCCGATATTGGGGCTAAGACTCTCGGAGATGTGGACCGAGCTAGGGCGGTATTCAATAACTTAAAAGGTAGTATGAAAGGAGCAATGAAAACGAAAATTCATATGACCAAGCTAGCGGTTAAGGTTTTGGTGGACAGAGCTGCGGGCGGCGAGACGTCCCACTGGAGGGACGTCGCTTTGGAACAGCGGAAGGAGATCGAAGATCTGAAATCTGAATTAATAAAATTGAAAGCGCAGGTGTTACAGAATTACAAAAGAATAAGAAATCGCCGACTGATCCCCCGGCTAGGAAGAAACGACCGGGATTAACTGGTGAGATCATAAAGCCCACAATCAGGGATGTGGCTATTATGGACAAAAAGTACCGTTTGGTAAAACCGAGAGAACTGATGGCGGGAATTAAGAAACAGGAAAAAGCGCGCGGAATGTTGGATTTTGTGGATAGCATGGATGAACAAAGCTCCGCTTTTGGAGGTAGAGACCACCTTCGAGGAGCCAGGAGTATACTGAATAGGTATAGAGAAACGCTTATGGAAAGTGCAGGTAGGTCTGTGCAGTTAAGTGGTTCAGAGTCCCGCGATGAGAGGCATCTAAGGAATACTCGCAGGAGGGGACCTAGAGCGACCCTAAATAATACGGGCCGCTCACGAGTGATTACGAATGAAAGACCGGGCTCTATACCACTTGACAAGACCCTCCCGACAGGGGGGTCCCCTCGACCTAGAGGAGTCAGGCCTCCCAGGGCAGCAGCGATCACAATATTGTGCGGCGACGATATAACATATGCGGAGGCCATGGTGATGGCCAAGGATAGTATATCTTTGAAGGAGATCGGTATATCGAATATGAGGATCCGAAGAGCGGCCACTGGAGGACTAATCTTTGAAGTCACAGGAGAGGATCAAGCTAGAAAAGCCGACGAACTTGCTGATCAACTGAAAGAGGTATTTACACGAGCCGAAAAGAATGTGGTCATTAACAGACCGGTCAAGAGGTCAGAGATTATTATCAGCGGACTAGATGACTCAATCGTTTACGAGGACATTGAACGTGCACTTGCCACGATTAGCGGCGATAGTTATAACAACATTAAAATTGAAACTATTAGAACTGCTAGAGATGGACTTGGTGCGGTTTGGGTCTCCTGCCCAACAACCATAGCCGCAAGAATTACTGTTGACAATCAAATCAGAATAGGCTGGACGTGGGCCAGGATAAATTTACTCAAGAAACGACCCCTAAAGTATTTCAAGTGTACGGGTGTTTAGACTAAACTCAGTAAATGTCGTTACGCGAATTATTTTACATCGGCATATTATATTCAGACTCATATAACTCATATTATTAAACATGTGTGCTCGTTATCGATTTACTTTCAACGATTATTTCCGTCGACAATTATTCTATTCAAACCGCGCTTGTTACCGGTACCGACACTGTCAGAATTCATGATAGTGTTCTACCGATCAGCTGTTTACTTCGTGTCACAGGATGTATACATTCGCAACCTTTCCTTTGTTCTCGCGAAGCGAAGGATATCTCTCGATACGTGTGTGTACCTATCGCTTAACGATCAAATTCAGTTGACTTCGAATAAAGCTCAGCAGCACATCTCATTGTACATCGCTCTAATTCTCTATTCTTTTCGATACCTTCTGACTCCTCGTGATTGTTCGCGTATAATTCCGACATCACCAGCGGACCTGGTTTCCGATACCACTTTCCTTTCGCAATACTCACAACAATGGGTATTGGACATGTCAGACAGAGGTGTCCATCGGATATCGACAGATCCGGGTCATGTTTCAATTGCGGTGGAGCGGACCATCAGGCTAGGAACTGTCGAAATAGGGCGTGTTGCCCTGTGTGCAAGGAGAGAGGTTACCCATACGCTCACAGGGCTGGTAGCGACGCGTGCAGACCCACACGAAGGTTAGGTGGAGCGGTACGAAGGACCGCTGAGGAAAACCCTGAAGGATTTGCAGGGGAACTCCAAAATCAATATTGAAATGGCTACTTTTAAGTTGTGGCAAGCCAATCTAAATCATACTAGATCGGCATAAGATCTCTTCATCCATGAGATAAATGAGTGCAAAGTAGAGATTGGTGTACTTTCTGAACCATACTCCGTAGCGATACAAGACGGCAGATGGTTCGGTTCCGCGGAAAACCCACCTGGCGCAGCAGTGTACTGCCCGGAAGGAAGCTTGGATGTAGCCTTGTAAACAGAGGCTATGGTTTTGTTACAATCAAATATAGAGACGTCGCAATATGTAATGTATATCTCAGGCCTAGCCTAACCAACGAAGAATACTCGCGGGCGCTCTCGTCACTAGAGACGGCACTGAGACCATTACAAAGTGATAAACTTTTGATTCTGGGCGATTTCAATGCTCGATCTCGTTTATGGGACAAGGGTACCCCTAACTTAAAAGGGGATCTCATCATAGAATTCGCATCGTCTATGGACGCTAGATTACTTAACGTAGGGTTTACGGCTACCTATATAGGAATTGGTGGCGAATCGGTGGTTGACCTGTCCTGGTCTACGACAGCAGCCCTACCATTGATCAAGAAATGGGAGATCAAGAAAGAGGCGGTTATGTGTTCTGACCACAGACGGATTGAGTTGATAATTGGATCACGTATTAGTGGCGCTGAGGTAGCGGCCCGTAAAAACAAACATTTCCCTAGTTGGTCCGTCCGTAAAGTAGACATGGACATTTTCCGGGCAAGACTAGTCTTTGGCACCTGGACCGAGGTAGTAAACCGATGATTCAAAGACAGCAGTAGACAAGCTGGAAAGAATGTACAGAGCCGCCTTGGACATAGCCATGCCCAAGAAGGGCATAAATCATCGACAACCGACCTACTGGTGGTCGGATGAATTGGCGGTTTTACGCAGGGACTGCGTTAAACGCAGGCGAATACATGTGCCAAAAGGGGACACGACGAGGCGCATATATCGCGAAAAGAGAGAATTAGATCAATCGCTAAAAATATACAAGCAGCGAATCGCAAATGCGAAACAGAAGGCTTGGAGGGAACTCATTGACACGGTTAATTCGGATGTATGGGGGCTCCCGTATAAGCTTGTGATGGGAAAACTGAGGCCTGCAGCAACTCCGCTTACAGAGGCATTGGAATGTGACTTTGTTACTGAAATTATCAAAGAGCTTTTCTCACGCGGAAAAAGTAGAGAACCAATTAGGATGGATGTAGATTGGAACACTAAATTTGACGTCACCATGGAAGAAATGAAAGTCGTGGCCAGAAAGATGGGCAATAAAAACAAGACCCTCGGCCCCGACGGCCTGTGGAAGGGCCTTCTGAATAAAACATTAGATATAACGTGGAAATTATGGAGAAACTGTTTTCAGGAATAATTTAGGTTAACACTGATTAGAAAACCGGGTAAGCCAGATGGAATGGCTTCGTCAGGTCCATCTACCTCCTTAACGAAGGGGGCAAATTCTTCGAAAGGCTACTAACAAATAGGATTTATACGTTTCTAGAGGAAAATGAGGGTTTATCCCCCAACCAATTTGGATTTAGAACCAAAAGATCCACGAATGCAATATTCAAACTCAGGGAAATTGCAGATGGCGGTACCAGATCAGGCGGCGTTGTCGCGGCGGTTAGTCTAGACATAAAAAATGCATTCAATTCGATACCTTGGGGCGTAATCATGAACGCTATGACGCATAAAAACGTACCAGAGTACCTGATCAACGTAATTTCCAGCTACCTACACAATAGGCAGATTACCTATACAAATAGGAATCAAGAGTTTATTAAGTGTAACGTCAACAGAGGAGTGCCACAGGGATCGGTTCTTGGCCCCCTCCTCTGGAATATCGCATTTAACGAAATACTTAGGACAGAATTACCGGAGCAGTGCCAAGTGTTGGTCTATGCGGATGACACTTTAGTGGCCGTAAAAAGAGACAACATCGCCGAGGCAGTCTCATGCGTAGAGTTAGCTTCAGCTATGCTGGCAATGGAAATACGACGTATCGGCCTCACTATAGCTGCTAATAAGACGGAGGTGACTGTTTTCGTCCCTAGGAGAGTCCTACGGCCATTCCCCGTCATGACGATACAGGGAGAACTAGTTAAGGTAATGGACACTATGAAATACTTAGGACTATACCTGGACAGCAGATGGACACATGGACTTTCACCCATCATTTTCGCAGACTTGCAGCTAAAATAGACGCGATTACACACGCACTGGAAGACTAATGCCAAACTTAAGGGGATCACGCGAAGACAGAAGAAAGCTCCTCGCAGGAGTATTGAACTCCGTACTTCTCTACGGAGCACCAGCAAACGACGTTGAAAGTAATAAAGAGGTTACAACGACATTTAGGAGAACACAGGGTAGGATTGCCAAAATAGTAATTTGTGCATACCGAACGGTGGCATCCGAGGCAGCAACCATACTGGCAGGGATCATCCCGGCTGAAATCCTTGCGCAAAAATACAAGAGATTGTATCTGCGCATCAAGGAACTTCAGGAGCGCGGCGTCGTGCTTTCTACCAAGGCCAAAGAAGTCATGAAGACCCAAGCGACTGAACACGCCATCGCCACCTGGAGAGAAAGGAGCCAGAGAAGAGGCGGATACGGAAGAAGAGTTAGAGATGCGGTCGGACCCGATTTGGAAGGATAGTGTGGACGACACCATGGAAAAATTGACTTTCACATGACGCAGATCATCAGGGGACATGGATGCTTCAGTGAATACCTTCAATGAATCAGAAAGATTCGGACAACGAGATGTGCCCATTGCACTGGAAATGTTGATAACGCGAAGCACACATTGGAGGTATGCCCTGCATGGAACTTCGAAAGACAGGAGCTCTGCGAGATGATTGGACCAAGTTTGAACCTTTCCAATATAGTGCAAAAAATCTTAAGCGATAGCAAAAACTGGAACGCGTTTGCGAAATTTTGCGGATGCGTTATGCGTGCGAAGGAAAAGGCGGAAAGGGCCCGACAGGCGGCGGATCGGGCCCCTCTTTCCCCTCTTGCGGACACGGACGAGGGGTAGCCTCTGTCCGTGGGTTAGAGTACCGGACCGATTAGACCCGTGAATTAAATAGAGATACGAGCTGTACCGCAGCAGCTCGGCGCAATACCGAGAACCTATGTTAGGCTATACAGCAGCACGTGCCAAAGTAGAGGGCCGATGCTCATAGGACCGTCAGGTGCCTGAAGTAATGCTTTGGTAGTCCCGACGTTTAGGTTCGCGTAGTAGCGCAGGACAGGGGGAGTTTTTAGTTGGTAGGCGGACCTGGCGACGTGAATGGGCAAATAATGGTAGTGGACCCGGTGAGTAGTCTCATGGTGCGAGGGCGGGACCGGTCTTTCCTCTCCCTCTTGAAAGGAGGCCAGGAGCTGGTCCCTGCTTTAGCCCTTGGGAGAAAGTCGGACCTAGCCTGAGCCTCACCCGCCAGACGTGGTCTGAATCCAATACACCCATCGGACGCGGTAATGAGTGTCTTCCTCCAGATAGGTTCAAACTCCGTTAGGGAGGATTACCTATCTGAGAGGTTTACGAAGATTTTCTCCTTCTACGCAAAACAAAAAAAAGGCTAGCACAACTCAGATATGCAATATCATTCACATCGAAGCATTATGAACCCGAATTTTGGTTAAAAAATGGTTAGCGGGCGGTCGCGCTCAAGAGTAAAGTGCCCTTAATATCGCTATGCCGACGACACTGAGAGTTGTGCTGACTTGTGCTAGGCTAGCACAACTCCCCCCTCGTAGGACGCCACCTTGTCGTGGTGAGGGGGCTCTCCCTTGGGCCGTTCCCCGCAAGGGGTCGGTCCGGGGAGGAGGGTCTAAGAGCGTCCTGTACGGACTCCCTTCACTCGTGGAGGGAGTCTGTACACGGGTCCGGCACCCCAAGGGGCCCTCATCCCTTTTTGGGATGGCTCTCCAATGTGCCGGTAGGGGTTGGCGGCCCCGACTACAATCGCCCGGTGGCACGGCACCGTTAGGGGGAGTTTTCATCTCCCCTTTGTGCATGAGGTGGATACGGAGGTCACCCTCCGTGGTCGGCCGGTGCCCGTGGGGCCCTCCCCTCCCTCCTTGTGGGGTGGGGTGGTTCCCTCGGGGCCCGGCCGGCCGAAGTGCGTGACGCGAGGTTCGCCTCGCAGGCATGGCTACCCTTCGTCCGGATTCCCCCGGCGAAGAACGGCCACACGCCACGAGGAGTCCCCTAGGGAGAAATCCCATTGCAGGGGGACTCCTCCTTGGCTAGGTTGGGTCACGGGTCCGGCACCTCAAGGGATCCCCGTCCCTCTTCGGAGGGCGGGGGTCCTGGGGGAGCCGTTTTTCGGGACGGTTCTTCAATGTGCCGGTAGGGGTTGGCCGAAGTGAGTGACGCGAGGTTCGCCTCGCAGGCATGGCTACCCTTCGTCCGGATTCCCCCGGCGAAGAACGGCCACACGCCACGAGAGGTTCCCTCAGGGAGTAATCCCATTGCATGAGGGGACCTCTCATGAGGAATGAGTGTGCTAGTCTGTGCTAGTATGCGCTAGGGGCTACATCCGGCTTAACCGAACCCGCATGGCGCGCTCGCGTCGGGGCGCCTGCCCGTCTCGAGAGAGACCGTGCGGGGGCGCCGGCGGGACGCGTCGGGTCCTGTCCCGTCCCCCCTTGGTCGACTCGCTTCTCTTGGGAAGCGGGAATCGATCCAATGCACGGGCGGGCCACTGCCGTGTGGGAAAGGGGAAATGATTTAGTCGCACAATAGGATAGGAGTAACATAGGTTACTATGGATGCGAAGCGAGATACTCGTATACGATTGGGTGGATATCATCTGCGAGAACCGCATATACATATAGGTACAAATACGTTCTTAGGTACACATATATACATGTACACATATACATATACATGCACACACACACACACACACACACACACACACACACACACACACACACACTTTAACACATGTGATCATATTGAACACACATACGAGCGGCTGTGCGAGTGATAAAAACCACTACAGTAGCATGTGGGTTAGCGTCATGAGGGCGTTTTGCGTTTATATTCTCTATGCTACTGGAGAAGATCTTAAAGGAAGAGAAGGAAGGAGAAGAAAAGGAAGAAGGCGAACCGTGTAGTTGGTCGTCGAGCTATACGGCCGTAACTCTTCGCCGACAACCGCTATAACAAATGGAAATAGACAAGGATAACGAAAATGATGTGCAGGAATTCGGATGCCTGCAGCGGTTTCCCGGGGTTAGTGTCTCCGCCCCCGGGCGATCGACCTCTGAGGCTTCGGGCCCAGGGGACTCTTGCCAGGGGCTAATCGTGGAGTGGCCGACGGGCTCCACGGCGGATCATGTTACCGGCCGGAGAGAAGAGAGGAAAGAAGTAGGAAAAAAGATACCTCCTGAAGGAAAGGCCATCATGAGAACCAAGGATGGTGATACGGAACTAGGAAATACTATTTGGGAAGCTCCAAAGGAAATGATGCGGGAAGAAATAATACAGGTAAACTTACCTGCAACGATGGATCTACCGGAAACAGAAGATACCAATGTGATGAAAGACCCACTTCAGGAAGCTGATGCATTGGAACTATAAGACCTGAGGATCAATGTAACAAAACTCAGCTACAAAGGTGGTGGAACGAGTGACTCCTCGACCAGGGGAACTCGACCATCCAGACGAATAGCGAGTATCAAGGCCGAAAAAAAAATATACAAGAGAAAAGCAAAAAACCCACAATCATAAGCAATGTGAAAATGCCGACCGAATTTAGATTGAGGGTAAAAGATGGAGAGGTTATCAACTCTCCAGTAACTGACGAGAAAGCGAGACCTAGCTACACGGAGAATATACTCGCTAAAATTGATCTGACGGATAGATACTCGGATGCAAGTGGATCAACAGGGAAATCTTCACGCCTAGAAGATATCAGATCTACTGATATCAGATCTACTATGGAAAGTGAAGGAACAAATGATGGAGATATGTCCACGTCATCTTTTGAACAGGGTGGCATGGACAAATTACCTAGGAAGAGAGGCAGAAAGCCGAAGGGTAGCGCGGGCTATAAATCTCTGTCAAAGTCTAGCAGTAAACGATATGACTACGAGGATGATGTTTTGGATAGATTCGACTTTGTGGAAATTACTAAGAAACAAAGGAGAGGACAATCAAAACTTCCTATCTTAAAGAAGAGGAAGGGACTCGTACCCTGCGAACTTCCGGATGAGCTGAACGCGTCGCAGAAGACTGCTGTGGAAGACATCACTATGTACTTTCCAGAGATGACTCCTGGAATGATCATGATAGAAACGATGAGAGTTTTAAACGCAGCAGGTGAAGCGGAAAGGAAGAGTACGAACATGAAGGGAGATCTAAAAAAACGTGTTAAGATCGGAGTGAACGTCGCGAGAGTCGCTGTACAAAGACTTACGGCAGAACTACAGAAATATACGAACCCACAGGGAAATGATGATCCTGGCGGACGCCTACCGGGGAATTCACCCCTAGCTAGAGAAATCAACAAACTCCGACGGGAAATGAACGACATTAAAAAGGAGAGGGACTCCCTTTTTAAGAAAGAGCTAAAGACTCTTCAACAAGACATGGAGATAAGAAGCAGAAGAGATAGAATTCCCAAGGAGGCTACTCCTCCACGAACAAGAGCATGGATACAGGAGGAGGGATTGATACCGGAGTGGGAAACGCCTAAAAAGAGACGCCTAAAAACAGAAGACGCGATAGTGATTCGGAGGAAGAGCTTCCTCCGGCATATAGGCCGGTTTTAAAAGGAAGCAGGAAGCTGTTAGAAGATGTACCCCGAAAAAGGTTAATCAAAAAGGGCACATCGTTATAATCGAGGACGAAAATAGAAAGAAGAGAGAAACATCTTCCCCACCTCCTACTTCCATGGAAATGGTCACAGAGAAGACAGAAGGAGAACCTCTAACCGCGGTTACAGGAAGCGAAACGGAATACCGCACAACGAGAAAGAGGAAGAGGAAAGCCAGGAAGAGAGAATGGGAAACAGACGATAGAGAGAAACGCATAGTTCCCATCGTACGAGCCGAGAGAAAAAAACAGGTGCTGCGTGTGTGGCAGGACTGTACAGCCTTCTTTCAAACCTATGAATAAGGAAAGACAGAGGATCAGAAATCCAAGAACTGCTGCAGTAATGCTAAAATGTGATGAAGAAGGGCCGACGTATGCTGAAGTACTAGGATTTGCAAGAAAAAGCATAAACTTGCAGGATCTCGGTATCACGGATACTAAAATAAGACGGGCACAATCAGGAAGTATACTGATTGAAATACCCGGAGAAAATGCCGCCAGTAAAGCGGAGAATCTGAAGGAACGCCTAAACGCGGCATACCAAGATAGTGATCATTACGGTAAAGTCAATGTCATAAGGCCAAAAAGACGGGCTGAACTCAGAATTATTGACATTGATGAATTTGTGGAGATTGAGGAAGTCAAAAAGGCTGTTTCCGAATCTGGAGGAGTTTCTCTAACGGAAATAAGAACTGGCCCCTTAAGAAAAGGAAGGGGTGTGGGTACTATCTGGGTACAATGCCCAGTGGATTGTGCCAATAGGCTGAACAAAATGGGCAAAATCCGAATGGGATGGTCAGTGGCAAAAGTGATCCCACTAGCGAGAAGACGCTTACAGTGTTACAGGTGCCTCGCAGTGGGATACACTCGTATCAACTGTAGGAGTATAGTTGATAGATCGCATATGTGTTTTAATTGCGGAAAAGACGACGGACATGTAGCGTTCAGATACAAGGCACCACCGCGATGCCCGATTTGTCAATTTAGAGGTTTGAAAGCGGATCACAGAGCTGGGGCAGAAGGATGCATGCCATATAACGGCCCCGGAGGAAAAGTAAATGTGAGACAAACCGCTACTGGAGAAGAAACCGCAATGGAGACAGAGGCAGATCGGGATGCCTCTAATACTATACAGCCGGAAATGGATGACAACATTCACTCCATTGTCACGTAACATTGTGCAGGTGAACGTCAACCGTTCCAGACCCGCGCAGGATCTGATACAAAGAACCAGCGAGGAATATGAGCTAGGAATCGTGGTCATCTCCAAATCCCACTCAATACCGGACGATGGAAGATGGGTGGCTTCAAGCGACAGTCCGACATCAGCCGCCATTACATGGCAGTGGACAAGAAGCAACGACCCCTGCACATTGGCATGGAGGGACGAAAAACATGTAGCCGTAGAATGGGGAGAATTGACAGTTGTCAGTTGTTACCTCCCACCCAGCCTCGACATAGAGGAATATAAGGATGCTCTCCGAAAACTGGAACACCAAGTAAAGATGGCAAGACCCAAAGCATTAATGATAGCTGGTGACTTTAATGCTAGGTCGCCAGCATGGGATAGAGGAGAAGGTAATAGACGAGGACGAATCCTTTTGGACTGGATCGGAAAAATGGACCTTCAAATCCTGAATGACGGCATTTCATGGACATGCGTACATCCAAGAGGTAACTCATGCGTGGATATAACGCTTGTATCATCAAACGTTGCTCGAAGAGTGGAGAAATGGCGGGTCCTGGAAGAAGCAGAATCACTGTCGGACCATAGATACGTCCATATGTCACTCCTGACAACCGTGGTGGGACCGGTAACAAGAAACACCGCTCTTAAAGAGTTCCCCAGATGGGTTACGAAAAAAGTGAACGTCGACATGATGGAGGCTGCCGCTGAGATCGCCGTCTGGACCGGCATACAAGGCAATTTTAAAACGATGACCAAAAGAATAGACCGAATCATGACTGATATCTCGGACGTCTCTATGAGACGTAAGGGTTCCGCCAGTAGGCCCTCGACCTACTGGTGGAACGAGGAAATAGCGAAGATTAGGTCAAAGTGCAACTCATGTAGGCGCCAGCTTAAGAGAGAGCTCGAATTAGAAACACCCCCGAAATCCTAGAAAATGAGATATGGATGGAACTCAAGGAACAGAGGAAAAACTTAAGAAACGCGATTAGAAAATCCAAGACGCGGTTATGGCAGGAGTTGTTAGATACCCTGGACAAAGACCCATGGGGACTGCCATACCGGGTAGTCCTTAAAAAGCTCCAGTGCGGATCGGGATCTATCGTTGAGACGCTTCCACCTGGTCTGGTTGAAAGGATAGTCCGGACTTTATTTCCAACGGTTTCTAGAGAACCCAAAGAAGACTTGGAAGTTGAATGGAAGAACGAAGATGCCGTAACAACTTTAGAGGTGTCAGAGGCCATAGCCAGAATTAATAATGGTAAAGCACCAGGACCTGACGGTATTATGGGCAAAATTATTAAGGACACAGTGAACCAGCTAGCCCCTCTATGGGCGAAATGCTTCAATGAATGTTTGAAGGAGGGCCGATTCCCAAGAGATTGGAAGACTGCCAGGTTGGTGTTATTAAAGAAACCAGGCAAACCTGAGCATTCCCCATCCTCGTATAGGCCAATTTGTCTATTAAACGAGGCGGGGAAACTATTCGAAAGAATTATTGTAAGAAGACTCCAGGAACACCTTGAAGCAACGGATGGCATTTCGGACTGTCAATATGGATTTCGCGCCAATCGGTCAACTATCGATACGATTTGGAGACTCCGCGAGTGGGTTGATGACGGTATTCGGGGTGGGGACGTGATGTTTGCGATATCTTTTGATATCACAAACGCATTTAACACCTTGGTCAACAATAAAAGGCGCGCTCGAGGACAAAGAGGTACCAGAATACTTGCGTCGGATCATAGGCGATTACTTGAGCGACAGGACCTTAGTCTATGTAAATAGAAGGGACGAACTAGTCAGAGATGACGTGCGGCGTACCACAGGGTTCGGTGCTCGGACCGACCCTGTGGAACGTAGGCTATGACAGTGTTGTTAGGGCATCCTTACCTGCGGGGTGTACTACGTTATATTACGTGGATGATACTCTGCTGATGGTAACGGGAGCCACCTTTGAGGAGGCGAAAACTAGGGCCGAACTGGGGGCAATGTACATCATATCCCTCATAGAACGCTTAGGCCTAAGGGTATCTGTACCGAAAACAGAGGTTGTAGTGTTCGGGGCGGGCGGGGCGCCGGAATCCGAATAGGAGACGCAAACGTCCCGATTGGGTCCACCGTGAAGTACCTGGGACTTACCCTGGACTCGCGGTGGACCTTTAGGGAGCATTTCCGAAGGTTGCTATCTAAGGCAAGGAAAATGGAGGCGGCCATAAGCCGACTAACGGCAAACATAGGCGGACCGGGCGAGAGAAGAAGGAAGATTTACGCGTCTGTGGTCATGTTGGTGATCCAATATGGGTAACCGATATGGGCACAGACGGTGGCGAGGGACCGGTTGATCGTTCGGGACGTCGGCCGCCTAGAGCGCCAATTGGCCCTTAGAGTGATACGTGCATATAGGACGATCTCATACGATGCTGCGGCTCTGTTATCTCGGATAGTACCCTTTGTATATACTAGTAATAGACATAGGAGAGCATACTTACGTAGGCGCGCAATTGTTAACAGAGACGGATACATAACGCCGAAAGCATGCGACGATATTGCGGAACAGGAAGAAAGGCGAGCGATAAATAGATGGCGATGCGAGCTGGGGGAGCGGCCTCGTGGATATTCGGGAGAAGCGGTTCGCGAGGTGGCACTTTCGAGTCCTGGATGAACAGAATACATGGTAGTATCTCGTACAGGATGACTCAGGTGATCACCGGTCACGGTTGCTTTGAGTCATACCTGTGCGAGATAAATAGAAGAAATTCGCCTCTGTGCAGATACTGCAGAGCAACATCTGACACAAATATGTATACGCTTTTGTTCTACCCCTTCTGGGCAGAAGAGCCAAGGGAAATGCTGGAAAGGACGAATACAGATAGATCCTATAACGCAATCATAGGCACAGCGATGAGCTCCGCGGAGAATTGGGAAATCTTTTCCCGGTTCTGTGAAGATGTCATAAGGAGAAAGGAGGAGGATGAGCGCTCCTGGGAAAGGGGAACGGACCCACTGGGATACGCCCCTCTCCCTCATAGATCTCGATAACCCTGGGAAATAAGCAGGCATAGGTATGCATTTGGAGTAAATATAAATAATGTAAATATTGTACATAGTTAGTAAGTAAGAGGAATATAATTCCTTATCAGGGTGCAGGAGATAACGCTATATCCTTCCGATGCACCTCCGAGAAGTGAGAGCCCGAATAGTGTACCGGGAATAGTATTGTACAGGCGCGTAACGTTTCTGATAGACCGCGCACATTAGGAAGGCATGTACCGTTAGGTACCTTTAGAAGCAAAGTCCGTAGTATATAGGAGGTAGAGAGCGAACGCTCTATAAGCTAGGAGACCCTCGAAGAAATGCTAAGTAGCGAGTTCCGGGGCTCTCTCCTTACAGGCTA
>NW_017257609.1:79367-82220 GCF_001594055.1 Mycetomoellerius zeteki
ACATAACGCCGAAAGCATGCGACGATATTGCGGAACAGGAAGAAAGGCGAGCGATAAATAGATGGCGATGCGAGCTGGGGGAGCGGCCTCGTGGATATTCGGGAGAAGCGGTTCGCGAGGTGGCACTTTCGAGTCCTGGATGAACAGAATACATGGTAGTATCTCGTACAGGATGACTCAGGTGATCACCGGTCACGGTTGCTTTGAGTCATACCTGTGCGAGATAAATAGAAGAAATTCGCCTCTGTGCAGATACTGCAGAGCAACATCTGACACAAATATGTATACGCTTTTGTTCTACCCCTTCTGGGCAGAAGAGCCAAGGGAAATGCTGGAAAGGACGAATACAGATAGATCCTATAACGCAATCATAGGCACAGCGATGAGCTCCGCGGAGAATTGGGAAATCTTTTCCCGGTTCTGTGAAGATGTCATAAGGAGAAAGGAGGAGGATGAGCGCTCCTGGGAAAGGGGAACGGACCCACTGGGATACGCCCCTCTCCCTCATAGATCTCGATAACCCTGGGAAATAAGCAGGCATAGGTATGCATTTGGAGTAAATATAAATAATGTAAATATTGTACATAGTTAGTAAGTAAGAGGAATATAATTCCTTATCAGGGTGCAGGAGATAACGCTATATCCTTCCGATGCACCTCCGAGAAGTGAGAGCCCGAATAGTGTACCGGGAATAGTATTGTACAGGCGCGTAACGTTTCTGATAGACCGCGCACATTAGGAAGGCATGTACCGTTAGGTACCTTTAGAAGCAAAGTCCGTAGTATATAGGAGGTAGAGAGCGAACGCTCTATAAGCTAGGAGACCCTCGAAGAAATGCTAAGTAGCGAGTTCCGGGGCTCTCTCCTTACAGGCTAGGGGGGCAATGCTCCAGTGGGAGGTTTTTTAGTCAGTAGGCGTACTTGTCACGGGCCCCCAGGAGGAGGTTTTTACCTTCCACTGGGGAACCGAGGCCGGCGCGAATCTGGCACACCGGGTGATACGGGTCACCCGGCGTCTTTCCCTCTACTCGAGTTGTACCCCGGGAGTCGTGGACTCCTGGTGGTCCCTGGGTGGGGAGTGCACGAAGATTTTTTCCCCACGCAAAACAAAAAAAAAGGCTAGCACAACTCAGATATGTAATATTATTCACATCGAAGCATTATAAATCAGAATTTTGAATAAAAAATGCTTACGCGAACGGTCGCTCAATAGTAAAGTACTCTTAATATCGTTATGCCAGCGAATGTAACAGTTGTGCTGACTTGTGCTGGGCTAGCACAACTCAGATATGCAATTTTGTATTTGAATAACGGATACGAATATTAGTGTTATTTTTATTCCGACTTGTGGAAAATCTTTTTTTATCATATCTTTTTTGTTGTTGTCATTATTTGAGAATACCACTTTGGCACAATGTTAGCACATCTTAGTACAATCTAGCACAATTTTAAAAATTGAAAAAATCGCAAAATGGAGGACTGGCCTAAAATATGGTTTTTTTTTATTTTCTAACGTATTTTTTGTATTTTGACATTAATATTCGAGCACAATATAGCACAAACCTAGCACAATTCAACACAATTCGCAAAATAAATGAATTCAAAAAGTGATGGGCTAACTTCATATAGGCGTTTTACTCCTCTCCAAAAATTATTAAATCTGTTAATTTATTGTTAATTTCTTCCTATACAGCAAAGAACATGCAAAAGTATGCAGATGACCATCATCTTGATATTTACTTTGATATTTTTATATACTATTATAAAACAATGGGAGTGGCGATGAGATTTTTTAATTTAGTTAATATTTTGATATTTTTATTATAAATATAACTGTAAATATACTTTATATGCATAAATACTGTAGTTAATCTTGTTTTTTTATATCATGTCAAATTAAATAAATATAATGAATATTAACTCTAATGATATGTATCATTTGTACAAAAGATTTGATATCAACATCTGTGGCGCCAAGTTAAATTCTACAAATTGGAAAGTAAAATCCATGCTACTATTTTTATTAAGTTATTTCGATTTAGTATCAATAACTATAGTGCCAACTAAAATTTCACAAATCAACAACTGACGCCAAGTTAAATCCCATACCAAATTAAATAAATACTAAATATTAACTCTAATGATATGTATCATTTATATAAAAAATTTTATATCAACAACTGTGGCGCCAAGTTAAATTCTATTATCAAATTAAAAAGTAAAACCCAAGTGATGCTATTGTTACGTCCCGTAGACGCCACGATTCTTTTCTTTCGAAAGACGGCTCCACACCGCGACTAACGATGGTATTTATGAGATTCGAGTGCAATCTCCTGTTAACAATCTGAAAGAATTAGGAGGCCTAAAAAGCTTCCACGAAAACTCATAAATGCCACTCAAGAACGAAAGAATAACAACGCTGATACGAGGATGGAAACGCTAGGCTCGCGAAATCCACATGTCTGCGTCATATAGCTAGCTGCCACCCGAGGCAGACTAACAATTCCATATTAGGAAAAAACGCAGGGCTAGAAGCGATATGATTACAAAATATGCCCATATAAGGAAATAACAAACACCCAAGCCATCACCCGAGAGTGACTAACAATTCCATATCAAGTAAAGATAAAGCCGGCGCCATGTCGCGCCAAGACATAAAAAGATCCAAAGCAACCCCCCATATTAACGTTATCTGAGACCAGACTTAAGATTCCTTACACGCGAACATCCTAAGAAAACTGATTAAACATCACGAGTAATGGTTTACCCAGCTATATTTTTCGGGGCATAATAAAATTTGACATCCACTCGGAGCAATTTTTCCGCAGACTCGAGAAAATCATAAATTACCTCC
>NW_017257609.1:85902-93217 GCF_001594055.1 Mycetomoellerius zeteki
CCTTCCACTGGGG
This sequence comes from Mycetomoellerius zeteki, assembly GCF_001594055.1. Lineage (NCBI taxonomy): Eukaryota > Metazoa > Arthropoda > Insecta > Hymenoptera > Formicidae > Mycetomoellerius > Mycetomoellerius zeteki. Next base: position 85,916 of record NW_017257609.1, read on the forward strand.
AACCGAGGCCGGCGCGAATCTGGCACACCGGGTGATACGGGTCACCCGGCGTCTTTCCCTCTACTCGAGTTGTACCCCGGGAGTCGTGGACTCCTGGTGGTCCCTGGGTGGGGAGTGCACGAAGATTTTTTCCCCACGCAAAACAAAAAAAAAGGCTAGCACAACTCAGATATGTAATATTATTCACATCGAAGCATTATAAATCAGAATTTTGAATAAAAAATGCTTACGCGAACGGTCGCTCAATAGTAAAGTACTCTTAATATCGTTATGCCAGCGAATGTAACAGTTGTGCTGACTTGTGCTGGGCTAGCACAACTCAGATATGCAATTTTGTATTTGAATAACGGATACGAATATTAGTGTTATTTTTATTCCGACTTGTGGAAAATCTTTTTTTATCATATCTTTTTTGTTGTTGTCATTATTTGAGAATACCACTTTGGCACAATGTTAGCACATCTTAGTACAATCTAGCACAATTTTAAAAATTGAAAAAATCGCAAAATGGAGGACTGGCCTAAAATATGGTTTTTTTTTATTTTCTAACGTATTTTTTGTATTTTGACATTAATATTCGAGCACAATATAGCACAAACCTAGCACAATTCAACACAATTCGCAAAATAAATGAATTCAAAAAGTGATGGGCTAACTTCATATAGGCGTTTTACTCCTCTCCAAAAATTATTAAATCTGTTAATTTATTGTTAATTTCTTCCTATACAGCAAAGAACATGCAAAAGTATGCAGATGACCATCATCTTGATATTTACTTTGATATTTTTATATACTATTATAAAACAATGGGAGTGGCGATGAGATTTTTTAATTTAGTTAATATTTTGATATTTTTATTATAAATATAACTGTAAATATACTTTATATGCATAAATACTGTAGTTAATCTTGTTTTTTTATATCATGTCAAATTAAATAAATATAATGAATATTAACTCTAATGATATGTATCATTTGTACAAAAGATTTGATATCAACATCTGTGGCGCCAAGTTAAATTCTACAAATTGGAAAGTAAAATCCATGCTACTATTTTTATTAAGTTATTTCGATTTAGTATCAATAACTATAGTGCCAACTAAAATTTCACAAATCAACAACTGACGCCAAGTTAAATCCCATACCAAATTAAATAAATACTAAATATTAACTCTAATGATATGTATCATTTATATAAAAAATTTTATATCAACAACTGTGGCGCCAAGTTAAATTCTATTATCAAATTAAAAAGTAAAACCCAAGTGATGCTATTGTTACGTCCCGTAGACGCCACGATTCTTTTCTTTCGAAAGACGGCTCCACACCGCGACTAACGATGGTATTTATGAGATTCGAGTGCAATCTCCTGTTAACAATCTGAAAGAATTAGGAGGCCTAAAAAGCTTCCACGAAAACTCATAAATGCCACTCAAGAACGAAAGAATAACAACGCTGATACGAGGATGGAAACGCTAGGCTCGCGAAATCCACATGTCTGCGTCATATAGCTAGCTGCCACCCGAGGCAGACTAACAATTCCATATTAGGAAAAAACGCAGGGCTAGAAGCGATATGATTACAAAATATGCCCATATAAGGAAATAACAAACACCCAAGCCATCACCCGAGAGTGACTAACAATTCCATATCAAGTAAAGATAAAGCCGGCGCCATGTCGCGCCAAGACATAAAAAGATCCAAAGCAACCCCCCATATTAACGTTATCTGAGACCAGACTTAAGATTCCTTACACGCGAACATCCTAAGAAAACTGATTAAACATCACGAGTAATGGTTTACCCAGCTATATTTTTCGGGGCATAATAAAATTTGACATCCACTCGGAGCAATTTTTCCGCAGACTCGAGAAAATCATAAATTACCTCCCCTTCAAAGCACTCTAGATTAAGCACGATAGGACCTAAAAAAAAAAACGTAAATCACCGCTTGACATTGCAACTTAACAATTGTCCTAGACAAAGGAAAAGATGCCCTTTTTTGAGGTAAAGGGGCCCGCGAGAGAACGCGTCGTCAATCCTCAATAGTAGTCGGGCAGTAAGTTAGTCATGTCATTGTCGGTCAATCCTCAATAGTAGTCGGGCAGTAAGTTAGTCGTGTCAGTGTCGGTCAATCCTCAATGCTACTCGGGCAGTCACTCAGTTCGTGTCAGTGTCGGTCAATCCTCAATAGCAGTCATTCAGTTATTCAGTTTGTAATATCAGTCTCTCAGTGTCAGCAATTCACTCAATAATAGTCAGCCAGTCATTGTCAATCTCTCAGTGTCAGTCAGAAGCCAGTCAGAAGTCAGTAAAGTCAGTATAATTGTAAACGCGACATACACACATACACATTAGATAAGTTTATACAGCCAGTTTACATATTATTATAATCATTTTTTTTTCTCTTTTTATCATTGTTTTTTATAATAAATTTATGTTAATTTTAAAATGAACATCTTTGCCCAATAGGCGTATTTATTTAAAACCCCTCGTATCCCGTATTCCCACTAGCATTCTTAAGTTCGCACGTGGTCCAGTCCTGGGTAAAAAGGATTAAGTTCCTTGACCCGAAAGTAGGACCGACGTTCGCACTGCTCAAAGGAAACAGGTGTCATAGGGTCCCTTCGGGACGCTGACCCATATTCCAGAGCAATAAAAGGTACGTTCGACTCTCGGGTGTTCGCCTCTGCGCGCATACCTGAGAGACTGAGTCTAAGCGTCCTTCCACACCCTCTCATTTCCCTCCTTATCTCTTTCAATCAAACCTTCCGAGAGCTTGGACGTAACACTATCTTTATTATTTACGTAATCCAAGTGGTACCATCTTTAATTTTTATACAATGAAAACAAGTACATATATGTATCTTTGCATTCTTATTGAAGGATTTTCCTATTCCAATCCAAATGGTTTAAATTCCTCTTAAATAAAATTATTATATTATAATTCATTCAAAAACGTTTTCTCTTCCAACTAAAATAGTGGTTATTTAAATCTTCTTCAAAACATTATACAAAACATTATCACAAAATTGCATTACCTTGCTCAATTCAAGTGTTACCACAAAAAATTATTAAAAAATTAACCGTATAAAATGAAAAAATTTAATTTAAATAGAAAAATTTTTCATATAAAAACACTTGGTGCTGCTAGATCGAGTAAGTATTTTAAAGTAATAATAAAAGTAATAATACAAGTAATAATTTAAAGTAATAGTAAAAGTAATAATAAATTTAATTTGAACTTTACACTGAATAAGAATAAGTTTACTATTTATTTCTATTTTATAACGTATATCTTACAAATCTAAATTTATTTATCTTAGACTTAAACTTAATAGCATTTACAACATGTTCATCATAATTTACATGACTCTATAACTCAATTGCATACATAGACATGCTGGATACTTTAACTCTCATTGGGAATACTTTTTATTTTTCTTATTTTTCTAAATATTCATATTTTCAATTCTAATTTTTCTTATCAATATGCTTCTTGTTTTTGTTATTCTTTTAAATATTACATTTTTATTTTTCTTATTTTTCTAAATATTATTATATATTCATACAGTTTACTACTACGTTATTACATCGAGATCTAGCAACGCCAAATGTTTTTACATGAAAAATTTTTCTATTTAAATTTTTTCATTTTATGCGGTTAATTCTTTAATTTTTTGTGGTAACACTTTAAATTGAGCAAGGTAACGCAATTTTGTGATAATGTTTTGTATAATGTTTTGAAGGAGATTTAAATAACCACTATTTTAGTTGGAAGAGAAAATGTGTTTGAATGAATTGTGATTAAATAACCACTATTTTAGTTGGAAGAGAAAATGTCTTTGAATGAATTGTGATATAATAATTTCATTTAAGAGGAATTTAAACTATTTGAAATGGAATAGGAAGATTCTTCAATAAGGTATACGTACACTTAGGTTTTATTGTATAAAAATTAAAGATAGTATCATTTGGATTAAATATAATAAATAATAAAGGTAGTATCACTTGGGTTTTACTTTTTAATTTGATAGTAGAATTCAATTTGGCACCACAGTTGTTGATATCAAATTTTTTGTATATAGTTTAAAAAAATCGCTTTTTTTTCAAATTGCTGGAAAAAACCGGGAAAATTTCGGTTTCTTTCTGAAAAATTGATTTTTTGGAAAAATTGCTGTTTTTGCTATGTAAAAAACATAATAAGTGACTTCTAAATTTCTTTATAAAATTAATGCGAAATATGAAATTATTTTTATTAAAATTTTTTAGTTATCCTTCTATTTTTATAGTAAAATCTAATCTAACCTTCCTTTAGTACATGGCAAAGCTTAAGTAGGCAGATTTTTAACTGTCCAACCAAATCCTTCAAGCTTTCAAGCCGCGCGATCACTGATTGTCTATTACAGATCGATAATCGCGGGCGTTTAATACGGCTCTGCTCTTCCAGAAATTCTATAAATTCGTCGCATCGCTGTTCCCACGCGACGTACTCTTCTCTTGTATTAAGCAGGATAGCTTGCTCGATCAAATCACGCTCCATGTTGTCACTTGTGCTGTTAGATTGATTAATGACGTGATGTGTCTAAATCTTTTCATTTTTATATCAATCTGTAGTCTATTTTTTTGTTGATGACGTCATCATGAAACATTTCGTGACACGTCAAATGTTTTTGAGAAATATCTTATATTACGCTAAATCTAACATGGTTGTTGTACAATTGCATCATATTGTGCAACTTTTTTCGCAAACGTTGCATTTTTGTTGTATCAAATTACATTGATGATATCATCTTTGGGATTGTGAAATTTTTACAAACAACCATAGCGTTGGATAAAATTTAAAAAGAAGGTAGAGCAACGATACTGCATCAGTCGCTCAGATAAATTCGTTTAGTGATCTCCAACGCTATGGTTTCATACATTCAACATGAGTCGAGCAGGTAAGTATTTCAATTTTATATGATTTTAATTATTTCCTTTACAGATGGCTTATTCGTTTCTTCATTACAGAGCGTCTTCTCGTATTTTGAGAAGAATATTCGCATTAACCGACCTACGTCTTACCAATTTCTGGAGATCGGGATCGCCGTAGGAGCTATGCTCCACGTAAAAATTGCCATTGGCGACACCCGAGGCAACCGTATCGTTCTGTCTCATGCAACGTGGACGACATTTATAAAAAAACGGGCAGATATATAGAGCAATTGGTGCAGTCGACTACTCCATCACTCAAGAGCTTGTTATTGAACTTGTTAAATTACGCGATGTAGACAATGTGAAATTATCTTGTGTGATAAGTATTTATATATGAAATCATTCACCGTGCTCTTCATGCTTGGACTGGAAGAATGCGTCGAGCACATATATTTCGATTTGTGCCAATATACAAATAGTGTAAGCGATAAATTTAAATGTTTCATTACTTATTTACGTCAAAACTGTATAAATAACAAATGCGATGCGAAACAAATATTTTGCGTAAGATTTATGATAAGAACTTACATATTAAATGCGAATTGATAGTGTACGCTGTAGATAATATTGTACATAATGCATTACACGATTAATAAACGCATATTTAAAATATATATCTCAGAGTTCGCAATTATTCATTTCCTCCTTTCTTCCTTCCTTTCTGCTGTATTATATTACGTGCGCCGACACTCGACAGCATCGCGCGACTGTGCCATCGCGTTCGACATAATCGCGCTCTTATTAAGCGTTTGGTAGAATGAAATAATTAATTCGGTAGAATAAAAATAATTATTTCGATAAGATAAGAAATATGTTTGCGTACGAGAAAACCGCAATAAGGAGTGGCATAGAAGATAGCAACGCATAAGAGGAAAAAAATAGTAGGTATACACGGTATACATAGCGTGGCGGCGGTGAGGACAGACCGTGTGGCGACGGCGGCGGCGACGGCGAACCGCTCCCGGCGGCCACTAATCCCGCGTGACATCATTCGGCGGACCGCGACGCGGATCCCGAGACGGGATTTTCCGCGTACCCCGCACATTTTGACGTCACCTACTGTGACGTCATCATCCTCCCCCTCCCCCGTAACATCAGCCTCCACGCCTAGTGACGTTCTCCACTGTGATGTCTACTACTGACGTCACCCCTTCCCTTTCCGCGGACCATCCCCGCGCCGCGGCGACCCCCCTGCCCCTCACCCTCCCTTGGAGAGCCTGGGTTAGAACCGGCCTACCTACCCTATAATTTTTTAGTACCGTATTTTCTCATTTTGGTAAAAATAGTTGTTAATAAGAAAATGCAATACTAAAAGGTTGATAAAAAATTTTGAAAAGATTTCTAGAGCTTTATGAGAAAAAATAAACAATTTTTCTGTTGCTGTTTTTCTGTAAATAGTACTTGAGTAAAAAATTATTGAAAACCAATATTTTAGTAATTAATATCTTGTTAACTATTACGAAAATTACAAAATGGTAAAGAACTTTTCGACTCAGTTTAGTCCGCTCTATCTTATTCACGAATGTTGTCGGTAGAATTATCAAATACCCTTTTAAAATACACTTATTATTTATTTAAAACAAGTCATATTTATATATATGCAACTTTTTTGTATGTACACACGCACGCTTTAGAGCGAACTAAACTAAGTTCTCAAAAAGATTTCGATCATTTCCCAATTTTCGCAATGGAGATATTATTTCTAAAGCGTCGAATATTCGCCAACGATAGCTTGGAGCGCGGGGAGCGGGGAGAGTGGGGCAAGCGCCCCGCTGACCGCCGCGAGCCCTATAAGTTCGAACGGAGCGACGCGCCTGCTAGGCCATCCCCATTCCCAGCGGCCCACGCGCCGTGCGATCGGTGGGGACGGTGGGTTGTACATTCGGCAGCTGTTCGACAGCAGTAGGCCGGTCGGACGCTCTTATTGGCTTATCTTTAAACGTTAATATCTCCTTAACTGACACCGCAAAAAGGACTTTTCGACTCAGTGTAGTATGTTCTACCCACGCACGAAATATTTTGCGGTTTTTGCCAGACATCCTGTATAAGACTAAAAAGAAAGTAAATTTAACTTTTGAGTATGAATGTAACGTTACGTTATGCGCATGCGCAGATAGTTAAAAAGAGAAAGGTATATCCTCCAAACATCATGCTATCTCATACATGTTTTCCACACTCTTTACAGTGCACGTTCCAGTTGTATTATCAGTGCTAAAGCCCTATAGATAACAGAGATGTGACATTGAGAGGATAAGTCTGATTAGTTGTCTAAAACACATGATTTAGACAGCTAATACGTTGTTACGTCCAAGCTCTCGGAAGGTTT
>NW_017257610.1:0-649 GCF_001594055.1 Mycetomoellerius zeteki
TTTTTTGTTTTTTATCAAATATTAAATAATAAAATATTTGGAGGTACTCGGGTAATGTTTCTGAAAATAACATTGCAACCTTATTCTTTAAAATATATAAAAATATAAACAAAATTAGGCAGAATACATAATATTATAACACATTGTATGTTAATAAGCAAGTGTAAATTAATGTAAACAGATTTACACCAGGGTTACCACAAATTTTTTATCCCAAAATTCTCTGACTTTTCCTTGATTTCCAGACAGAATTTTATCTGACTTTTAATAACATTTTGAAATTTATTTATATTTTTGAAATTCGCATGTGTATAAGTATAAAATAGATATACTATACATGGTGATCCGAAATTCGAGGAATCGGAGTACAAGACATGATACTTTATGCTAAACCGAACAACTTTTTCCTTTAGCAAAATTGCATCCGATAAGTAGTTTTTACAGGAGAGCAGGTTGAAGTTAACAAATAAGCGCAAAACTTATTTATCGGACGCAATTTTATTAAGGGCAAAACTTATTTATCGGACGCAATTTTGCTAAAGGAAGAAGTTGTTTGTTTTAGCATAAAGTATCATATTCTGTACTCTGATTCCTCGAATTTCGGATCACCCTGTATATGTAAAAATGATATATAATATATATATATATA
>NW_017257610.1:1912-30081 GCF_001594055.1 Mycetomoellerius zeteki
GTTCTGCTGAACGCACCCAATGGCTGCGTTCAGCAGAACATTTGTTTTGCAACTGTTGGAAGTTTCCTTCGCGCTAATTGGATCATACTTTTAGATCTAGAAGAATGGTCCTATCTCAGCAGACAATCATAAAACGGTTGCAAAACTGTTGAGTCTGCTGAACGCAGCCAATGTAATCTGTTCTACCCACGCACGAAATATTTTTCGGTCGTTGCCAGACACCCTGTATTATAGATCCATGGGGTAAAGCTCTATATTAATAAAGTAGCGCATTAGTCCGCCATATTGGACTACAGACCTACTAACCTTACCATATACCAGTAATACTAAGCAATACTAAGCGCTTATTGGACTACAGACAATTAGGGCGAACAATGGCGGTCGAAATAGCCAATAGGACAGTTGTCGGTATTTCGGCTTCTTCGGATCAAAGAAATGCGCTACTTTATTAATATAGAGCTTTATATATGACTAATGCGGAGTCTACAATAGAAGTCGTAGCGGTCGCAGGGTCTTAAGTTGTAGAAAATTGACCAATCACAATTGATTATTCTTTTCATATTCGACTGTGATTGGTCAATTTTCTACGACTTAAGACTTTACGACTGCTACGACTTCTATTGTAGATCCGACATAACCCCGGATCTACAATAGGTGTTTTAAGCCTTAAGTCATAAGAAATTGACCAATTATAGTCGAATTCAAGGAGAATAATCGACTATGATTCGTCCATTTCTTATGGCTTAAAGCTTAACACTCTATTGTAGATCCGGGGTAAAGATTTGTTCGAATCGCAAGCTCCAACATGCTCCAACATGCTCCACCATAGCTCTTTCTCACTCTATCAATCACGTTGGAGTGAATAGGAGTTATGGTAGGAGCATATTGGAACGTGTTGGAGCATGCCACGCGAACAAACCTCGTATATTAAACAAGGAGAAATAATGAATCCGAGGCATCGGAGGCATCCGAACGACGTTTCCGAACGCAGATCCCTATATTGAGTGGGATTAGTAAAAGACAGCGGAAGTCGTGGAGGAAACAGCAGCGACGGCGCGGTGCGGCGCGAACGGCGGTGACCGGATGTATGTACGTCGGGTGTCGAAACAGCAATCCGACACCTGTCGACATCATCGAAACCGTCACCTGGGTGGGAGGTTCGTGCGCCGCTCGTCATTCGTCCCATCGCACGGCGGAAATAAATGCGCGTCAGCGCGGGTAGCGCGGATCGCGGTGCCGAGGCCACGGCGCCGCGCTTGACGCCGCGAGTGCTTGTCGACGGTGACGCCGTCGGCCATGTTTGTTGTGTAGTTTCGGAGGGATGATAAGCGCACGCGACGGCGTCGAGAGATTTTGAATGAGACGCGTGTGTGAGCCTCGGCCGCGTTACGTCCGTTCCGTGCCGGTGTGCGAGCGCGCCGGCCGCCGCCGACTCGCCGCGGAGTATGGTAAGCAACCGCGGTTATCAACCGTCATGCCCGGCCGGCCCAGCCGCCGATTTTCGCGCGAATTTTCACCTGTCCCACGATTGTCTCGCTCACTGTGGTTCGTTGTCGCCTCCGCGCCCCGTTCCCCCTCCTACTGATCTTGTCACCGCCGCCGCGCCGTTGCGATGCGATGCGATGCGACGCGACGCGACGCGACGTAATGCGATGCAACGCAACGCAACGCAACGCAACGCAACGTAACGTAACGTAACGTCACGTCACGTCACGTCACATGTCATGCCATGCCATGCCATGCCATGCCATGCCATGCCATGCCATGTCGTACTTTCAAAAATCTTTGTGTGGGCAGGATAACAATAAACGATCCTCCGTCAGATTCTAAAATCTTTTAAGAATTCGTCGACCGGCATGAAATGTCTCCCGGCGAAACCGCCGCGACGCGACGTACAGGCGGCGGGCCGCATGTAAATCGATATACGACTCGCCGTACGTGTGTGAATGTGTATTTGCGCGTGTTCCACACGGACATAGGCGTACGTCCACACGCGGCATACGCAGCGGAAACGGGGAACGTCAAACGTGGGTGCCGTAAGAGGCGATCTGAGTGTGTGTGTGTGTGTGTGTGGCGCGCGCGCGCGTGCCCTCACGTACACAGACGCGCTTCCGGAACGCCCCTTTTTATGAAACGATCGAACTTCTTTCCCGCGCGATCTTAGCCGGCGCGAAACATCCCACGCGCTGACGTCTCGTGAGATCTCTACTCTGAAACCACCTTACAGCCCGTGACTACTCCGATTTGCTTCTAGCTGCCGCACGCCGCGGCATCCTTGACAGATCTGAAAACGCTCAGGTCGAAATAACAATTTCTGACATGATTATATCACCTTTAATTATTCCGAAAAATCGCGATAAAAATTGAAGATTTTAACATATTTTTAAAAGAGAAATAAAATTATTTTCTTCTTAAAAATAGGTATGTTAAAATCTTCAATTTTTATCGCAATTTTTAATATATCCCAAAAAGAAATTATGTTTCCCCCAAAAATATGATTTTTAGAAGCAAAGTAATTTTAATATATGTTTCATCAGGAACTTGTTAGATATACGTTTTATTTACGCGCATTTACATTATCTTTCTTCCTGTGGGAACTCTTCAAGATTAGTATTGTATCATTTCAGGACACTTAACAACTTTGTTGAAATGTGGCTGAGAAGCGAACGGATTAGCAGGAGATTGCGTGGCCGTTTAAGCGGTGTAACGGCATCAAAGGCAACTGGCCATCGAGCGCAAGTTGCAAGAAAAGTACAACATATTAGTAACAGTAGTCGAGTAATAACGTCAAGTAAATGCAGCCGATTGAGTCAGTGGCGACGTAGATCATCCAGTTTTTTAAAAGAAGTAAGTTAAATATTTACAAAAGATAAAAGATTTAAAAGAATTGTTCATATCATACATTATGATATCGGGTATTCTTAATAGACTATTTTTGCATTTTTTTTATTCTATTAAAAAGATTGTTACTTTCGTAGGCTTGTAAAGAAAATGTTTTACACTTTGCCAAATCCACGCCTATTAGACGGGAAAGAGGACCTCGCAGAAGAAAATGCATAAAACGGTCGATGGTTACATCGACCCCTTTGCATCGTGCTCCGCCAATTGACACAGTTATTGTAAGTTACTCTATGATGAAGATAGCTGTATCACTATAATGCCCAATTTCTTCACCTCTAGATAACTTTATCCAGGAGATGTCTTCCACATTTCAATGGAGATATTTCCTGGCTAAACATATCTGGAAATGAAGAAATTGAGCATAAATTATTACAATGTAATACATGCGTTTTCTAGTCTGCTAAAAACGCATCGCCATCTAAAGCTTCGGAGGAATCCAAGGAAAATTGGAATGGCGGATCTACTACTCTGCCTCTTTTCTCGTCAGTAACTAATACGGACTCGCGAAGTTTGATGATACCGCCGATACATGACTTGAAATCTTCCATACCAAGTGTATCTTCGTTGGCGTGTCTAATGCCTCCGGTATCTCTAGGATCGCAGTCAGATCTCACATGCTTGCTTGATGATGAAGGAAGCAAGAACAACGGTACTCGTATATTTATATATGCTTGTGTAGTGTAATTAATTAATTCTAATTTATATTTTTTTACGTTTTCTCTGTCCCTTCCTTTTTTTTCTTTTAGATACTACACTACCGTCATCGATACACTACTCCTCTTTATACGCGCATGCCGAAACGTCTGCAGAATATTACAGTTTGATGCACTCAACGTCGATATATAACGTCCGTACCGCGTACAACTCGTCCGACAAATACTTCCCGAACGGAGGAAAGTACTCGCTAATCGATAACAATGAAAACCGCGGCGATCTCCCAAAAGATCAATATGCTATTGAAACAGACCCAACAAAATATGAAACAACTGCTGGATATCCCAGTACAAAATACAGTATACCAGCAAGTATGTACAATATAAATCCTCATCATCCATCTGATACGAATGGCAATCTTAGTGACAAATATGATTCCGAGGACGTCGGCAGTCGTTATCACGAGGTTGAATACATGGAGGTGGGTAGCGAGGAGATAGTAGAATCTTGCGATGTAGAGAACATGGTTACTCAAGTTCAGGAAGATTGGGAGCCATTCGATCCTTATGTCTTCATCAAGCACTTGCCGCCTCTTACGCCGGCGATGAGAGCAAGATGTCCGGCTCTACCACTCAAAACACGGAGTAGTCCGGAGTTCAGTCTGGTCCTGGATTTGGTATGCTCGCTCAACACACTCGGAACAAGTACACATATACACGTAGATAAAAATCTTAACACATACATTTATTAGACATTGTCCAAATATTTAAACACAGATTCAGATGTCATTCTATGTTATTTTAATTTTCTATATGATAAAATTCATAACATTTCTGTCTCCATATATATATTTACGATATAAGAGCAGTGATTTTTGAACAGCTACATTTATCTATGATCCTTTTATAGGATGAAACATTGGTTCACTGCAGTCTGCAAGAACTATCTGACGCGGCATTTCGCTTCCCGGTAGTCTTTCAAGACGTAACGTACACGGTATTCGTTAGAACGCGACCGTACTTCCGCGAATTCCTTGAACACGTCTCGTCGCTCTACGAGGTGATTTTATTCACGGCGAGCAAACGAGTGTACGCCAACAAACTGATGAATTTACTGGATCCAACACGGAAGCTGATCAAGTATCGTCTGTTCAGGGAGCACTGTGTATGCGTTAATGGAAATTACATAAAGGACTTGTCCATCTTAGGCAGAGATCTATCTAAAACCGTCATCATTGACAACAGTCCACAAGCATTTGGATATCAGGTGACTTAATATAGCTTGTCATTTATATATACATACATCTTATGCAATCACTAATATAGAATATATACTTATGAAAACCACATGTTTTGTGTTACAGTTAGAAAATGGTATACCTATAGAAAGTTGGTTTGCCGATCGTTCAGATAACGAACTAATGAAATTATTACCGTTTTTAGAAAATCTGGTAAACTGGGTAAGCTCTTATCATATATATATTCTCTGATATATTTATTATTAGAATATAGTTATTTAATAACTTTTTTAATTATTTTTATTTTCCAGGGAGGTGACGTAAGGCCACGCATTAGAGAACAGTTCCGACTATTCAGCTTTCTACCACCGGATTAATTTAAATAGCATACACATAAAATTTAAGGTTGAAGTATCTCGCAACCAACAAAAAAAAGAAAAAATACAAAATATCTTAAAAGATACTACAGGGCTGGGTATTTTTGCATTTAAAATGCCATTTAAAATGTAATTCTATTTAAAATGCTAAATGTAAAATACTTAAAAAAATGTATATTAAAATGTATGTAGGGAAAACCATTCTGTATTTGAAAACTATTTAAAATATCTATTTACCCATTTTACATATAAAGTGCATTCGAAAAACATTTTACATTTTAAATACATTTTTTTAAGTATTTTATATTTGGCATTTTAAATGATTACCCAGCCCTGGATACTAAATAGATAAATAATAGTTATTCCGCGATACGTAGCATATAAGCCGCTATAATATAATACTTTACAATGTTTCACAAATGAATATATGCCTGTTGGTATATATAGATGAAATTAAATACTTTTAGATTTTTGGAATTACTGTTCTGATTCATTGTTCACAAAAAAAAAGTATCTGTGAACAAAGGTGTTGCATATGTGCGATTTTGTTAGTACATTCGTTTAGATTTAAAGTCTAAAGTCTTAAAAAAATCAAATGTCAAGAAAATATCAGTGAGCATAATAATCTTATGATTACTGTATAGTTTCTATTAATACTTCCAAATGAATACCAAGTCTCTCCATAACGTGATTGTACGACCTCTGTGTATATAATGAGACTCGTATCTTTTACGTACAAAATATTATTTCACAATTTATTATCATAACAATATTTAAGAGCAATATATTTGTGATTAATAATTCATTAATTTTTTCTGTATTATATGTGGAATTTATGATCTCTGTTTATCTTACTATTTGAGATTTTAAAAATATTTTTTAATTTTATTTAAAATCTTTTATTTTTACACGTTCTTTCTCTCTCTCTCTCTCTCTCTCTCTCCTGATTTTCTATTTTATGTTTTAATTATATAAATTACTTATATTTTTAAAACAATTTTTAAATCTGTACATCTAGATTGCAATTCTTGAAAGTTTTTGAAAAAATTTACATATATATATACATATATGTATATATATACATATACGAAGATGTTAAGAATATCTGTCAATAATTATATAATTATGCGCGTCATATAATTATATAATTATACACGATTACATGTGCTACATTATAAATCCGTGTATAATTCATAATATAAGTATAGACCGAATTCAGTATCAAAAAGAACAGAATTAGCAGCATAATGTAACAGAAAGCATCGCAGAAATCTTACATCTCGTAGTGTTTATGATAGTTTAAGATTATACTCACATTATGCACAAACACGTAATAATAATAAAGCAAATTGATTGTTATTCGTGAAATTATTTGAATCACGTATAGCCAATCACCCTGAAGTTAAATTCTTAACGACAGTGTCATTGTTATAAAACTAAATTGACGACAGACATAATATCAATAAAATAATAAATAGACAGATTTCTTTTGATTTGCGTTTCAATGGTGCAATGACTGAAACGCTGGAGACAAGAAACATATTGAACATTAAACATAGACTCAAAGGAAGGTTGTATTCAAATTTTACATGCAGTCATTACATATATACACGACGTATACATTGAAAGTTACCTCTCCTGTATCTGCATAAAACAGACATAAAAATGGAGATTGGTATATTGACTAGAAAATTGTTTCTCCCTGCATCTACATTATGCATGTACATATATGATATACTTTAACGTAACAGTGCGTGCTTAACAATATACATAATGTTATTAATTACATACTTGAATAAAATAATTATAAATATATAGAAAGATATAAATATCACCAGGAACATTGATATGACATAATTGGCGGTACATTTTATAAACACGAGATTTTATACCTAGTCAATAGCTTCCGAAACCGTACTTCAACATATTTTGGCATGCTTTTATTGCCTGACACTGGGATATCACGTTTAAATTTAGTTTAGACAAAAGTCGTCGTGTTCTTTTAATTCGATATCCTCTGTACGGTTGGATCATTGGCTTAATTCTTGAACTCCAGCGTTTCATTAGTCTGACTGTCTATAGCTTGAGGAGAAAAAAAGCTGAAAAATGTTATATGCAATATTATGCATTTAAAAGACATTATCATGGAATGATCAACTTTAATATATATATATATATATATATATCTCATGTGTTTATAACAAGTCTAAAACATGAAAATGTACTACATATCATGCTTCAACATTACTCGCACTTCAGATATATCCATCTTGCAGCAAGAGAAAATAAGACACTGTTTTTAGACGGTCTTATTTGGAACACAAGTTGATATAAGTATCGTTCTGTCTTTGTTACTCATGGAATGTCAAGATAGAACAACATTTGTGTTACTTGTGTCATAAACAGAAAGCGTCTTTTAACAGCATATCATTGAGACTCGAGAGTCATTTTATTGAATGCTACAAAGATTTTCCTTGATATGATCATCCTTGGTCGCGTCAGTGGCAAAACACAGGAACTTCAACTTACGATGAACGTAATCGGTGTACCGCAACTCGATATATCTGAAGTCCGAGTAAAGTTCTATCTAATCCTCCGTACGCTGAAAATACCTAATCTCGATGCGTTTACAGAGATTCACGAGCTTCGGATGATCCCGTATAATCATAGCCAACTTGTTGTCAAGTAGCGGCGTCGTGATTATAGTGAATATATGACCAAAAACCAAAGCGTCCAACTCGTTGGGTTTGCTACATACAAAATCATGCGAAAAAATCTTGTTAATATCGCATCTAGCGGTCGATATATACTTATATATTTGTAAAATCATATTTAGTTACATATTTACTTAGAAAGTTACATATTTACTTAGAAAAAGTTAGATATATTTCGTTAATTTATCGACAATGTAAAAGAATGCTCGGAAAGAGGAGGAAGCGATTCAGGCTGTGATCGAAAGCCATCCCACAGAGTATCTTTGGAGGATGACTCAATTATTTCAAACTCTTCCGCAATCTCGTTTTGTATTCCAAAACTAAAGTAACGGTGTTCGATTCTGAACATGTGCTCGATAAGCTTGGGAAACTGACGGATCATGGCAGCGACTTCTTCGTTGGAAGGAAAGGAGGGCGACGTGAGAGTGTAAATATGACCGTATACCAGGGCATCGACTTCGGTGGGTCTTATGGAACAGGATTGTAATTTGTTAAGTGTCAATTGAATTGATAACATAAAGAAGTGAGAAGAAATACAACCACTACTTACTCTTTCAGTCCGCTAGCCTCTCAGATAATGCTATGCAACACTTCTTTACGTCGTCAAAAACTTCATCCAAACTTTTGTTGTACCAGCCGAGTACGCTGAGTTTTTTTATGACTTCTCGTCTCTTCTGCCAATTCAGATAATGATTAAGCGGCCAAGGGTATACGCTTCCGTGCCTCTGCTTTGTGACATTTAAAATCGCCGGATCTACCCAGCAGATGTACAGCTCTGCATTAACAAATACATTGTTAACAAGAGACTGGTATGCCCTCATGTCCACTTTGCCATTAGGATCCAGATGATCGGAGAGGCTTATTCCTTTACTTCCTATATGTGCCACTATACCATCAAACTCGGATATTAATTTCGTGCCGCACCTGATAAAGGGCACGCGGCCTGACGGTGACATAAACTCTGCATTCTTCCTCGGTTCTATTTGAAAATCAAGCTGACACATCTTGAGGAAAGCCTGTACCGCCAGACAGTTTGCATTGTCGGGAAGCAGAATCTGCTCGACCTCATACGGTTGATACAAGGTAATCGGTTGTGGCCATGGCTCCTGAGCTGCGACAAGAGAATGCAATTATTATCGACGTTCACAAGGTGGTTCATCTATATTCTCTAATGACACTTACATAATCAGTACTCGCATACATGTGAGAAACTACGAGTGAAAAGTTATGACGTAAGGGAAAAAACCAGACGATTGAGGCAAGGTCGAATAGTTGGGTATTTACGAATTTAACGGTGACAGCACGCAAGGTTACGCGCGGTTTTGTTTACAATTTGTTGATGTAAGGTTAGATCACTCATGCGGGATTTGTAAGAACGGCTGTTTGGACAATGCGATTGAACGAGATTTTCAAACTTTACCTTCCAATTCCACTGCAATCGAATCGCCCAACAGTACGTGTGGCATGTCTACGATAATCGTACGACAACGCTGCCTCTTATTTCGCTGCCCTCGAGATCCACAACCGATCGCTCGCATAAAAGCGCCACGAGCGAGAAACGAACACGCTTACGCGCTACACGCACTTTCTCCCTTACGACTCCACACACACACACACACACACACGCGCGCGCGCGCGCGCGCGCGCGCACGTTTATGGCCAGTTTATATCTTACGCGAAGTAAAGGCAGCGACAAAAATGAACCAAATTCATAAAAAAATTCGACTATATTTTGATTAATTTAATCACCGATTAATTTATTAAATGATATACTTTTACGATACAATGGTGCGTAGAATTATCGTTGTGGAAAAAAAGTTTGATTGTAATGTTAAATTATGTGTAGTTACAATTAAAACTTGTTGGCTCTTCCAATTAAATCAATATCGCCGATTACTTATAAATTAATTGGAATTTAATCGAAAGTCACATTTACCGTGTAAATTAATTAAGTATCGATCGAGATACTCCCTTGTGGAAATACCTCCGGTTTCTTCCGCGTCGACTCGAGATTTCTCCTGAATCAATGCAAAAATTAAATCTTACAATTAAATCAAATCTCTGTCTCGCAGTTATTTATGAAATTGTACATTATTTTTATATTATGTTATTACATTAATTATTATGTTATTATTCGTCGAAAAGTAACCTTCGAGGACTTGAGGCCAGATAGAAATGCATGCAAGACACGTGTGTGCAACGACAAATTACTTTTCTTTTCTATATCTTGAAACTCATTCTGATAAGAATACATGACCGTTAAACAAGAAGCTCGCATTTCCTTCTTGATAAGACTTGTAATTTTCCGCCGCGGTTTAAATTTTGGTCGGCGTTTTATAGCTGCGATATGTTTTTTTGCTTAGAAATGAAATTAGCGAACAATCGTTGGAGAGCTGAAAAAAAGAGAAACAATGGAATTCAGCAACAGAGCAAAAAAAACTTACGCTACGAGATAATAAAATAAAATAAAGAGTATTTCAAAACAAAAATTAATTGATTCGCATTATATACAGGGTCCGCCAAAAATCCCGGGCCGGCTGAATATTTCAGAAAATACGCATTTTTGAGAAAAATGTTTCAGACAAAAGTTGTTGGATTTAAAAAAAATCTATTCACTCTCTCTGATCACATCAGCTTGACTTTGGGTGGCGCCACCAAGGTCAGGTCAAGGTCAAATTAATTTTTTTAAATGGAACATCCTATTTTTGATGTCAGAATTTAATAGCTGGTGTCAAGAGCTTTTTAAAACACTATAATAAAGTTATTTTTCATTAAGTACTTTTCGAGTTATAAGGCTTGAAAATTACAGTACCGCCGGTATTAGCATTACGCAAGGTGTCTGATCGATGGCTAAAACCTCTTGAATGTTGTTCAGGATCATGTCCTAGGTAACATTCGTCAAGATCAAAGTCATCGATTGGACACCTTGCGTAATGCTAATACCGGCGGTACTGTAATTTTCAAGCCTTATAACTCGAAAAGTACTTAATGAAAAATAACTTTATTATAGTGTTTTAAAAAGCTCTTGACACCAGCTATTAAATTCTGGCATCAAAAATAGGGTGTTCCAATTAAAAAAATTAATTTGACGTTGACCTGACCTGACCTTGGTGGCGCCACCCAAATTTAAGTCAAGCGGATGCGATCAGTGAATAGATCTTTTTAAACCCTACAACTTTTGTCTGAAACATTTTTTTCAAAAATGCATATTTTCTGAAATATTCAGCCGGCCCGGGACTTTTGGCGGACCCTGTATGTACAATGCGCGAATGTGCGCGAACTGAATTTTGAAATAAGGTGAAAATTACAAAAGTGAGCGAATTTATTATTAGAATATTTATAATTCCATTAGTCAAAATCTGGTGAATTTGCTCACTTTTGTAATTTTCACCTTGTGTGTTTGAAAATACACAATCAATGATCCTCAGATAAAGATCTCCAAGTTTTTAGAGATTTTTACTACATGCAATTGTTTGCAACATATTATATATTCGAATTATACATTGAAAATTTATATTTAAATTATACGTATTTAAAATATAAGCTGAGTAGTCACCACAGCCATATTGAATTGTGACGTCAGAAGCGAGAAATGATCAAATGACACGTTAATTTATGTTGCATGCCATTTGTAAATAAAGACAATTTGGATAAAATAAAATGACGAGATTGTTTTAAAACATTCGTAAAAGTCGATGAAAACTATGCTTATCCCTCCTGACAGTCAGTAAATAATCGTAAAAAGTGATAAAAGGCACGTATAAATGCTATTATTCAATGCGCATGCGTAGCTTATTTTCACTTACACGTACGTGCCTTTTATCACTTTTTACGATTATTTACTGACTGTCAGGGAGGATAATTATACCCAATGGGGAGAAAATGTTTTTTAAACGTTAATTTTTTATTAATTTTACATTTCACGATTCGTTTTTAAAATTACATTTGTTTAACGTCTATTAAATGTTTGTTTTACATTAATTTTTCATTTCAAATAACGATACGAAAAAATATGTTCCAAAGATTTATTTAAAATTTATTAAATGCTAATTGTACACAAATTTTTCGTTCCAAATAATGTTTCGAAAAAACATTTTTTAAACATTTATTTAACGTTAATTAAATGCTTGTTTTACATTAATTTTCCGTTTGACATAATGTTTCGAAGGAACATTTATTAAACATTTATTTAACGTTTATTAAATATTTATTTTACATTAATTATTCGTTTGAAATAAAGGTTTAAAGATATATTTTTTAAATGTTTGTTTAACTTTTAGTAAATGTTCATTTCACAATAATTATTTGTTTGAAATAATGGTTTAAAAAAACATTTATTTAATGTTTATTAAATGTTTTTTAAACGTTTATTTGTAGTTAATTTTATAATACGTTTTATAATTCGTTTTCAAAATAACATTTTTTAAACGAAATTTTTATATGAAATTTATTAAACGTTGGTTTTTTGTTATTCATTTATTTAAAATATTTTATTTAAGTAAAAACACATTTATTTAACGTTTATCTAACGTCTATTATAAATATGTAAAAAATGTTATTATTTTCTAAAACTCAAATTAATAAAAAACAGATCGGAATAATGAAATAATCACGGAAGAAAAATTAACACGATATAATTGCGTTGTGTATCATATATGGACAATAAGAACGGTGTGCATCGTTACAAATGGCGTAAGGGATAAAGGACGAGACTCCATAATCCTGAGGTCCTAGGTTCAAAACCCGGTCAGTAAGTGAAAAAGATTAAAATATAATTAAAAATTAGAATTAATTAATAAAATTAGTTGTCTAAGATTTTTAGGCACTGTTGATAAAAAAAGTAAGTTAAAAAAAGATTCTACGTTATTTTTTCTAATTTTGTTCAAATAATTTTAATATTAAAGAACGTTTTTTTAACGTTGAATAAATGTTTCTTCAAACGTTAAATAAACGTTTTTTAAACATTAAAAAAATATTTCCCTCAAATATTAAAAAAACGTTTTTTTACAATTAAAGAAACATTTTCTTCAAATACTAAAAAAAGGTTTTTTAACATTAAACAAACGTTTTTTTAACGTTTAAATTAACGATTTTTTAATGAAAAAAATGAGACTTTTTACGTTATTTTAAACGTTTTTGAAAACATTTTCTTAACGTTTCCAAAAATGTTTTCCAAACGTTTTTTTCCCCATTGGGTAGTTTTCGTCGATTTTTACAAATGTTTTAAAGCAATCTCATCATTTTGTTTTATCCAAATCGTCTTTATTTATAAATGAAATGCAACATAAATTAACGTGTCATTTGGTCATTTCTCGCTTCTGACGTCACGATTCAATATGGCTGTGGTGACTATACTCACGGATCAGCAGCATTAAATAAAAACTCCAACTTATATGTCAAGTTTATAATTAGATAAACTTAACATTTGTTAACCATTTCTATCACGTTTCGTTATCCACAGAATACATACTATATTGCGTCAATATTATAATTCCTTTTAACCAGAGTTTGTAGAAATCATGTTTTAAACATATTCTAAACTATTTAAAACATGCTTAATCGATGTTTTTAACATGTTTTAAACAAGTTTTTTTATAATATTGTTTAAAGCATGTACAAAGCATTAAAAACATGTTAAAAACACAATGTTTTATGTAAAAAAAAAGAAACATTTTTTGCCAACTCTGCTTTTAACAATATAGAGGAAGGTCACCGATACCGACATATCACTTTGTCTTAGGCAATATTTCTTAAACAAAAGGTAAAAATACAACTTCAAAAACATAAATACAAACTAAAAAATATCTTCTATCAGGTAGTATAAGCAGTTTTTATAGTACTGTTTGCAATTTTGCAATAATTAAATTTTTCGTAAGTTATGCAAAAATGAGCGTTTGACAAAATGGGCTCCAAAACTGACATAGTAGGCAATAATGCTCCAACATTCCTATTCTATAAATAAAGATATGTCCTATTTTGTAAAGAAAACTAATTTATGAAACTATAAACATTTAAAAATGACATAATATTATCAATAATACAATCACTATTATTTTAATTATGCAATTTGCAATAGAACACGGTAAGAATTTCCTTCTCAGATTCATAGAATTTGTTTTTAGCTGATTTGGTAATATATGAATTATGAATTTGTACTTCTTTAATTAGCTAAACAGATCACGTTTTTATTAGTATTAATAAGGTGCAAAGGTTAGTTTCTAAGAAATAAGGGGATGTCGCTTTAGGAGACCTATGTCAGTATCGGTGACCTTCCTCTACGTATATAAATCTAATATAACACATTATGTTTTACGTACATATTGTTGAGTAAGACATTATAACAATTGTTATGATATTACTGTTTGTTCAGCAGTTGTACGGATCTAAAATATATTATAAATGAAATACGAGCGAGAGAAAAAATTGATTCTCTCCAGTTTAATTGTAATTTCTGAAATAGCAATCGCGTATTATTACAAATTGCAGACTCTTTTATCGCCGACAAACACACGTACTATGTCAAGATCGATCAAATGGTGAGAACCTTCCGGGTGGTCCCCAAGTCGTTGGGGGCGGAAGGGGGGAGCGTTCTGAACGTTGAAGCATGTTTGTGATTGATCGCGATTAATTGCGGAGGACGATTGGTATGTGTAACATTTGTCGCCTGGCCGCTGATGACGCGATCTCATTGGCCTGCGAGGCCGAAAATCGAATCAAATTCTATCGAGACGCGACAGTTGCCGATACTGGATCTCGTTTTACGCTCGATTAAGAAGATGTAAGAGAGAAAAAGAAAGAGGAATGAAAAACAGAGAAGGAAATATGGAAAAGTCGTCGATTTAACATATAAATACACCAGAAGATTGAAGATATCAAAGCAGAAGTAATATATTTCAATGACGAATCCCCGAGTAAACACATATTTTATATATAATTATATAAAATTATATATAATTTTATATTTAATATCATAGATTTTTATGATATGTCATAAAGCTTGAACTTTTTCATTTAGGCAAATCAAGATTTTGTTCTAAAAAATATTGCAAGTGTATAAAAAATATATTTATATATTACATAGATACATAATTAATAAATTATATATGTTTCAAATTAGAATCGGAATGAAAAGAAGCGCGTATTCCTGAGTGAGTATATAGCATCGAGTGACCGTCCTCTTCTTCCTCATCCTCTTCACGTCCGTCGTTCTGTATGTGTCTGTATGTGTCTGTATGGGCGCGTGAATGTACGAGTGAGGGTGAGGATAGTGGAGCATCGCGTTGCGCAAACGGCCCGCGCCGTCGGGCGACCAGCAGGCAGCAGGCTGCCAGTCTACCTAAGCTCATCGTTCGCGCCGCGCTATCATCTTCCTGCGCTACATTCAGAGCGTTCGGAGTATACTGTACTTGTTGCTCACGGGCCGTGCAGCCGGTCGCGGCTGGTTGCGGCGCAGTTCGTCACGGGGCATAGACAGAGGTGGGATAGAAAAGGAGGGTGCGAAGAAGTAGCGCCCGGTCGCGATCGTGCGAGAAGAGAAGAGAAGAGACGAGACGAGAGAGAGGCGAGAAGGGAAGGAAGTAGGAAAGAAAGGGAAGACCACACGCACCGGCCACCAAGCCACGCACGGCTCTCCACGCGACACCTCCGTGTCGCACGCGCGGATCAACGCAATTGCCGGGTGAGAGAGAAACAAAGAGAGAAAAAACCTCGGTCTCGGTGACGGTCCACGACGTTGTTCATCGTCGCCGTCGCGATCGTCACCGTGATGTACGTCAGCACTCGACGTCAGGACCGCCGGGCAGCCTCGATCGAACGACGGCACGTATCCCCAGTTACCCTGCTGCGAGAGCTGGAAAGCCCCTGGCCTTCCTAACCTAAATTCTAAATTCTGTCAGTCGGCGCCGTGCCGTACCGAACTACCGAATGGTATTACGGTACCTCGAAGAAGGGAGAATGAGGAGAAGGAGGACACCGGACGGCGACGAGGTTTCTCTCCTCGTTCCCTTCTCTCGCCTTCTCCTCGTCTCCCACCTCCGATTTTTTGACAGCTAAAAATACAATTTTTGACAGCGGCTACGCCGCGACTATTTCGGCGCCGGCCGTAATTCTCGGTTGTACTTTTCCGCGTTCGCGAAGGTCCCTCCTCAGTCCTCACCGACGCATGGAAATCCTTCGTGCGATGTCCTTTCTTTTTTTTCTCTCCTTGTAAAAAAGGATCTGCGCGGTAAAAAGGAGCAGTGCCCTGCGATTCGATCGAGGCGTAAGTAGATCGAGATCTCGCATCGATCCGCGATGGCATACATACGCGTGATACGCGGCATGCTCGAACGCACGAGGATCGACAACCGCGCGTATATACTTGTTTATCGATGTAGAATATACACAGCACAGCGTCGCCAACAACAGTCAGCAGATTGAAAGAGAAAAAAAAGGTGCGAGAGCGAACACCGCGTATCGATGTCGAATCGCTCGCAGATATGAATGAATACCGGAGATCGGGTATCGATTTATTTTTAGCCATGTACGTTATCAGCCTGCAAACGTTATCACACCCTATCACCCGCAATTTATGGGAACCAATAATTATTCCTCTGAATAAAATGTTTAGATTTACACTTTATAACAGATTGTTATTGATACTTGAAAATTGGATTCGATTGCGGAGCTTTTCACGCTACAATTTTGAACACGGTACAATTTTGAACGAGATAAAATTTGAATCCCATTTTCAAAGTCCAAGTTTTATTTCTTTCTGTTTGATATCTTTCAGTATCCCCCACACAATGAAAAGGTTACCAAACTTGAACCCTCGAAAATTGGATTCAAATGTTATTTCATTCAGAATTGTACCACCTTACTTTAATTTTTTTTTTTTTCCGGCAAACCCGATGCTATCTTAAGTCGTAATTCCTAAGCTTTAAGTTAGTTAGATTCCAACTGCAAAATTTAGAGCTTAGAGCAAATTAACTCAGGGCTTAGATCAAAAGGCTAAGAGAGGGGGGGGGATTACATATCTACACCTATTATAGACCGAAGCGACCGAAGCTAATCCTAAGATAACACGGAGTACACGCGAGGAAGAAACAATTGCAAGTAAACTCTTTTGTCAGCAGATCCAATAGACTGGGCGAAACGAAGAACGCAATTCTCACGCGTGGGACGACGCAATTAATTAACAAGCCGAGCCGTTTTCGGATTTCCGACAGAACAATCTGCGCGTCGCACCGGTCCTTTTACAGAGACATGTAGTGCACGAGCGGACGAGAGATGCCACGTTTAGATGTACGTGGCGCGCTCACGTGCGCGCATATCAGCTTTATTTTAATCTCTTTCGCGCTCTTTAATGCCGAACGGCTCGTCATCTCATGGGGAAGTTAATCGTTACTTTATATTTAGCCGGGTTTAGCTGCATAGTTTTATTGTGATGCGCGCACAAGAGTACGCTTTTAATATAGATTAGATGTTTATATATACATATACGCGGCAGAAGAATGAGTCAGGTGGCATACATTGCGTAAGATGTCGCGACGCTGGATGGGCCTATGCCTATTGCCCGTATTATGTCCGTGTCACACTACGCATTGGAGACTGAGGATTACGAATTGAGGATTAGAATTCAGCCGATTAGAACGAAACGGATTAAAATTAAAGCTATCTGATTGGTCGAATTCTAATCCTTAATTCTCGCAATCCTCAATCTTCAATGCGTAGTGTGACACGAGCATATGTCTAGACTTAGCCACAGATTACTTGTATCAATAAATGCAGCGTTGAACAGATATTTATGTTCAACAAATAGCGTATTTTGCTCGTTCACTGATTCGCTCGCTCGCTCGTTATCTGACACAATTTCGAAAAAATAATAACATTAGAAAAAAAATTTTTTCCAGCGTTTTTACACGCTTTTTTGTATATATTTCTGGGCTTTTTCTTCCTTACCGGCCTTGTAATAATTTACTACTATCGCACGAATTATTGATGGGAGTTACCCAAACGTAACGAAAGCGAAGGTCGAACAATTTTTTAAGTAATTTGTTTTTAGCGTTTTCGTATAAACGCTATCACTTATAAAAGAAACGCTTTGTTGCACTTATAAGTCAGACGTTTGCGAAACGCTGTCGCAAGCACTTCTAGTTCGCGATGAAGTTATCGTGGTTTATAAGTAGGATTGTCATGTAAATATACAAGTCAAAATGCGGTGCTAAATAGCTTCAAGTCCTTTTTGTGCTAATCATAATAATTTTTGTATTAATCAAAATAATTAATCATATTTATTGTTATAAAAATTTGCCGGTAATTACGGAAAAGATAGAAATAGTATCGCTGATGATAAGAAGATAGTGAGGAAAGAGAAATATTAAAACCCTGTTATCATCATTATTTGATTACTCGAGCCGCTATCTGGTTATACTTGACATATTATCGTAGAATTTATGCCGATAATTGTTTCCTGCGCAATGTTGTACGTACATTAGTAAATATACAGAATTAATTCTCCGACAGTTGAAATGCGCGCTTTAGAACTTCCCATTTGCCTATAGATCGGTAGTTAAAATACGGTATACATTCTGCTATATATATATATTTATATTTATATATATGCTCTGCTTTCAGGTCTCTGCTCATCATGTCGCATCATATCGTTACCGTATGCGTGGTGTGTGTACTGTGCGCCGCACATGTACCCTGTTCGGCGCATACGAATTTGTCAGTGATGGCATCGAATAATTCAACAAGTACCAAAAATCATTCGGATCCACAAGGGCGATCATATATATACTTGAAGGATCAACAAAGATACGATCCAAGTAACTTCACTAGCAATAAGCACGACGCTGCAAGATCTTATACTACGCAACGCATTGACAGTAATAACAATAATAATGTTTCGGTAATCACTGACGCGATATCGACTACATCATACGATACTCATCTTAAGAAGCAGATGACGGAAAGCTTCAAAGGCGGCGGCAGCCTGCAAGACACACGACCGTCAATTAACAATGCAAATGTGTCTATAAATTCGAGAGATACCGAACTTTTAGAGCGTCTTGCTCAAACAGAGTTGGTGGCAGGTGTGAAACAAAGGTCTGCACGATCTAGCGAAGATTTACGTACCGTTAATAAATCTAGATTAAAAAGAGATGTGAATGAGAGGTACTTCATGCAGAAGATCTTTGAGGCCTACGGGGATGGAACGAGTATAACTATGGAAGGTTTTGAAAAACTTGTCCGGAAATTGGGTCTACTAAGATTATTTGATACGTTAGAGGTGGATAATGATACCACTGATAGAAGTATGTATAAAATAAATTATGTAATAAACACATATCGATGTACACATTAAAAGATTATAATAAACTTATCAAGAAAACTATTTTCATACGTTACAGATAGTAAGAGTTTTCCAAGTAAAAAAACTTCACGACGCAGATAATAACAATAACAAGGAAAGGGTAAGATATGCGCTATTTATCAGAATAGCTTAATTCTTGAGTGTAGAAATTTGTTTTAAAGTAATTATACTATAATTATACATAATGCGTCGATTCAGTGCGTTCACTTCTATTTCAGTGCTTAAACAGTCAAGAGTTGTTAAATACCGTTGCCCAAGATATGCACTACGTTTCCAGTAATAATACGACGACATTGCCTAGCTGGCTTTTCGAACGCGTGTGTCCGGTTCTTGTGTATCAATTAGCGGCCGAATCCAGTTCGGAAAGAAACGGTTGTATACGAGTACCCGAGAATTACAAGCCTGTCATGCCAGTCGATAAATTTTATACAGCGGAGGATTCGGCGCGTAATACTGTAAAAGGTATCATGTGGATGTAAACGAACAAAATGCAATGATCAATTTAGTTTTAAAGATACGTCAGTCCTCTTTGAAGAAAGGCAATAAAAAATTGTCACTTTTATTTATTCCAGTCTGGGTATATTCAACAGTTAGTATTTTCGTAATTAGTCTTAGCGGACTGCTCGGCGTAGCAGTAATTCCGGTCATGGGAAAGAATTATTACCATCACGTGCTACAGTTTCTAGTTGCCCTGGCCGTAGGTACTTTAACCGGTGATGCCTTTATCCATCTATTACCACACGCAAGTTTTTTTTATTTTATCAAGGTGTTATATGTGTCCGTAGCAGAACGACATATTTTAATATCATAATATCTCTCTTACGTCTGTAGGCGATGATGCCACCTCATCACCATGAAAATGATAAACATCACGAACACGAACCTCACCACGACGAAAATAGCGCGTTATTAATTGATCATGTGAATCTGCATAGTATGAATATGTGGAAAGGATTAGTCGCTATGATGGGTTTCATGACGTTCTTCTTCACTGAGAAGGCGTTAAATATGATATCCGAATGGCGGAAGCATTGGCAGCATAAGAAAAAGGTGAATAAAAGAGGAATCTTTATCTTCGTAAACGTAATCTCATATGTTATATCAATCGGTGAAATGACATTGTAGTTACCTACGCGCGTGAGAGTAATGAGGGAGAGCGATGGGCCAAACAGCAATGTTGTTGGTGAAAAGCTATGTAAACACAAATACTCTTCGTACCCGTATTGTTACGGCGAGATTGCTAGTGAAACTCAAGGTGACAGATGTTTTTTTTTATTAATGTAATGTACATTAAATTTCGCGGTTACCTGGGCTGTCGCGTTTCGATCAAAATAGAGCAGCTTGTCGTGTTAATATATTCATCTCAAAGGCATATTAAAAGGTAAAAATAATCAATGAAATATGCAGATAACCATCACAATCGTCGAACGAATCATCATGAGAGACCACCTATCATTGAGGAGGAGAAACCATTGACATCCAATTGTAACTCCGTCACTAAAATCGTGACCGATGATATAGAGAAAAAACCAAAGGACGATTGGAGAATGGACGATCCGATCGTAAATGCTAAGAAAAATGCCGATGGTGCTGACGTATCGTTAAATGAATCGGAGAGCTATACCGTAATTCTACGTGAACACGAGACCAAACATCACGGCCATAGTCATTCCCATGGTGCGTTTTCAAAATTTTATAATAAAATATAAATACTGTAATCTCTTACGCAATGTGTACATGTCTGATAACATGAATGTTTCGATTCTAGGCCATGTACACTCGGCCCCCGAATCAATGTCGAACGTGGCTTGGATGGTTGTGATGGGGGATGGCCTGCACAATTTTACGGATGGTATGGCTATCGGAGCGGCTTTTTCAGCAAACATCGCAGGTGGATTCTCCACGGCTATTGCTGTTCTCTGTCATGAATTACCTCATGAACTCGGTATTGTCTCTCTGATTCCTGGTGACGTACCTATAAATACATGTGTATAACTACGGCGAATTCGGTTGGACGCACTATTGCGCACTGATGTATATTAAAGCCGTTGTACACTAATTTAATTTGAGTGTAAAAGGAAAATGCAAATATTTCGAATTATAAAATACATATTTTACCTAACAGCATAATAAAGTGAGTTGAGTATTTCACTATTTAATGGGTTTAATAGGTTTCTATGTTTATAATAATCATATTTTTTTTTTTACGACAATTTGTGTATGACGGCGATAATGTGCGTCAGTGCACACTAAGTGTGTCCATTAGAATTCGCTATTAGTAATACAATAATATGAATATAATGATAATGAATATTCTTGTACAGGTGACTTTGCAGTGCTTCTGAAAGCGGGCATGAGTACCAAACAGGCTGTTTTTTACAATTTATTATCTTCAGTGCTCTGTCTGTTAGGTATGATAGGCGGAATATTGTTAGGAAGTACTCCCGACGCTACCAGCTGGATATTTGCGGTTGCCGCTGGAATATTTATATATATAGCATTAGTAGATATGGTGAGTATACTTCGTTCTACGAAAGATCTACGATAACTTAAGAATGAAACGCTAATTACTTCTTTTTCATTAGGTACCAGAATTATCGTCGAGTCATTCCGCGGAAAGTGGTTCGCGATTACAATGCATTTGGCAAACTTTAGGCTTATCGACAGGCCTTGGAATTATGTTACTTATCGCCGCCTACGAGCACGATCTTAAACATATTTTCGACAACTAGATTAATAAGTAATTGCTCTCGTATTAATGTTATAAATGAAATCTCTTCCTGTTACGTTTAAACTGTCGTATCTCTTTGTGATTTAATCTCATTAGCAATCCTTTAGCATTTAACGTTACAATGAAAGTAAGTTGCTCTCTCTTTCTTTCTCCCTTCCTCTTTAAAATTATTTCTTGTATCTCGAAAGAAAGAACGTAATGGGAAGGCTACACAAATTAGGTTGCAGTTTAGATAAAGCGACAATATCCGAATTCGGATTGCCGATAAAAGTACTTTAGAGAAACGAAAGTGTTGAATTCTGAAGGAATAGGATTTCTATTAGACAGAGTACCAGTAATCGAATTGTCAAGCAATCGAATTACAAACTGTGTTAATTATTTCCGAACCAACTTATACTAAAGATATTTCCATGCTTTTTCCGAGATTAGCTTAGAGATACTCTTATTGGGTCAGCAAAATTAATTTTTCCATCGTAATAAAATAAATTTTTAATTTTCTAGTAGCTATGTAAATAGTTATCAAGAGACTGAACGATTTTGAAACAAATAATAAATTTTTTTCTTTTACGAAGTTAATCACATGTCAATGACGTTAGTTATTGTCAGTAATTCACATTCATTACTGTTAAATGTATGATATTGAGGGAGAGTCATGTATAGTATTGTTTTACGAAAAAAAAAAACTTTGTACAAGCTCTGTGTAGATTGCACATGTGACGTTTAGTACGATATTTCTGATTATTAACTGGCTGGAAGAACGTACAAAAAGAGTATATTTAAATATTGTTAGTTTGCAGCAAATTTGTGATAATTTTGCATAACCGATTTACTTACGAATCAATGTATATTTCATTATTGATATAAAACTACATTATTACGAGACTTTGAATATTATCATGTTCTTGCAATTTAAATAGATTTATTACTAGATTTTTAGAGATAAGAATGTCAGTTATTTTTTTAACTGCTTATTATATTTCTTTACAAGGAAGAAAAATGCTGCACGGTCTCAAAAAAGATTTGTCTCACGAATCAACACGACTTAGGAGAAGTATCATACATACATGACAATATTTGAAACTTGTATTTATGTTTATAATACACGAGTGTTTATTTTCGCCAAATATTAATAATAACGATAATATTAATAATTGTAATAATAACGATAATGATAGTAATAATTTTAGGATTTTATATACACTGTATTGAAATGCTAAGAACTTTAATTTTTTCACGTTGTCACTTTTACTTCATGATCGTTATGCATATTGAAATGCATTTAAATGTACGAAAAATTATAGCTATGTAAGCAATTGTACTGTACGTTGCTATGATACATTGACTTTTCAAAATTATTGCTATTCTGTCAAAAATTTAATTCCATCCATATATTATAAGTTCCTCTTTTAATTATACATATAAGTATTAATATATATTTTTTTATAACCAATAACACATGCGTGCAATTTTGGTTATTTTTATAGAAAATGTAAAAATGTAAAGAGCGTTATGTGTTTTTGTATAATCAATTTTGTTTGTGCACACTTGTGAACTGAGATTTGAACTGCGCTACTGAGATACAGATAAAATAAACCGCACTCTTCTTTTAATTAAAAAAAAAAAAACCATTTTATTTGGTATTCGAATATAACATTTTACTCGGATGACATCTGAGATAATAAGATATCTGATTAAGTATTTCAAATACTCGAATACTGAAATATTCAATGGCGAAAATGATTAACAATCCACCAATAGAAAATAGAAAATACATTGCTTCTCAATTTCAATAAATATTAATAATAAAATTATAGAAGCTCTTGTTTCTCAATTTCCTTGAAGATACCTTTGTAATGAAGAACAAAAAGAGTATTGAAATAATACAATTTAATATCTATTATGTCAAAAAAAATAATACTAAAATATTTAATAATACTATTTTATAACTGTTTCTCGTATCTAGTCTATTTCTCTGATTATGTACAAATATATTAACAATTTAGTTTAAATAGTTCTACTATAAGTGAAGAAGATAAGTTCACTGTATATAGGTATGTATGTAATCATATACTAAGTAGCCAGGTTAAAAAATTGCAATTCTTTTCAAAATATCAGAGAGGGACACTTTCATCAATCGCAGCGACAGTATAATCGCAAAAATAATTCCACTTTGAAAATCATAAGAATATTTTGTTATACAGTGACGAAATCATCCCGATCACTCATTTGCGCTGACAAACTGAACGCCGTATCCGTACTAGTCTCACTATTCAAGCTCTCATTTGCAAATGAAGGTTTTAAATTAGCAGAATCATTCATTTCCCTCATCAGTCCCGCCATATCGTCATCGGGATCGATTTCTTGCGCTTCGCCCACCACATCAATTTCCATCGATTGACTATCGACTATCGATGCTCCTTGCTTTATGGGTTTCTCCTCCTCGAACTGCAGAGACGAATACAGGTTACAGAATATCCATAACTGGCTTCAGATAGTCATTGGAGAATTCTACCGTACCTTCATAGGCTCTAGTTTGCATGGCGGCGGCAAGTTCATGTGAAATACACAATTGGAATCGAAGATCACTGGCACAGGTTCGTGACATTCAATGTCCGCTCGTACAGCTCCGCATGCTTTGAATAAAACTTGATGTTGGTCCTGTGAACAAACAACAGAATAAGAACTCGCAAATCAAGATGTGTCCATTACACATCTCTTTTTCAGAAAGTAATATAAATGTGTACCTTTAATATATGTTTACGACAATGCTTAGCCGATGGAAGCGTTCTTTCACCACATTTTACACCACCTTCGGTGAATACGCATTTCGATATATTGGGCGGTTTTTGAACAGGCTCGGTTACCTGAAGCATAATTTTTTTTCATACACAACAACTGATATAAGTGATACACATTTATTTGAATGTTGACGATATAAATGTTGAATGATATAAATAATATTAATGATACTACCTGTGCGCGACGTTCTAATGACTTCCTGTAAAGTATCGCTTCAACACCACTCCGTCTGTGATAACGATTTAAAGCCTTTAGTTTCTCATAAAGCTTTTTCTCTTTTGCAGTTTCTCTTTTTTGATTGTGTATACTACCTATATATTGCATATAATTTATTTATCAGAAAAAATAACGAAATTTTGAAATTATCTAAAATATACTTACATAATGTTTCTTTTTCTTTCTTCAGAGCGAGTAAATATTTTCGTCTTTTCTCCTTTAGTATATATTGAAGTCTTCTGAATTGATCAATATAAAGAGATTGAAGTCTAATCAATTTTTCTCTCGCAATATAAATTACCTCTTCTGCAGTAAAAATACCGGCGTGCCTTAAAAAATTAATACTAATAATTTAGGGAGTAAGTAGTATCTTATTCTTGCGCATAAAGCAACTACAGGAAAGTTCAAGATGACAAATGCAAAATATTCTCTCTCTCTCTCTCTCTCTCTCTCTCTCTCTCTCCTTAACGTTGTATGATTTTTTAAAATTAAAAAGAGGAGAAAATATTTTATTAATGTTTTTACATTTGTTTGAGAAATATTTAATTTAAAATCACAGTAACTGTTCAAATTTACATCCTATACAAATAAGTTCTAATATTAGATGTAAATAATAAAAGGTGAGTAATATTTTTTAAAGTATAAAGTTGCACAAGCTGAAGCATGCTAGCAGATTATTCTAAAGCTGTATCACACTAGAGACAGAGATTGAGATTGGGTTGAAATTTGAACCAATCAAAGCAAAGTTCACTAAACTTGGTTTTCTTTCTTCTAATTGATTAAATTTCTATCCAATCCAATTTAATTTCAATCTCTAGTCTGATACAGACATTATGTAATAGCGTAATTCTCAAAACAATTAATATACTCATATGTACACCAAAATACACACACACACACAGTAGAGTTATAGAGCACACTTACTTCAGAGGATCCTCTTGTGGACTGTGTAAATTTTCATTGTCACTATCATCGAGATAAACTCCTCTCAGCGTGTCAGTGACGACTGTAGGTTCAACATCACTTTCTGACGAACTGGCGTAATCTAAGATGTCACTTCCACTTGCATTTACTCTGTAAGCATCAACTTCGGCTGAAAATAATAACTTGATATTCTCATTTGCAAAAACTTTTGTCAATATGCAAATTTACAAATGAACAAGCAAAAATTTACAAATTCCAAATTTTATATTAAATATTTACACAGTAGAAATACCTTATTAACAACAAGAGTGAAGGCTATTTTAAATAAAATATTCAAAATAGCTTTCAAATCAACATTAAGATAATGTAATTAAACATTGCAAATAAAATTATATAAGAATTTGATATTGGAATCATATTAGAATGCTTACTGAAAGGATCTAAAGCTTTCACTTTTCGTTTCTCCTCTTCTATATCTTCAGCAGTAGAATCAACCGGTTTGACATAATGGTTTAAATTAAGAAGCAGCATCTCAGGTGTTTCTGGTAAAGAACGCCGTGATGTCGATTTGATCCGGGCAATTTGTGCTTTTCTAGAGTGCTCACCACAGTATCTACAAGAGATAGATATATAACTATTAATTTCTCTAAAAAAAGAATGGTTTCATAATTTTATTGGATACAATAAAGGAATTATATTTACGAGACATCTCTTCTATCCAATTTTGGGGCTGGATTCTGACACTTTCTTCCGTTAGTATTGTATACAAATGCACATTGTTTGTAAGGTGCACTGGAATCTTCAAGAATATGCTTGGCACAATATGAATATCCTTCCAGACAAGATTGTGTACATTCATAAGATGCATACAGACAACTTTGAGTCTGCTTGGAACGTTTTGTAATTGTTGTTGCAGTTGGTACAGGCATAGTAGGCTTTGGTATCCGAAACATGCCTTGCTTCTAAAAGATAAATGCATGGAAACAATTTGATATGAAATCTGGTTTAAAAGTAGGTATGAAAGTATCTCTGTTTTCAATTTGACTTTAGGCAAGGTGTTTTTTTAAAAAATACGATTATACTTTCGTGTGTGTATGAATTATACTATTTATAGTTCATATACTTTGCAATACCTTATATTATATTAAGAGTCTGTTCTTGCTTTCTCCTATTCCTAATTAATCCTGAGCAATAGATAGAAGCAAAATCAAATTTATCGCAGCAGAAAATCTTTGGATAACGTCGGCTTTCGTGGGGTTTCACTCTAATAACAAGAGGTTTGCTTTGCTTTGCTTCCTCTCGACCTTTGGCCCTTAATGTTTTTTATTTTGTTCTATCGGCTGGATTCGCACATTTGCAGCAATTTGCAGTATTGAAGGGAACGTGGAAAGGTTAGAGAGAAAAAATGTGAAAAGACGATCAAGGAGGAAAGAATTAAGGATGCCGTCACATGCGACCATATATGTAATACTTACCCCGGATCTACAATAGGGTTTTAAGCCTTAAGCCATAAGAAATGGGCGAATCACAGTCGATTATTCCCCTCGGATTTGACTGTAATTGGTCAATTTCTTACAACTTAAGGCTTAAAACACCTATTGTAGATGCGGGCTTATACTCATGTATTGCTAACGCCAATTAAAAGCTGGCGAAAACATCACGGTGCAGACGAATATCTACCTCTCACTTGCCTAGTTTACATCGTGCACTTGATACGGATACTAACTAGTAACTTTCTATTGAATTATCTTAATTTCGGCGAAATTTGTAAACGTATACATGATATGTGTATTTAATTAATCATTTTGATGCATATTCTACCAATTTAGTACATCATTCTTTAAATACATTGCTGAAATTAAAATAATTTAATAAAAAGTTACTAGTTCATACGCGTATCAAGTGCTCGGTGTAAAAAGGGTCACTGACTACGCTTATACAGTTCGATTTACGCCGAAGTTATAACATCGATGTTACGAAATTGGCCAATCACAGTCATTCCATTCTTCAGAAGAATAGCTATGATTGGCTAGTTCCATACATCGATGTTATAACTTCGGCGTAAATCGGGTCGTGTAAACGTAGTCACTGACTAAAGTTTCCATCAAGGATTCGAATCAGAGAGAAACTTGAGAGCGCGCGCGCGCGGCCATCCCGGCCTTTTTCCTGTAATGCTTCTAACCACGAAGTAAATGTAAGGAGACCGAACTCGGGTCGGCTAGGGAGGAAAAAATAGCCCTGAGTAATGTGCGCTAGGGGA
>NW_017257610.1:30646-33187 GCF_001594055.1 Mycetomoellerius zeteki
CCATTTTCGAGCTGGGGGAACTATGTACCATGTCCATTTTCGAGACCCCCCGTCTCGCCGATAAAATCGTATCGTCGAAAGTGGACGTAGTACATTACAAATTATAGATGTGAAGAAAAAACTATTTTTCGATATTGTTGATAAATAAATTTACATTATGATGCTACAGCCACGAATTGCGGATAATAATAATAATAAAGATAATATTATGCATATATGTGTATTTATTATATATGTATATATTAGGGTGGGCCGAAAAAAAATTTTTTTTAAATCGATTAGGAATACCCCCCAAAAGTTAGCTATAGACCTCAATATGATCTGGGTAAAATTTCATCAAAATCGATTAACATCTTCAGGTTGCTCCTCGACTTTGAAATTAGTAAGTTTCTTGAATACATATGTGTCAAAATTCGAAAAAATATTTGAATTTCATTACAATTTCAATTCAAATTAGATCTGATAAAGCCTAGTCAAACCAGGGTAAAACTGTACATAAAATAATATTTCAGATTTAAATAAACCCAACATTGGCAACAGGAAAATTTGATAACAAAAGTACAATTACATTTATTAATATTTATTTATTAACATTTGTTTGTATGTACATTTAAAATACATACATAATAACAAATAATATAAAATAAAATACATAATAACAAGTACAATGATTTAATTCTTGCATTATGTACTATACATAATGCTACAACATAATACTGAATGTGTGAGTCGAGGGGCAACCTGAAGATATTAATCGATTTTGATGAAATTTTACCCAGATCATATTGAGGTCTATAGCTAATTTTTGGGGGGTATTCCTAATCAATTTTAAAAAAATTTCTTTTCGATCCACCCTGATATCTATATATATAATAAAAATCCATATATGCATAATATTATCTTTATCCGCAATTCGTGGCTATAGCATCATAATAATGTAAATTTATTTATCAACAATGTCGAAAAATAGTTTTTTCTTCACATCTATAATTTGTAGTGTACTACGTCCACTTTCGACGATACGATTTTATCGGCGAGTCAGGAGGTCTCGAAAATGGACGTGGTACGTAGTTCTCATAGCTCGAAAATGAACGTTGGTGTCGTTAGTGTACGGGGAGTTAGAAACATTAGGGGCTCCGCACAATAAAAGGAACAGGGAACAGAGAACAAGAAACAGGGAATAGGGAACAGTCCAATATCAACGTATGTGATACATTGGCTGCGTTCAGCAGACTCAACAGTTTTGCAACCGTTTTATGATTGTCTGCTGAGATAGGACCATTCTTCTAGATCTAAAAGTATGATCCAATTAGCGCGAAGAAAACTTCCAACAGTTGCAAAACAAACGTTCTGCTGAACGCAGCCAATGCGTTAACGCATAATAGAGGAACAGCGCTAAGGAATAGTCAAGAAGACTAGAACCAGGAGAGTCAACTCGTGCCAATAGCGGTAGTGGGGGTGAGGCAAAAAGTGGCGACGGATAACTTCCCCCACTCTTGCGCTTCATTAGTCCTCTCTGTCGCTCTATATAGTTGTCGCTCTATCGTTCTATAATCGTCACTTTGTCGCTCTTATATCGAACTTTCATACAATGCGCAGTGCCGCTGCACATCGTGTGAATAGCCGCGGACATTTTTTGACTCACCCCCACCACGCGAGTTGACTCTCCTGGTCTCTAGTCTTCTTGGGAATAGTGACGAAATTTTATAGCGCTGTTCCTCTATTCCTCTATTCTGCGTTAACGCATTGTATTGCATACGTTGATATTGTTTGTGTATTGTAATTTATGCACACTATTGGACGTACATACACGATTAAAAATAGTAAAAAATATGTAATCACACATATGATAGTGACAACATATATTTCAATGACTCAACAGACCAGAACGACCAGAATGACAGTGAAATATGTGATTTAACTGAAAGCAAAAATGGTGATCAATTATTAATTGATTTAGTAAGGTTATACCCACATTTGTAGGATA
Source organism: Mycetomoellerius zeteki (assembly GCF_001594055.1). Taxonomy (NCBI): domain Eukaryota; kingdom Metazoa; phylum Arthropoda; class Insecta; order Hymenoptera; family Formicidae; genus Mycetomoellerius; species Mycetomoellerius zeteki. The sequence goes on from NW_017257610.1 coordinate 32,634, forward strand.
AACAAAAAAAAGATTTTAAAGATACTGCAAAAAAAGAAACCTCTTGGGAAGAAATTTCCTCGATTCTGAATCAGTCTAGTAAATACCCGATTTCAATAATTAAAAACTATATATATATATATATATCAACTTTTTATTTCTGGCTAAATGTAACAAAAATATAACAAACATTTACTTTTTCAGTAAGTGTTTGTCAATCTGGGTGGCAACGACTGCGCCAATATTATGCCAAAGAACGGCATAATTAATATTAATTATTTAATATTTAATATTTTGGCTGATCTCTCGCTAATGTCGTATTGAAATTGTCGTATTGAAAAATTTAACCCTGTTCCACAGACTACAGTTCCCTGTTCCCAATTCCCTATTCCTATTCCTCTATTGTGCGTTAACGGTGTTCCTGTTCCCTATTCCCTGTTCCCTGTTCTCTATTCTCTGTTCCTTTTATTGTGCGGAGCCTCTTACAGGAAAAAGGCCGTTCTCAGGTTTCTCTCTGATGCATGCGACGTAAATCCGGATCCTCAGGGCGCGTTCATACCTTGACGGAAAAGCAG
>NW_017257610.1:33422-36958 GCF_001594055.1 Mycetomoellerius zeteki
AAAATCGGATGCAGGGTGAATCCAGCATATCATTCCGTGATACAGAGAGTCGATTGTGCATCTTGAAATGAGGTGAAAATCTAAAAGTGAGCAAATTCACTTGATTTTAACCAATTAAATTATGAATATTCCAGTAAATTTGCTCACTTTTGTAATTTTCACCTCATTTCAAGATAGATAATCGACTTCCTGGTGAAACCAGTGATGGGAATTTGGCTCCTCGCAACACGGAGAATTGCTGAATTCACGCTGTATCCGATTTTCGTCATACAACGCTCTGCAACCAATCAGAAAACAGGATTCCGATGAATTTTGCTTCGTATTATCGGAATCCTGTTTTCTAATTGGATGCAGAGCGAGACGAAAATCGGATGCAGCGTGAATCCAGCAAATCAGACAGCTGAGCGAGCGAAGTAGCGACAGCAGGTTATCCTTTTTGCTTTTCTTTTCGCCCGCTATCGCTGCTTCGCTCGCTCAGCGCCGAAGCTGACCGAGTGCTGCCGAGTACGGCGTCACTTGGTGGGGCAAAAGTAGAGGGGCTGATTCTCCGTGTTGCGAATGCGACAGTTGCTCGGAGCCAAATTCCCATCATTGGGTGATGAAACAGTCTACGGACACGCCGCTAAAGCACGCTACGTGAGGTACGCGAGTGCGACGCGGTCGCGCTGGCCTCCGGAGGCGAGGCGACGTAACGTCGGAGGAGGTGCACGTTTGCAAAGACGTGAATTCCCTGAAAGGAAAAGAAGGTGAAGGTGGTCGACGTGGTTACGACGACGCGATTCGGCCACGCATGTTACGCAACGTGTGACGCGACCGATGCACCGGTAGTCGTTTAGCATCGAAATTATCGGATACCATCGCGAGGGAGAGATCTTTTGGGAACGCTCGCCCGGCTGAACGCGATTACGATGCATCGCATCCTCCACGAGATATACCGGAGGTTATGACGACTTGTTCTTGTCCTTGTGAACGATCGTCCCGCGTACCAATGCGGATAATCAGCTGAGAATACACGATGCTCCCTCGTACATGTACGACGGTGTGCGGCCGACGTTAACGGTACGTCGCGACTACGACGCTGCACGCGTTTCCTCGCAAACGTGCTGCGCGGAGAAAGAGCGGCGAGTCATCGAGACTCTGATATTTCAGGTAACCTGTTTCAGCCCGTGAGTGTGAACTCTTGGGACTCCGTCCGCGCCTTTCGGCGCACGAGACGTGTGTCCGTGAGACACACGCGAGGACGCTTAGTTTTTTTTTTTCCGCGACATTTGAGAAATCTCGCCTCTCGTCGCATCGCATTGCGTCACTCGCGCCTACGGCGCCATTTTCGATTGTCCGAGAACGAGGCGACGTGACTGTAGCCGACAGTGGCGGGACGTGACTCGAGTGAGTGTGCTCCAAGTGTCGTTTCTCACTTCATCCTTCTCTCTACCTCTCCTCTTCTGGAACGTTCTAACCACGCGACAATCCCGTCAAGAGTGTGTATCGTTTACGGATTACGGGTGAATCGTGTGTACATATAAATGGCGGCTGACGAAAGATGGTATTTCACGAGGGAACAGCTTGCAAATACGCCGAGCAGAAGATGCGGCATCGACGCGGACAAGGAGCTGAGCTATCGGCAGCAAGCGGCCAACTTTATCCAGGACATGGGACAACGGCTTGTTGTGTATCCTTTTACGTAGATCGTACGCGCATCAGTCGCGTTCAATCGCGTTCTCCACGCTTCTAAATCGCACTCCCACCTCTTTCTGTCTCTCTTGATCTTCTGACTTTATCTCGAGCATTTGCAACCAGTGGCGAATGTCAAAATACCATCCGCGAAAGTCCATTCTCCGAGACACGCCACGAATAGCCTCGATGTCGGTTAACGCATCTCTTACTCCGCCCTGTACAGTTGGGTTACGTACTAGGAACAGAGGAATTCACCATATTGGAATCCCATGTATCACAGGTACCGTAAATGATACTTGGTAATTCCTACAGTGGGAGGAATGCTGTCGCGCGCGAGGCTTGGCTGATTGGGAATGTGGTACCTAGAGCAACACGTAAGTGTTGTTCGGAACACATAAGTGTTGCTCAGAACAGATGGTATGCATATGTGTTGCTTGGACAAGGATCATCGATTAACGGGTTACATTGGAGGAAAGAATGAGAACATTTGAAAAAAAAAAAAAATTAAATAAAGTCCCGAACCTAATCTATACATTTTTGACATATGCGTCTTATAATTTTTGCTAATCATTTTCATCTATTTGCATTTCGTGTGTTGTGTACAAAGTACAATTAAACAAGAAAATTTTGTAGGTTTTAAATATATTTGTGCTAGGAACTGCAAAAGTCTGCGCATTTAAGTATTAATCCAGCACTATCTTTGTAGTCATATGTGGACAATTTGAAAAGTTTATTTTGTGCTCTTGATTTTACTTAGACTTTTACAACTTTCAGGAACTTTAGTCAATCCCTTTCACATAATATTACAAAGTTTCTGCTTTTTTATTTTTTATATTTTAGCTAACAAGTTTGTTATAGTATGTTAATATTTTCATTAATTTCTTGAATTTCTCTTTTTGATGATGCAAATAAAGTATATATTTTATTATATTTCAGTACTTGTATCATTAAACTAAACCGTTAGGAAGAAATAAGAAGAATTGTTGACCGAATTTATTGAATCGACTTTCCCACATGACTGTAAACTGAAAATAAAATTTAAATAAATTATTTTATATATAAAAACTATTGTATCCCTTCTCTCTATTTTCTAATCTTTCCATTTAATTTAATTCTAAGAAATAATTTTAAAGTAATTGCAATCTAGATTTTTTGTTATTTTTTTATGTCTTCCTTTACTTTAAAAGGACTCGGAAGAATTCGTTTCTTTTGTATTAAATCACTTTGTTTCTATAATTTAACAAAAACTGCTTTTTTCTTTGTTATGTCTACATAGGTAGTACTGCAGGTAACAGTGTGCACATTTTTCTGGATTTTATAAAGTCAGATCATCCCTTATCAGTACTTAGTATATATACAATGCAGAATAAACTTAGTATATAATATGTTTCAACACAGTATCGTTCAACATTTTATTATCAAAATATTTTATCATTGCTCAATGGTTATACATTATATTCTTTAGAAAGACCATACATATATAAATACATCATATACGAGAGAGAACATCATCAATTCGGTTAAAGTTAGATGTTTCGAATATATAATACAATTAAATAAATTATTTATTTTTCAGACGTAATTGCGAGCCGCTAACTTTCGGATTCAACACAATCAGTGAAACATTATTAATTAAATTTAGAAAAACTGTATAGAAATTAGTTTATCTCAGTGGTCGAGTTGGCTAAGACACTCTTCCCGGAAAGTCGAGAGATTCCAGGTTCGAACCCTAGCTGAGGTAATATTTTTCGCAATAATTTCTATACAGTTTTTCTGAATAATTTAGGGGGAATTTAAGGGGATTAGTGATGTTTCAGACTGATATTGTTGAATCCGAAAGTTATCGGCTCGCAATCATATCT
>NW_017257610.1:40936-65661 GCF_001594055.1 Mycetomoellerius zeteki
GCTTGGACAAGGATCATCGATTAACGGGTTACATTGGAGGAAAGAATGAGAACATTTGAAAAAAAAAAAAAATTAAATAAAGTCCCGAACCTAATCTATACATTTTTGACATATGCGTCTTATAATTTTTGCTAATCATTTTCATCTATTTGCATTTCGTGTGTTGTGTACAAAGTACAATTAAACAAGAAAATTTTGTAGGTTTTAAATATATTTGTGCTAGGAACTGCAAAAGTCTGCGCATTTAAGTATTAATCCAGCACTATCTTTGTAGTCATATGTGGACAATTTGAAAAGTTTATTTTGTGCTCTTGATTTTACTTAGACTTTTACAACTTTCAGGAACTTTAGTCAATCCCTTTCACATAATATTACAAAGTTTCTGCTTTTTTATTTTTTATATTTTAGCTAACAAGTTTGTTATAGTATGTTAATATTTTCATTAATTTCTTGAATTTCTCTTTTTGATGATGCAAATAAAGTATATATTTTATTATATTTCAGTACTTGTATCATTAAACTAAACCGTTAGGAAGAAATAAGAAGAATTGTTGACCGAATTTATTGAATCGACTTTCCCACATGACTGTAAACTGAAAATAAAATTTAAATAAATTATTTTATATATAAAAACTATTGTATCCCTTCTCTCTATTTTCTAATCTTTCCATTTAATTTAATTCTAAGAAATAATTTTAAAGTAATTGCAATCTAGATTTTTTGTTATTTTTTTATGTCTTCCTTTACTTTAAAAGGACTCGGAAGAATTCGTTTCTTTTGTATTAAATCACTTTGTTTCTATAATTTAACAAAAACTGCTTTTTTCTTTGTTATGTCTACATAGGTAGTACTGCAGGTAACAGTGTGCACATTTTTCTGGATTTTATAAAGTCAGATCATCCCTTATCAGTACTTAGTATATATACAATGCAGAATAAACTTAGTATATAATATGTTTCAACACAGTATCGTTCAACATTTTATTATCAAAATATTTTATCATTGCTCAATGGTTATACATTATATTCTTTAGAAAGACCATACATATATAAATACATCATATACGAGAGAGAACATCATCAATTCGGTTAAAGTTAGATGTTTCGAATATATAATACAATTAAATAAATTATTTATTTTTCAGACGTAATTGCGAGCCGCTAACTTTCGGATTCAACACAATCAGTGAAACATTATTAATTAAATTTAGAAAAACTGTATAGAAATTAGTTTATCTCAGTGGTCGAGTTGGCTAAGACACTCTTCCCGGAAAGTCGAGAGATTCCAGGTTCGAACCCTAGCTGAGGTAATATTTTTCGCAATAATTTCTATACAGTTTTTCTGAATAATTTAGGGGGAATTTAAGGGGATTAGTGATGTTTCAGACTGATATTGTTGAATCCGAAAGTTATCGGCTCGCAATCATATCTGAAATAAATTTATTTAATTGTATTATATATTCGAAACACATCTAACTTTGACTGAATTGATAGCGTTCTCTCTCATATGTGATTGATTATACATTATACATATGATGTATATTATATGTATAATTTTGCGTAAAGAAAAAACAGTATTTTGTTGTATATACTTGATCAATTGAAAATATTTTGCTATATAGTTTTTAATCGCGTTCATTTATGTTAATGTAAATAGAATTGTTTACATTACGTTTACAGTACATAAGATATATAAGATTCCAATATATATTGAATCTGTTTCTTGCATCTGTTTATGCAATATTCGTTATACTGTGCAGAGATTGCGAGATAATTTTTAAAATCATTATGTGAGAGATAGGATTTTTGTAGAAATACTTTTTTTTATATGTATATTTTACAATTGTATTCATTTTGTGGATAATAATAAACGTACTATAATATTTATATAATAATTCTGCAATAAGAGAACATTCTTAAAAATTAATGTTTTTTATTTCCAAGATCAATATAATTGGAAAATATATGTGCAAAAATGTATTTCTTATCCTTAACTAAGCCTAAATATTTCAGATTTTTGTGAATATTTCTAAGAAAAGTATTTTCCTTAATAAAATATAAATAAAAACCAGGTCCCAATTATGTATCAATACAGCTATAGTCTACATGCACCGATTTTATGTGTTTCATTCGCTGACACATTTCCATAGGAATGCTATTGCAGTGGCAGCAATCTTTTTAGCAGCAAAAGTAGAGGAACAACCAAGGAAATTAGAACATGTTATCAAAATGGCACATATGTGTCTCCACAGAGATCAACCTCCACCTGACATTAGGTCTGAGGTAAATGTAGATAAAAATCTACCCTTGTATCTACCCTGTGGTGAGCTTGTTTTGATATATTTCTATAGCTAACATCATAATTTATAAAAGATGTTCTTTTTATTTATTCTATTATATAACACATGGATTTTAATACTGTATTATTACTTGTAGCAATTTCTCGAACAAGCGCAAGACCTAGTATTCAATGAAAATGTCCTCTTACAAACATTAGGATTTGATGTTGCCATTGATCATCCACACACTCATGTTGTTAGATGTTGTCAGCTAGTGAAAGGTACAGGTTAGGTTCTTGTATCTTTAATATATCAATTTAAATTTAGGGTTACCAAAACACTACTTTAAGAGGACACATTCTATATAAAACTTTATCTTTGGTTTTCTTTTCTCTTTTTAATAAAATGTGCAATAAGTGTTCTATTTTTATGTTTTAAATTTTAATCTTTAGTTTCGAAGTAGAATACAACGTTCAAATTACATTTTCCAATTTTATGAGAAGAAATTTTGAGCAAATTGTTTAAGAGAATTAGTATATAGAAAAATACGCGGTTTTTATAAAATTTTTTTTAACAATTAAAATGAAAGAAATGATGTTATATAAACAGCAATATTTCAATTAAAAATAATTTTATTAATTCACACAAGACTATTAATGATACAAATACAATGCTCTTGTTTTAATCAAATTTAATGTAACATTTTTTTTCAGTGTATGTTAAGAATTAAATTTGTTTTATTATGTATAAAGTTAGAATAAGAATAAAATAATATTGAACATACATTTTATTACAAGGGAATGAAAAAGATATATATGATTAAAATTTTAGTTTAAGAAATTTTAATTTTTCTTTTATATGTGTCTACTTTTGTATTTTCTGTAGGAATTGTCCACTTTTCGCTGTTGTGATATTTGTTAACCCTATATCAATACAAAATTGTTATGATAAAAACGAATTAAAATGAAATATTCATATTTTAGCAAGTAAGGACTTAGCTCAGACTTCGTACTTTATGGCATCTAACAGGTAAGTGTTCATTGCTTTTACATTACTATTTATTAGCACCTTCTAGATTTTATTATTTTCTGTGAAATATTAAAACATAAATGATAATCATCCCAGAAGCTCCACAGATATCATTTCCAAAATATTAGACAAAAGTTAAATTATACACAGAAATAGGAAAAGAATGGAGTTTTCATCTTTTTTATTCTAGAATAATACGTAATATTTAAAATGGTAAACAATTATAAAAATAATTTTGCTTTTTTACAAACGATGATTTTGGAAAACATTTGTTTTGCATATCTCTATATGCATCTATATTTATATCTCTATATAAAAATAGTAATAGGTTACTATTTCCATTTGACGGATTGTGTTGCCATTTCTCTATACACTAGTATGATTCCTGTTAACATGCAAATCTTTAAAATCATTACATAGCGAAAGTTTGTTTTAACATGCTCAATGCTATTTTTATACGATTTCTTTTTTTTTTCAGCCTACATTTAACTACAATGTGTCTACAATATAAGCCGACAGTTGTTGCTTGTTTTTGCATACATCTCGCGTGTAAATGGTCCAATTGGGAGGTAAGAGAAATATATATCTTCTGAACATTTGCGCAAAAGTCGCAAATTACAGAATACTAATATGCAATAATAACTTTTAGTATAAAAGTTATAAAATAATTCATGTCATATATGTATTGCCTTTGTTGTTCAGATCGATTTATGTTTGTCTTGATTCTCTGTAATCATTAACATTTATTGATACACTTTTAATAATCACTTATCATTTCCATACACAGATACCACAAAGTACTGAAGGAAGGCAATGGTTTTGGTACGTTGATAGAACTGTAACAGGGGATTTACTTCAAGAACTTACAGATGAATTTCTTCATATATTTGATAAGTGTCCATCGAGATTGAAAAGGAAAATTATGAGTATTTCCGCTAATCAAAGTCCAAGTATTCATCATCCGAGTCTACCGAATTCGCCATTTGTAAGTCACACAATTCGCACATACGAATATGATTGTGTTTTCGCATTTTCTTCTTAGACGAATTCTAACTCGTACCTTTTTCTCTTTAGGATGCCGAACCGCGTAGAATACAATCTCCAGCAACATTGGATGGTGCCGCTGCCGCTGTAGTTGCTCATTTGAATCGTTCTCATCATGCGGTAGAAGGTGCGGCCGCCGCTCATTCGAGCCGCTCTCATCATGCAGCCGAAGGCACCGCAGGTGCTGCCGCTGCCACCGCTGCCCATTCAAGCCGCTCTCATCATGCAGCAGATGGTACCGCTTCTACCTCCACGACTGGTGTTACTGCCCATTCGAGTCGCTCTCATCATACGACGGACGGTGCTGTTGCTCATTCAAGTCGTTCTCATCATGCGACAGACGCCGCAACCGCCTCTGCTGCCTCTATCACCGTTGCCCATTCGAGTCGCTCTCATCATACCATGGATAGCGCCACCGCCACGGCTGTTGCTCATTCGAGTCGTTCTCATCATGCGCAACAGGAGAAGCAAGATGAGAAGAAAACTGGAGCTATTGCAGGCCCATCGAGAGCAACCGCAATAGATTATCGAGAATATCGTGAGAAGAAGGAACGAGAGCGTCTAGAGCGGGAGAAGGCAGTTGCCGCTATTGGCCATATCACCGATCCTAACAAGCCCTACCATTCGCATCATCATAAACCAGTATCGAATGCAAGTATGCCGAACAAGCACCAAATGCCATCTGTGCAAAAGGGCACTGGTCTTCATCATAATCATCATCATCGGCCGGATATGAAAGTCGGTCAGCCGGTACAGAGACACTCGACTGGTAGTCAACCTAATCGCGATCCCAACAGGCAACGATTGCCAAGAGAACACAGTGCTGGGGTGGCCAGCACAAGCGCCGGTATAACACACTCTTCGCATTCTCACGCCAATTTAGATAGTTCCTCGTCCGAATCCGTGCCTCATAGGTCGGACAGTGGTGCCGTGCAGGATTCCGCATCCTCGCATAGTAGTTTACAGGAAAAGATGAGTAATAATCACAGCGGACATAGACTGAATGCACTCGATAGCAAGCATCAGGCGCACGATAAGAGATTGTACCGAGGGGAGGATCCAAGACTTAAATCCGCCAAATATGCGGATATGAATAGAATGGAGAATCAACGACGAAAAGCAGAAACGTTGGAGCAGAGATGTGAGGAGGTGCGGAAGTTGATCGAAAAACCATTGCCGCCACCAAAGCAGGCAGACATACCGTATCTGATGAATGCGCAGCAGAAACAGCCGCATCATGCCAAGTACAATCAGCAGCAACAAGACAAAGGCAGCTCATTCACAGGTGAAATGAAGCATGCGACAACTACTAGCCAGAATGCTCTGCCGCAGGGCACATCGCCAAGCACTTCGTCATCACAGAAGCCCGCACCCATTAAGACACAAATGTATAGTCAGCATAGTGCGCAGGGTGTATCCCAGATTCTAAAAGATACTATTAAAAATGGCAATTCCCAGTCTTGCCTAAGCACATTGAATAATGTGGACGATATAAAGTCGGAGAAGCGATCACGATCGAATATCCACGAGGAATTCGTTGAGAGGAATTCCGTCGATGTTCAACAGAGCAATTTGCATACACCACCTGGCAAGCATAGATCACTATTCAGCCCAGAGACTCCTATTGTGACCAGAGAATCGCATGCGCAAAGCGCAAGGCCTAAATCGAAACAGAAGACGCCACCCTCCGCAGTCACAAAGCTGAAAGAACGCGTGTCACCGTTCGCGAGTTCTCCGACTCTGCAAGACTCATCAACGATAAAACGATCATCTTCCAACGACGGCGCGGTATCCGCACATAAGAGGACCCGTGCATCGAGTATTAGCGAGAACGAGAAGGTGGTAATAAAAACAGAAATCAAGACGGAGGATACAACCAGTTTGGAGGCAATGAAGATGCTCGGTCGCGTACCCGATCTGATCCAACCGATACGTGACAATCCGTCGTCAAACGGAAGGAGCAGTAGCGCATCATCCGTCATTAACGATATGAAACCGCCGGAACTCATCAAACCGTTCGAGTCGGATCAGCTTCGTTTCAATACGATGTCGCAGCATAAAGTCTCGTTCAACGTCAATACACTAACTAATGGTATGGACCTCAATGTAGCAAAACAAGAGCCCCCGGAGCATCGTGTGAAAAGGGAATTTCTAGAGCATTATGTAAAGAATGAACCATCGGGACATAGGGCTTTGGAACCAACGCATTCCCAGACGCACTCGCAGACGAAACTCGAGTACACGTCGCCGATCAAGTCTGCGCAGAGTATAAGCGCATTGCTCCAGGAGACACTGTCGCCGATGCCTTCACTGTTGCAGGGACTGCAACAACCTAGCCAATTACCTATTCAAAAGGTGCATCAAGAACAACTGCAGCATCAGCAACAGCAGCATCGGCTACAGTCTATTCAGCATTCGTTGATGGATCAATTACCAGTGACGACCCAGTGTTTATCGATAGCGAGCGATAATTTCACGCCGATAGCTTCGACCGTAGATATCAGTGTTCTCTCCGATAATGTGTCGATGACGTTGCCAAGCAATAGTAATGTGGTGGAATTGGCAGTGCCAGCAGCTTCCACGGTAACGATTGTTCCTCCAGTTGAAGAGAAACGGTCGGAGCATCATAAGAGTGAAAAGAAGAAAAAGAAAGAAAAACACAAGCGCAAGGAGAAAAGTAAGGATAATAAGCATAATAAGCATAAACACAAGGGAAAGGGTAAAGAGAAACATCGTGAGAAAAAAGACAAGGAAAAAAGCGAGGAGACGCCAGCGGCGGCGCCCATCAAAATTACGATTCCTAAGGACAAACTGAATCTGGGCATGGAAGCATCGCCGACCGTGGTCGGCGGAGTTCCCAGCTCGTCGGACAAAACTATATCGCCACAGAGCACGGTCTTGAAAATCAAGATCCCCAAGGAACGACTCAAGGGCACCGATAGTGTACCGAGTTCATCTCCTGCGCAGCCACCGATGATGCAAGGTCCGCTAAAGATCAAGATACGTACTGATGGCATCTCGAGGAGTTCCGCGCAGCCGCCGCCGTCGACGTCATCATCGTCGTCATCGAACGGCTCGAGCGGATCCTCATATTTGCAGCTCTCTGAATCATCCGCGAACGAAACGACGAGTCGGAAGCGCGAGCGAGTCGAGATGCTCGGCGACAGCTCGGGCAGCAGTGGCCTTCCGCCCACGAAGAAGCAAGCGGTGATGATACCTGCGACGGGTTATGGCCAGGGCCACCGACCCAGTGAACGGCAGAACGGCAGACACTATAACTCCGGCAGCAATAATAAGGTACGTGGAAGAGGCGTCCGTCAGCATCGCGGACCACCACTACATCATGCAGTTGCCGGTCAGCGCGGTAACGCTGGTGGTCACTACCAGCGGGAGATTTATGGTAATGGCCGCGGTAGCCACGGTAGTCGCGGTCATCAACATCATCAAGCCCCTTATAATTCCCATCATCCCCTGGCCATTCGCGGCGACGTCGGCGGATACGCGAGAGGGACTGGTCAAGCTGACCAGGGCACAGATTCTTATTTTTATACTAATTATCATACATCAATATTTAATACATCCACCGGGTACGTGTACGATCCCGCCTATCAGCAGTACTATCAACAATTTCAACAGTCCCAATACTCGATGTATCCGACAGGAAATAATTTAATAATGACGCCGGATGGTACCATCAATACGTCGATGCCACCGCCGTCATTGCTCTCAAATCAACTTTATCAGAATCAAAATATCGTACAATCGGTTGCGTCCACCCGGCAGGAAGATACACAATTGTTGCCTCCACCGCCTCTTCAACCACCACCGTCGCCTCCTCCCCTGCCGAGTGGACCGCCACCTCCTCCGCCTCCACCACCTCCTCCGTTAATGTCAGAGTGATGAGGCCTTTCAATTTACATGTATATATATGTACATATTACATATGTATGTATTGTATATTTACATATATATTTTATGTGTACATATATATAAATATATGTATATATATTTTTTTTTCTTTACATATAAAATATTGGGTTGTTCTGAAAATTTGTAGTGAAATTTGAGAAAAGTTCTAAAGCAATGTGTTTACATAGAATAATACTTTTTTATCATGATTTTTTCAATAATAGATGATTTGCTAGAACATTTTGCATTTTCCAGGAAAAATGCACCCGGTTTGAAATGAGACAATCACGCGTAATGCTTTCATCGATATCCATATAAACAGCATATATCTTTTTAAACTATGCAATACTGGCAATAGTAAAAAAAATATTAAATGGCGAACATGCTCTTTCTTATTTTACATCTTTTAAACGTCGTTAAACAAATACAAATGCAACAATTTTAATATTGTTGCTTTCAAATGACACTCAGAAATTTTTGTCTTTTAAGACTATGGTACACAAAAATAAAAGCAAATCATTTTGGAATTGCTACTTACATTATTGCCTTGTGGTCTTTACTGTGATTTTACACACACACGCGCGCGCATACACATATTTACATTAAAAAATATATATATAATCACAGTAAAAAAAATTTGTATACATACTTTATTGTGATTATAAAAAAATACAATTCGCGCTTACTGCTTATGTCTTACTGCCTTATATTTTTCTGAGTGGCTCTTAAGTACACATACACTAATAGCATTATAAAATACATATACAAACAGCATTATAAAAAATGATGATTGCTAAGAACATCAATAACAAAATCGATTGAATTCCGAACAAACCAATATATTTATACATATGTAAAGAATTTATCTGCACTATAGAATTTGCAATTAAATCAAGTTATAGATTTATGTTATATACACACATTTTTTTTAAACTTCAATCTCTAGGATTGCTTCCTTTATCTGTATATATATTTTGTAATAATTAGTAGTTAAACAAACATATTTTTCTTTAAATAATTAAGTTTCCCATTATCACGACGATGCGAAACTCTGTGCTTCGTTTTGTGAAGATTTTTATTCTTTTTTCCATTTCTTTCTTAAGATCACTATACAGTTTATATCTAACGAAGGACATAATTTAAGAAACTATTAGTTTACATTCACTGAAAGATATTTTTTTCATTTTCTGTCTTTTTTTATCCTGTAGCATTTTTAAGTAAAACAAAATGCTTTGGAAGCGATTAAATTTTATGGATTCGTATTTTCATTTGAAAATTAATTATATGAAAATTGGATTCTGGTGAAATGATTTAGTTTTCACATATAATGTAGCTTATAATGTGATGAAAAAAAGATGTCATAGACACAAAGTTTAATAATGGATCATTTTTTAGCTATATATAGTGTATCAAAAGTGCTTTGTGAGTACAAGTTTTACACCATAGTTCAAAAACTATTGAGCCTCGTATCTATGGTTCATCAGATTATAAGCTGCCTTACATGTGAAAACTAACTTATTTAACTAGGACTCAATTTTTCATACAATTAATATGAAGTTCTTGTACATATAGATGTATATAATTTCTTTCTCTTATATGTAATAATAAAAAAATCATACATAAATAATTTACCAAAATTATTAAAAAAGTTATGAAAAATATAAGGAAGGTATACATAGGAATATAATGCCTTCAGCAACATGAAATTTTCTATATATGTAAATATATAGTATTTTTCTGTCGTGAAAACTCAAATTGAGAAGAATACATTATTTTTATTATTTTTAAATTATATATATATGTAAATAATAAAAATATACACTTTTAAATGTGTATATGTATACATATATTTTTTTCTTACACTATACGTGTACTGAATTGAGCGTTGAAATTTAACGCAAGTCCTTAATCGTTCTCTGAGCCATTAAAATCTATGAAAATATTATTAATTTTTTTCTTTTCCTTCGATTTTACGGATTAGTTTAGTAGAAATAGCAGCATGAGTCCATTTATTCTTTATCATCTGACTGCTTCGATCGGTTCTTCTTTCCATACATATCGTAATACCCAACTGTAGAAAATCTTAATTCAATATAACATCTTGTTCCAATGCTTTGATTCTATCGTAGTGAAACGGCGTCAATTCGAAACAAATCGTTATCATAAGAATATCAATCCGATAATAAAATCTGAGTGCTTATAGATATTCGCATAAAAATCTGTGCAAATGTATAAAATCAATAATGTGTAATTTTGTATAATCTTCGATGAGTTGCATACAACGATTTCATGAATCTTAATTCAAATTAAATTTAAGTGTTTGTGTGGGATCGATCTATGCATAATGATATGCATAGATAGAAGCTATTGATATTATAATAATACAAAGTGTCTACGGTATTGTTTCGAAGCATCGTTATTTATTTCCTTTTTCTCTTTTCAACACAAAATTACTTTCCCATTTGTAGCCAGCATGATCTACGTATTGTAAGAGTTCGCTATAGAAATACACCTACTCTTGCTTGCTACTATTTTCCTTTTTATATGTAGTGCTTAAAAATAAGAAATAATAATAAAGATAAATGATATCGAAGAATCGATTAATAAAGATTCCTTTACTTAATAAAGTCATAAAAATGTGCATAAGCCAAAGGGATTAGGAGTCAGCGCTGGAATTCAATTGCACAAAAATTCAAATAAATCACGAAAATTGTTTGTACGTTTCAGCTCCGTTTTGAACCATCTTCAGCACAATAAATAATAATAAATTAACATCTATTGTGGAAACGCATTCCAGTATTCTTGATTATGGCTGTAATGTGGTGAGGAGCTCCATTATCAACATCTTGTATGTTGTCCCAAACAATTGCTTAGCTGAGTGGATGTATGGTAGTCTGTCTCTTTAGCTGAATAATTACAAAATTTTTTGACAAAGCAACATATTATAATGCAGAATTTAAAAATAATAGTGTCCATCACATAGCAGCCATAACTGTACATCAAATATCGTCAAAGTTTGATGCAAATCAATCAGAAGTCGTCACAGATTAAATTTAAATTAAAATTAATTAAAAAGATAAAATTGTAGGAATAAAAGCACTCATGTTGGTTCGTGATGTGCTCAGTAATAACTGTCGCGTGTGTAAAAACAAAGAGAGTACAAGTCGGTCGAAAACAATATTAGCGTTATAGTTTACGGAAGATCTCTATGTACGCATTGTTTAAAGTTTCAGTGTCTGTTTGCATGTTAAGACCATTGGATTGTAGATTTATATGCATCATTTCAAACATTAATCTCTTATTGTAAGATCTCTCTTCACCCAGAATTCTTGTGTTCTCCCAATCGAAGTCATGATTACAATGCATCCTATGGTCGGTAATGACCATACGAAACGAAGTCTTTCTGCGAATATGGTTCCGGTGTTCTGATAGTCTTGTTATTAATTTCCTATCTGTCTGGCCAACATAAGACGCATCGCAATCTTTGCAATTGATCTTATACACGATATTCTTTTTTGACAATTTTAGGAGAGGATCTTTATGTACTTTAATGAACTGATTCAACTTATTAATACTGTAGTAAAACACTCTTTGACATATCCCGTTAATAAATTTGTTGAATTTGGAGATACCGTTAATAAATGGAATAGTGAACCACTTGATTTTTTTCTTTTTGGCTGTTTTTATGTTGATTATTATAGTTGTTCGATTTTTTAATTAGTTTTTTATTTCTCTCATTCAAGGTCTTAAAAATGAAATCTAAAGGATAGTCGTTATCCAATAATGTATTAATAACGAACCCCAGATTTTTTTTAATGCATTTCCACGATAGGTGTTAATTTATTATTATTTATTGTGCTGAAGATGGCTCAAAACGGAGCTGAAACGTACAAACAATTTTCATGATTTATTTGAATTTTTGCGCAATTGAATTCCAGCGCTGACTCCTAATGCCCTTGGCTTATGTACGTTTTTATGACTTTATTAAGAAATAATAATTAATAAATAACTAATTTATACTATAAATTAAAGAAATAAGCTACAATGGATTATCCTTGAAATTTAGAGAAGGATTTGTTTAATTATGATAATTTTTTATCGATGATATTAAATCCTCTGAGATAAATTATATTTTTCTTGCCGCAAACTTAAATACATTTTGGAAATGCTATAGTTATTTCGTCTATCTTTAAAATTTGCATATAATTTTTCAAGATCTTTAAAAAATTTCCTGTAGCCCTTGATGAGTCCGTTTAAAAAAAAATCATATTTTTTATGTGCTCTAATCAAAATTTTTGGTATTTCCGCGATTAGTTCACTTTTTTTTCTCTAAAAGAGACCGAGAAATAAAAATATTAGTCGAGAAATAGGAAATTTTTTGAAAATATCACAACTTTCTTCAAAATATTCTAATATGTCTATATGCGAGATATTCTTATAGGCTTCTTTTTCTCTATACATAATACATCGCTTAATAATTATGTATAATAATTAACTGTTGAACATATAAGAGTCTTAGGGAAAACATTAAGTTCATAGAAGAGGAAAACCACGTTGTAAAGCTTGAGAAGAGGAACACTGCCACATGTGATAGACGAAATATATTAGACGAAGATATAGCGGAGAAAGCGATATGATTTTCTGTTGGTGTCAGTTATGCCTGAAAGACTATTATCCGCGAAGATAGAAGTCTTTACTATTAGCGAATAGTGAGGAGTACGTGTAGTACTAGCCTAGGGAGGTAAGCGATTATGTTTACGAATCGTTTTGATTACATAAACATGGTCTTATCCGAAATTATTAATGATTTTGATTAAATTTTGTATGTTACTCTCGAACACACGATATGAATTTTTTATAGAACAAATATTAACTCAGGAACTTCGCATCGGATTAAATTAAAATGCGATCGATATATATTACGCTCAGAATATATTTTCTAAGAGTGTATGCTATGTATACGTATATGCACATGTACAACATTGTTTAAGAAATGTATAGTATATGATGTGCAGAGAAATGGTATTATATCGGAATCGTGAATGTTAATTATTATATTATCACGATTACCATCGCTGTTCTCACACACGCAAACGACTGATTTGTGAAATGCAGAGGATCTATGATTAAGAGCTTAGTTGATAATTTCATTTAATAATACAGTGAATGTTTTATGTATAATTATATAATCTTTTCTTCCCGTGTGAACTCAAATATGCTTTGTTAAGTGCAACATATTACCATTGCTGCTTTGAAATTTGTAATAGATATATATGTATTATATGTATACACATATATATGTATGTATGTTTTATGTATGTATATATATATATATATGTGTATATATACATAAAAACTTATTAAGCCTTGTGAGTTTATAAGGCTCGCATTCACATTTTAGTTTAATCTAAATCTTTATCCTAACTTTTGTGTAGAGTCTCTAAATTCGAGATAATAGCAAAAAAATACAACTTTTAAATAAACACATTGCAAAAGATTAACGTAAAACGGGAAAATAATGAACAATTTTATATTTCCATATACTGGAAAAAAACCATTGTTCAAAGTTTATGATTAGTCATTAGTAAAAGCTTCAGTTCTTACTTAGATTGAAAACTGTAAAAAAGAAATCTTTTTAGTTCTTTTGTGGATATTTTCTAAACATTTTTTTTCCATCCTTAATTTAGCTTTACCCTAACGCCTAAACTAATTTAACTTACATTACTACTAATTACATTTCATATTTTATCACTTATTCTAAACTCGTCATTTATATTCTACGTACTTCCATTTTCTTATATGTAAATATATTTCCTTTCTTCTAAATCTCCTCTTTTCTGTGCAAACTTGCCTGGTCACTACTTTTGTCATCCCTTTCCTCATATGTGAACTATAATACATATATGTTAAATATTTTTTTATTTCCATGTTATATTTGACTTGTGGTAACTATCGGAGCTTTCACGGGACGAAATTATTTCTAGAAATATGTACTTTCAAATGCGGTTTTTCTCACCATATTTACATAGCCAGAAATGTGTCAAATTTATTAAAGACCATTAGTATGTATATATATACATGTATTCGGTATATCAAATGAAAAATTCTGTTTCGGAATATATTTTATAACGCTCGCGCCGTATTGAAAATTTTTCAAAAGAAATTTCTCGTATGGGATATTATTCTCAGGAAACTTTTCGCGTCTTTTCTCTTATTTATCGTATAAACTGAAGATTAATGTACTTAGTGATTTGATCTCCGCCGATTGTAACTCGATTTTTTGCCAATACAATATATGTCAACGAAACCGTGCACAGTGACGAAAACGCAAAGAAATGCAACTGCGTAGTCAAATTGTGCAATTAGTAACGCAATTGAAAAGGAGTAATAGAAAGACAAAATAATTGCTAAGGTAAATCTCTAGTTTTTATATTCTGTGATCATAAGAAATTTAAGAGAAAAGCAGAAGAGTATATTATGTGTGTGTATATATATATATATATTTATATAATACTTTATATATCATTTAGCTTTCTCGTTAATCAATTTTTGGACTAGTTTAGCTGATTTGTTTCTAGATAAAAATTCAATCATTTTTCTAGTGAATTAATGATATAATTTTTTTGTTAGGTTAATTTGTTTTAGCAAAAATTTTGTTTAAAATTAATTAAAGTATGTAGTGTATTAGAAAGTAAATAAGTGATGATAGGAAATTTTTTTACACAATAGAATAATTCGAAACTTGACAGAGGATCTGTGATTGATAAGTAGCATAAAAAAAGAATGAGAGAGAAAAAGAAAGAGATAAGCAGGGAGCGAGCATGCGAGAGAGAGAGAGAGAGAGAAAATACACATTTACATATACGTATATGTTAAAGATGTACATAAGTTTTCAGCGTATTTTCGTAAAAATATTTTTGATAATATTAAAAATTCATACAATTTTTTTTAGTAATTCTTGAGATTCTTCCTTTATCTTTGTCTTGATCCAGAGTAACGAAATTGTCTATTGTATTTTGTTTTAATAAAATAATCTAGATTTTGGATTATAATGGAATCATCGACAAATTGATGTATATCGATAACGCTTTTAAGCTGTTGGTTGTTAACGAATGATACATCGATTTGAAATCATTGAGTAATCGTCACGAGGACATGACAGTGCAAGCTCACGCGAAATGAGCAGCGGATACGGCACAAATGAATTACAAAATCTAAATCTTAGGGTACAAGTACATCTCGCTAAAAAAAAAAGAAGAATATATATGTGTGTGTAACGTGGAAACTACGTAAATTCTGTACACGATGTATATTCACCATTCGTCGCGTACGCTACCTGTCTTGAAGAGAAAGGGAGACAGAAAGAGAAACGCTAAAGTTGAAATACAGTTACCGAAATGTCTTGAAATATATTTTAATTTTTAATTCAAATTTTCATTTTGGATTACTCACAAATATTAGAGCGAAAGATAGACGATTTTAGACGAGGAACTACACAGAATTAATAACAGGGATCGTACGCGTCGCATGGTTGATAAAAAAAGAAAAAAAAGAAATATTAAAGCAACGTAAATAAACGTACTGTGCAAATGAAACGTACTTTAGTGATTATTTTGTCTTCTTAATATCACACATGTTATATGTACATATGCAGTACTACCGCACACTGTATCGCTGCATATATATATATATGTACATGTGTATGTATATATGTATATATATATACACACACAATATACATATATGTATTAACATCACGGCTCAGTATATTATGCGATCATATTGCGATATCGTTACATAAATCACGCACGAAACGAGTTCATCAAACATCAACAAAATAAGATTAATGGACATTGCTCGTGTCATTCGTGCCTGTTGCTTGGTGAAGGGTACATCACGACTACTATATTGCTATTATTATTCAGAGCAAAATTACCGTTATCACTCGATTATATTATCGCTGTTGTAATAGTACCTACGTTGTTAATGTTTTGAGACATGTATGCGTGCGTGCGTGCCTGCATGAACGCAAGTATAAGCATACGCTTGCATGATTTACACTTTTTTGCATTTGAATATACATTTGCATGCATAGAATTTGCAAATAAATGCTTTTGCTAATTTGCTAAAAACCTTAACTCAATCCCATTTTATTGCCGGTTTATATAATCGAAGAAAAACCGGAAATTAATTCATCGTAGAAATCCTAGTAGAATACTTCTTTTTTTTTATTCCCACTACGAATTATCATTAATTTGTTAGTTATATATCACTATGTGCATTCATGTGCTTTTCACCCGAGAAATCCCAAGACACTAAACTAATTTCTATTATTCTATTATCTAAACTAAGTATCTAAGATAATTGATTTTTTATTATCTATTCGCTCCCATCAATCTATCTGAAATCGAATTCTTATGGAAAAAAATTAGAAGATTTATAGAAATGAAGAAAAAAAGAGAGATACGAGTTTATATATACTACATTTAACTATGAAACTATAACAATTGAGTCATTTATTTTGATAATTCTGCTGAGAACAAAAACGACGTCTTATCTATTAGATTCAGTTTAGATTTACATCTCGTTCATTTAAAGTTTGGATTCTTACAAATCATTCTCAAAATAATAGACTCAATTATATTAAAGATATATTAAAAATAATAATATGTAGATGGCGTATTTATTTGCACGACGTGTTATTTTTACGCGGTACTAGCGGATGTTTCATTCATTGTTTGCATTACTTCACGGAGCAAGACATCACATTTCTATTTGTCGTTTTCAGGAAAGACACGCGTCCAGCCATCACAAAAGCTCCAGCAAATTGCCGCAATCTCAGCAGTCCCATGCGGCGTAGTATGGCTATTTGGATGAGATAGTGAAGATGCTCTAAGGCTTGTTTTTCACTCGATTGGTCCAGAAGAGGATATTTGGAAGCACATATTCCAAATTGCAAAAATCTGTTGGTTATTGAATAGGGAGAACCTCTGTGTATGTTCTGATACATATTTTGAAATATCATTCTGTGAGATACGTAACATTCAGATGTTACAAGATATATTCAAAGAAATACTAGTAAAATATCTCAGGACATACCTGATTCATCTGTATGCGTTGATCGTTTGTCTCTCAATAAGGATTATTTCTTTACTCACTCAGTTTTCTTCCTTACTTTCTCTCTCTTTATTTTTTCTTTTTTTTAGCGATGAACAAAAATTTTCTATAATTGTCGCATAGTAAGGCGTTTTGTATTAGTCTTTGACAAAAGTTGTCATCGCGATCAATTGCTTTGGAGTAGAAAATAAGGGAGAGGAAAAACATGATTTTCTCAGGTGAATTAGATGTGAAACGTTTCTGACTGCTCGCAATCTTTTCACCTGTTTTTCTTCCATTCAACGTACGTAATATAATTACAATGAGTGGTAATCCTTAAAGAGATAATCCTCGTAATATGAATGCAGATGACGTTTCACTGCGTGTGTCCTAAACAACAATTAACTATATACGACGAAATGTATTAGCGCACTTAATGCGATTGTAACGATTTAACAACGACGCCGATACAATCTAACGCTCCGTTATTCTTTACATGAGTTATTCTCTACTCGCTTTGCTACAGCTAAATCCCATGTTTCGAAATTATTTTTATTTCGGTTTATATATATTTTAATTTTCCTATATATTCCTCTTCATATTCTAAGAATAGTTTGAAAATAACACTTGTTTGCTTTAACAGTCAAATTTTCTTTGCAATGTGATAGTACATTTTTTAAAGATTTTTTTTCACGTCGTTTAAAGAAAGTCTAAAATTTAAACAGTCATAACTTGATGAAAATAAATCATACGATCATGAACTAAAATTCAATTTATTGAAAAAGCTTTTGAATTATACTTTTAGATATTGTAGACTTTATTTAATTGATAGCATCTTACATTCTCCGATGAAGAAATGTTCCATGATGAAGACAGCTAAATTGACTGTATCTGCTAAACTGAAGAGAATATTGAAGAAATATTTCTTTAATAATTAACTCGCGCTGATAATGAGGCGTTAAATTGAAGGAAGGCAGTTAATACATTACTTTGCGCGATGCTGACTTTGTTGTAAATTGTTTTATGAAAAAAGGAAAGAAAATGTAAAAAGAGAGAGGAAACCCGCAAAGAAACTTTGCAAAGATAGAAAGAAAAGAAAGAAAATGCTTTCTTTGTTCTACATTTCGTCGCCTTAGTGATATTTCATATTTATCCCGTCGTTCTTCGCTTATGTTAGAAGAACGTGAATATTCATCGCCGAATATTCTTGGCTTGTAAATTGACCGTCGAGGTTGGTTCGTTGAAGAGAAAAATTTGGTAAAATCGGGATTTTAATTTAAGTAGCTACATCCAATGAGAATTTTAAGTAGATTATTATAACAGCCCGAGTGTGCGATAGCGATATAAAGGTGAATCGTTTAACGTTCGGGATATAGTTAGGTGAAAAATTGCATACTTGTAACATATTAACATAGTGTGCAAATTATTCTAGGTTTTTTAATTAAAGTAGGGCTATTATGTTATTACAATTAAGAGTCGTTTACAAACTTCGAATATGGTATGCATTTAATGCCTTGTTTCCGGCTGTGTTTTAATTGATATTTTCTCTTTCGTTTCTTTTTATGCGCATCACGAAATGATGCGATATGTAGAGAAATGAGATATCCATTCATATGTCACATTGAAACGTTTCTCAAATCCTTCAATTCCGATGATTCGCTCCATCAAAAATCACACTGACCGATGCTTTATCTTGTTACCGATTGTTCCACGAGATAAATCCACGACCGAATGTCTCTACAACGAAACGATCGATTCAAATTAAGAAGAAGCAAATAGACGCATATAAACGACATTCTCTCTCTCACACACACACACACACACACACGCGCGCGCGCGCGCGCGCGAGAATCTACACTTACACGTATATACATGCAGTAAAATATCTGTTCGACGATACCCAATGGTATATTTATATTATCATTTTATTATTCTGTAAATAGTTCCCTATCTGCATAATATAGTAAGTAAACATAATATGCTCTATCGCGTAATTTAGTATAAAGAAGTATGAATATTGATATTATATCAACAGACTGTAAATAAGATTATTTTGTAATGCCAAAAGAAACCAAATGAGAATAATTACTGCGTGCACGATCTTATGCATAGTTGAATGCGTACAAAAGACACGCGTATAACGCACCTACATACATAAAACACGCGCATCGGATGCCTCTGTAAGATGTATGATTGCGCGCAATCACCCATGTCCAATTAAACACATGTACAACATTTTGTTCGACAATACGCACCAATTGTACTTTGTTCAGCAGATGCCACGTGGGATTAAAGTGTTCGCTCAGTGATGATTGTCTCAATCATACTTCTTTTTTTCTTTTTTTTTTTTTTTTTTTTTTAAGAAATATTGATCAACTTAAGTTAAGCCTGAGTTAAGTATCAATTATGCCAGAAGTGTTAAGTATGAATTACGAATTGCACGTTTATGTATCTTGTCCAATAACAACGGAATAAGAGAAAAATAAGAAAGAGATTAGAAGCGTCGCATCTCTAGCTATACGTAGTTACAGCAATTAACGGAATTTATACTGCGAAAAATTGAGAGAGAGAGAGAGAGAGAGAAGTGCAGAGACATTGGAGAGAAGGGCAGAGATTAGCAAATTACAGTCTTGTTCTTAGGATATTCGTACCGCTCTATTGCGAAAACGAGATTTATGTATGCGCAATGACCCACGTCTTGTTTTCCCATTTCTTTTTTTGTAACGTGCGTGTGTCGACATCGTATACGCGTGTGTATAACAAATCTAACGACGATCATATAATATAGTTGCAGAGATCACGTTATGTTGTTGTGAAAATGTTTTTCGACGTTATGTATTCGTACGATTGAACTGCGATCGAATTATCTAGCGCGATAAAATTGCGATGCTGCACGTTCTCTCACGATACGGCAGGAATATTTTTAATTCTTATTGTAGAAGAAAAAGAAAGAGAGAATGGAGTGGCTTGTCTATTTTATCACGTCGATGTGTATTTTGGTGTAATGATCAAGCCTTGTAGTTGAGAAAAGAAGAAACTGAAAGAGGGAAAGAAAGATAGAAAACAAAAAAAGAAAAAACACAAAATTCGATTTTTTTTAAAAACCTTTACATAAGTCGCAATCATAAAACGTTATTTGCAAGCACAAACGCAGCAGTCAATCAGAAATCATCAATGACACTATTGATCGTTTTTGATTGGCTACTGCGTTTGCGAATTTACTTATGTAGAGGGACAGTCTTCTTTTATTAAAAACACTTTTCATTTTTCAACTGTACGCAAGGTAGGCGTTTTTCGCCAATTTATTTCGCCGACACATGTAATTAGCGCAATTATATTGCGAGGGACAATGAGAGCCGTTAAATAGAGCTCAGTGAAAATAATACTTTTTTTTTACATATTTACAATCTTGTATAAAAGAGGCAGCACGTAATCAAGTGATTATCCTAACGGGAGTTCTGTTCGTTATAGAAATCGCAAATAAGTCAACTCTTACGTTAAACATTCCTATGAATCTTTTTTTACTTTAAGATTGAAGAAAAAGGGAAATGTGGACTTATTTTTAATCAATATTAATTAGTGTGCATCTAATCAATCGACATCCACGTGCTCTTCACAATGGCTCTCATCTAAAATCATAAAGTAACGTCCGAACGATCGTCGTCGAAAGAAAGGAAGGAAAGCTTCCTCTGTCGTTGATTATCATATATTGCAGGTGTGCGATGCGCCCCCAGATGAGACGAGCAAGCCCGGGTGCTAATCGTACTCCTAGGAGGAACGGCCGATTAACAATAAGTGAAAGTCGGAAATCGTGTCCACAATACTGTACATAATAATTTTAGCTTGTAAGGATTTAGAGAAATAATAGCCGACGTCTACACAGAGAGAGAGAGAGAGAGAGAGAGAGAGAGAGGAAAGAAGGAAGGAATGTAAACTACCGCTCTCGTGTAATCTTGCGAATATATCCCCGGTTGCGCCCGAAAAGCTTCCTTATGCTTGGACGAGGCTATTCTTTAAGGTAATTCCCGTCGTCGCAGCAAGGAGCGTATCCTTCGGATTTACGCCACACGTCTGATCGCCATTTCATCGCCTTGAAAGAAAAAATAAATCATACGACGGAACATGATACACTTATGCTAATGAGTGTTCTTGGGTACCTCCTGGCGAAATTACAAGATTAGAGTTTCGAATATAAGGGAAGAATATAACAGGAACGAAATTTTTAGGAAGCATAAATTAAAATGGCGGATAAGGTGATATAATTTTAAACATAATAAGATTTGAATCCAATTTTCGAGGTTCAAGTTTGATCTTTTCCTGTTTGATATCCTTCGGTATCTTCCATACAATGAGAGGATTACCAAATTTGAATCTCAAAAGTTGGATTCAAATTTTATTTCATTCAGAATTGTACTACGTTTGAAATTGTACCGTCTTATCCTAAAAGGAGTTTATGTTTTAAAACGCTTTTTTTTTTACTTAACGCTATTCTAATTTACTCTTCTTAGAAGCTTCATTTATATTCTCTTCTTTTGCATTAGACTTGCACTCCGGTCTTTATTTTCACCAGAGTGTAAATTCCCCCTGTCGAAGTATCGTACGATGCATAATCGCGTTGAAGAATGTATTATGTTCGGCGTAAAGGACGAATCGTCTATAGCGTGAGGGAATAGGTCGCGTAATTCGTCTGCAGCGATTGAATAGAGGCCTTCGAGACTCGCCTCCTAACCAACGGACTCACCGTTTCGCTTCGTACCTTTTTCTTTTCTTTTTTTAATTTATTCTAGAGAGACATGTCTCGTGACTCGAAGCTATCCGCAAATCGGTCGCGGATTGAAGTTGGCGACGCGATCCGGGAGACTCGGCTGAATCGGGCTGAGTTTGCCTAAAGCGACATTCAAAAAGTTATCCTCAATAAATGAGAGAAGCAAACGATCATTAAAACCAACTGCCAAAGATTTTTTTTTTAACCCTGTCCCTCCGTAAACATTTAATTTCACGCCACTTACATTTCATTTTTGATCCAAACATTTAAGTTTTGGAAACGTGCGCGCTTGAACGCGAGAGCAACGGGGGCGGGAGTTCTGCGCGCAACTTCATTTCAGACCTCGCGATGCGTCATGTTGCTTAGTTATGAATATGAATACAGCAACGCAAAACTTGAAATTGTTTTCGCGCGTTTGTACAGTCGTTTAATTATCTCGTATGCTATTTGTTTCTGTGTAGTTATAAAAGACGAAAATTTAATAAAGAGAGCAGTCTTTATCGCTAAAGCAGACTAAGGCAGTTTTTCTTATCTTTACCCCATATATGAGTACTTTATTTCATATGTTCTAGGGCCGATTGTTCCAACTTCTTGGTAAAGTTTACCTGTTAGGTAAGTAACAAGATTATCCAATCACGTGCGCGGATTGTCAGATTTACCTAACAGGTAAACTTTACCAAAAGATGAAACAATCAGCCTTTAGGCTGCCTTCCCATGGAGAAAGAAACAACGGAACGGAATATAGATAAAATTGATAGAAAAAAGATAGGATGAGGGTAAAGCGTCGTTTATAATAGGCCGTAACCGTAATTTAGTGGCCGTAACCGTAGAGGCCGTTACCGTAATCTGTAAAGGAGCGATTTATAATAGCCAGTACCGATGTTACGGCCACGGTATAATCACATAACTTTAAAGATCATTAGTCATATAAATAAATTTTAAATTTAATAAAAAGTATGGATTTGTCCGAAATAGCAATGTGTGGAATGTTCTTATCAATTCTGGGGCTAGCATATACTGAATATGCAGACGCACCGTTAAATAAAAAAATCAGGAACAAACGTCGTTGGAGTGTACGTCCAATAAATAAAAAAAGAAAAGATAAAGGACATTTTTATAATTTATTTAAAGACATGGCTACAGTGGATAATGAAGAAAAGTTCTTTTGCACTTGAATCCCTTGGTATTTTGCACTTTTCCATTCTTTTGTACTTTTTTCGTATTTTTCCGTGGCCGTAGGCCGGTAAAGATAAAGTTGAGTCAACTTTTCGGTTACAGTCAAAATCAACAGATTTTTGCCGGCTATTATAAATGGTAATACGGGTTTCCTATCTTCTAACTTTTACGGCACCGGTCTAAGTTAACGGTTACGGCCTATTATAAACGACGCTTTATCCTCTCCTATCTCTTTTCTGTCAATATTCCGTTCCGTAGTTTCTTTCTCCATGGGAAGGCAGCTTAAGGGTGCTGTCCCATGGGCACGGAAAACGGAATCGGAAAGGTGAAGTGATAGGGGTAACCAATCAGCATCGTTCCATTCCGATTTTAAGTAGCCTGGCTTCCCATGGGGCATATTTTTCGGAAACGGAAATTTTTCGTACTGTCATCATTAGTGATCACTAGCGATTAAGAATGGCTGCGTTCAGCAGAACGTTTGTTTTGCAACTGTTGGAAATTTCCTTCGCGCTAATTGGATCATACTTTTAGATCTAGAAGAATGATCCTATCTCAGCAGACAATCATAAAACGGTTGCAAAACTGTTGAGTCTGCTGAACGCAGCCATTAATATTGAAAAAATTCAACTAAAAGGAACATTGAAAAGGAAAGGTGGAAAATGTCATCTGTAAGTATTGTAATTACATGTATGTTAAATTATTTTATATTAGATTATAATAATGATTTTGCATACATTTCTAACCTAACATCATATGTACAATATGCCAGATACTCAGGGAAAACAAGGAAATAAATATTATGTCAATTTGACGTCATTGTGACTGATTATTGACCGAATCTACATCATTGGCTGCGTTCAGCAGAACGTTTGTTTTGCAACTGTTGGAAGTTTCCTTCGCGCTAATTGGATCATACTTTTAGATCTAGAAGAATGGTCCTATCTCAGCAGACAATCATAAAACGGTTGCAAAACTGTTGAATCTGCTGAACGCAGCCATTTTTTCGTCATGATTCGATCAATATAATGTGAAATTGATATTATTTCGACTTTCTGTTTTCATTGGGTAATTAAGCTATCTGGAGATGCTGTCTTTTTCGAAACTCTCTTTGCCAAGCTAACTGTGGAGTTCTTTGTGTGCCATTGTATTATATTTTTTATAAGAAATAATCGTGCTGTTTTCGCTTTCATCTTTTCCTACAAGAATCAAATAAAAAATATTTAATATATATAAACCAAAACATGGTTAGAGATGTATGCAAAACTATCATTATAATCTAATATAAAATAATTTAACATACACGTAATTACAATACTTACAGATGATATTTTCCACCTTTTCAATGCTCCTTTTAGTTGAATTTTTTCAATATTATTCTTAATCGCTAGTGATCACTGGTGATTGACAGTACGAAAAATTTCCGTTTCC
>NW_017257610.1:65941-67240 GCF_001594055.1 Mycetomoellerius zeteki
TCGGTATAAGTTATCGGTTACAGCCATTATAAATCAGGCTTTAGGATGCTTTCCCGTAATGCAGGATCTACAATAGAAGTCGTAGCAGTCGTAGAGACTTGAGTCGTAGAAAATTGACCAATCACAGTCGAATATGAAAAGAATAATCAACTGTGATTGGTCAATTTTCTACGATTTAAGACCCTACGATCAATTGATGTTGATTGGACTGCAACGCTTGCGACGCTGCGATGCGACTAATGTAGAACCAGCTTCAGTCGCATCTCAGCGTTGCAAGCGTTGCGGTCCAATCAACGTCAGGCTAGCTCGACTCTGATTGGACTGCAATGCTTGCGACACGCTTGTGACGCGACTAATGTAGAACCAGCTTTATAGCGTTTTCGGCCCGATCGGGTTTGTAACCTGGGTTGAATTAATCTTTCCTATGATTGATGTTACACGCTCTACCAATAGGAAAGCACAAAACACCATTAATCCAACCCAGGTTAGTGCAAACCCGGGTACTTATCAGGCTGCCTTTCCATGGAGAAAGAAACCACGGAACGGAATATTTACAGAAAAGAGATAGGATGAGGGTTATCCTTAGGCCGGAATCAGACTACGCATTGAAGATTGAGATCGAAGATTGAAGATTGAAATTTGACCAATGAGGGCAAAGGAATTTTAGCTCTTATTGTTTTGATTGGTCAAATTTCAATCTTTCAATCTTCAATCTCAATCTTCAATGCCTAGTCTGATTCTAGCCTTAGACCTGTTCTTTTTGGTTGAACTTTTACACCAGTTCATCTTTCTTCCTCTTCTTTCCTCCTGGAAAGAAAAGGAGAAAGATGAACTAGTGCAAAAATTCAGCCAAAAAGAACAGGCCTCTTATGTGGTTTCTTCGTGGTTTATTTGTAATTATTGTGTTTTCTATTTTATGACATAAGTCGGCACAAATGTCGTTCTATTTTTTTATTCACTAAATGTTAAGAAAGATAGAATGATGCTTATGTGTCGACTTGTGTTATTAAATGGAAAACACATCATTGCTGAATGTTTAGTCAGTACGAATGAGAGTTTAATTCGATCTAAAATTTGGCGCCGTCCAGAATTCGGCTATTATAATAATAATATAAATTGTATTTTTCCAATTTAGGATAGCTCTCAAAAGTTATCTTCGATATAAAGAAAGAAAGATATTTAAAACGAGTTGTCAAAATGTTTTTTATGCAGATGCCTCTCACCAGATGCCAATTTTGTTACGGTTTACGACATCGAGACTAGCGCCATCGGTCGGTGGCCTGACGCAACCGGTAGCAC
>NW_017257610.1:69770-77894 GCF_001594055.1 Mycetomoellerius zeteki
GTGTGTGTGTGTGTGTGTGTGTGTGTGTGTGTGTGTGTGTGTGTGTGTGTGTGTGTGATATATATATCTAAAATGTCCTCTATCTATGTCTCTTGATAGGCTTCATACACGCCGATCGCCCGAGAAAACATTTCGGTTGCTTGACGCTTCATTCGATGAGACTACGAACTACGGCTATACGACAGAACAGCGAGTCAGCGAGAAGGATTCTCTCTCTCAGATTCTCTTTTGCTGTCTCGTTCGCTCTCAGCGCGCCAAAGGAACAAGGAGAGAACGTAGTGCGACGAGGACAGAGCGAGTCGGCTGGCTTCTGCTACCAGAGTCACACGTACACGAGCTTGTGCTTGGTGTGTGCTACCGGTTGCGCCAGGTCGCCGACCGATGGCGCTAGTCTCGATGTCGTAAACCGTAACAAAATTGTTGTAGGCTGCGGTCCACTTGATGCTACAAACGCTTCGAAGCGTTTGAGCGACCAATTAGAACACAGAATTTTACGAATTGACTAATCAAAGAATGCTTTGAAGCGTTTGTAGCGTCAAGTGGACCGCAGCCTTAATCAATTAATCACAATATAAATGCATCTCGATTAAAATCTCGACTAATCTCGATAAAGATTCAAATTTTGAGATGTTATCAATCTCGAACGCGCTGCACTGCAGTGCCAGAGATGGCACCAAAGATCCTAAATTCCTTTTAAGGTTTTTTAATGTCGTAAATATAACATTATAAATATGATACTGAGGAGAATACGTTTTAAAGTTTCTGAGACATCGGTTTGTATATAGTGCCATAAATTAAGTAAATTCCATTCCGACACTTAATAATTTAAGATTTCGAATATCTACGGTTTATCCACAGTTGGCGCAAGAGCCACAAACATGTATACTTAAGCTATTTGAACATTTAAAAAATTCCACCAACCAATCAAATATTTTTTCTGTACATGTGTATCCCTCTTTCTCTTGTGTCGTTCAATCTTTTGAAGAGCCCTCGAAGCTTTCGAAGTTCTTGTATCTGCATCTGTGAATCCATCTTTATGCGAGAGGAGGTCCTCCAAGGTCGTAAAAATTTTCGCTCATTGTGACGATGCACCGAACGTCACGTATGCAAAGGATCGCAACCTGGACGGTGTACCTTCGAAGCTATGATTTTCGATTAATCTTTTTTCTCGAGTGGCTCGCAATATCACGAGATGGATATGGGTGACGAGCTCGAACAGATAAGAAATTAACCTAGAACAATAGATTCGATCGTACGTAAACAAGGTATGGATGTCTCAAATCGTTAATCGGCCTGCTGGCTTCGTGTTAACATTTTTTTTTATCACGTCACACATATCTTTCACCCTGGACAAATTTTTTACAGGCACTCGAACCGTATTTATTCTCTACACAGAATCACATAATCGATTTTTAGAATACATCATGTTTCGTCTACTGTTGTCTCGCAATCTTACGTCGTTGTCAAAGTGTATGTTGCTTAGAAATGAATGTAAACAGATCCATCATTCGTAAGTACAATTTATGTTTCACTGATAATGAGCAAAAAATAAGTTGTTTATTAAGTATTCATAGTCCGTTCTTGTTTTAAGATTATCTTAAATAATATCTTAAAATGCTAATATGGCTCTCTGATTGATTCACGACATCTTAAGACTGTACTTAGTCAATCTCAAACATAAGAATCGACTATAAATACTTATTTAAGTTTAACATACACAAATCTATTGCATTAGCTGCAAAATCCTGGTGGTTGGAGGCGGTACTGCTGGCTGTTCGATGACTGCAAAACTGTCAAGAAAGATAAATGATCCAAAGCAAGTTATCGTGTTAGAACCCAATGATGTAAGTAATAAATAAAAATCACATTATATTTTTATTCGACAATTTTAAAACATTTTTTTAGATACATTATTATCAACCCTTGTTTACTTTGGTTGGTGGTGGTATCAGTTCTTATGCATCATCGAAAAAGTATACAAAAGATGTTTTGCCAAAGAAAGCGAAATGGTTGAAAACTTCCATCATCGAATTTCAACCAGACGCTAACAAAGTGTCGACACATCATGGAGATACTATACAATACGACATTATGATCGTTGCACTTGGTTTGCAGTTGTATTGGGACAAAGTAAGATATCAGATAGTGACTAAACTGAATTTGTATAATGCATCTACAAAATGCAAAAATATTTTTCACAGATTCCAGGTCTCTTGGACAGTGTATATGATCCTGATGCACAAGTATGTTCTATTTACGGTCCCGACACTGTACCCCACGTTTACCAGAAAATAAAAAATACTGGACAAGGAACCGCAATATTCACATTTCCAAATACTCCGGTTAAATGCCCGGGTGCACCTCAAAAGATTGCCTATATTGCTGAGGATTACTACCGCAATGTATGCCTATACAATTATAATATGTTAACTTGCAAGAAGAATTTTCAATTAATTATTTATTTTTTACTTAAAGCATAAATTGCGAAATAACATCGATGTCGTATATAACACTGCGTTGCCAGTTATATTCGGAGTTAAAAAATACGCCGATTCCCTCTGGGGCGTTTGTAAACAAAGAGACATCACTGTCAATCTTCAAACAAATCTGGTAAAGATAGACCCGAGCAAACAACAGGCCACGTTTGAGAAACTAAACTCACCGGGAGAGACATTAGTTCAGGAAGTATGTTTTATTTATGATAAAGGATTAAATATTACCAATATAAATTTAATATTGTTATTGTATTAGTATTCTCTCCTCCATGTGACGCCTCCAATGGGACCACCTACAGTTTTGAAGAAACATCCAGGATTGACTAACGAAGCCGGATTTCTCTACGTTGATCCTAAAACGCTGCGACATACGAAATATCCAAATATATTTGGCATAGGTGATTGCACAAGTACACCAAATTCTAAGACAATGGCCGCAATAGGTAAAGAAAGAATATATTTTAAATTTAAGAAACAGTAAAATATCATGATTACACTTATATCATGTCTGTTAAATAGCCGCACAGGGAAAAGTGTTATACCAGAATATATTGGATGATTTGGCTGGCAAACCAATCATGATGGCTTATGATGGGTATGCGTCATGTCCATTAGTTACCGGCTATGGCAAGTGCATTCTAGCAGAGTTTGACTATAATTTACAACCAAAGGAAACCTTTCCAGTGAATCAAGGAAAAGAATTTTACATTATGTTTTTGCTAAAGAAATATCTTTTCCCATTCATATACTGGCATTTGATGTTAAGGTGAGATAATTTAAATAAACACCACAAATGTATACATGTGCAATTTTTAGTTAAATTTTTGTACATATTACTAAATATAGTTTTTATATACAGAGGTTACTGGAACGGACCAGAATTCTTCCGCAAACTTACAAAAGTTCTAAAGAAGGATTAGTGTTCATCAAAGAGAAATATGCTTCGTGCCTTTTTCGCAACTAAGTAAAGCAGTGCTCGCAAGAATCTGCACATTTCGAGTCGATTCAAAAAAAACCCCCCCACTACCGTTCGAGGCTCAGCGGCCTAGTTGCCTATTGCGCGCGCGACATTGTGGCTCAGGAGCGTGTC
This sequence comes from Mycetomoellerius zeteki, assembly GCF_001594055.1. Lineage (NCBI taxonomy): Eukaryota > Metazoa > Arthropoda > Insecta > Hymenoptera > Formicidae > Mycetomoellerius > Mycetomoellerius zeteki. The sequence continues at coordinate 73,356 of NW_017257610.1, forward strand.
CCTATACTAAAAATATACTAGGAGCGCACCTTCCGCCAAATCATTATTGAAATATATTTTTTATTAAAAAATTTATTTCTATTAACATAAAATTTTCTATTGTTAATGTATTCATTGTTCTTTATGATATACTTATATTTTAACGTAGTTTTCCCGATACATTACTTAATTATGTATACATTTTTTATTATTTATGTTGTGTTGTATACATAAATTTTTTTAATAAAATATTTCAATAAGTAGAGGGAGCCCGCAAGAATCAGCTCGAAATGTGTAGATTCTTGCGAGCACTGAAGTAAAGAATGATGCCGTGTGTGTGTGTGTCTCTAGTTAACGATCGCTACACACGCATGTACATACATACATATATGTATGTATATATATATATATATATATAATCTCTTCCTATATTTCTCACATAAAGTTAGACATATAATAAAATTTAATAATATATACAATTATAATGTGTATATAATTTATATACATTATATGAAATATATTTACATGCATGTTGGGATATTGTAATAATATTAAAATAATATACTTTTGTTAGAATATTTGAACGAATTTAAATGAGATTCATGAAAATTCTTATTACAAGAAAATAATAGCGAATTCGATCGTTTGCACTACACTAGATCAGTGTATACTAAAAGCAGCTTTACATGAAATTAGCAAAGTTAAATGTAAAAGTATATAAGTATTTTAAACGATTAATTATCTACTAACGAGATATTGTCACGTTATTTAACAAAATATATATGTATCATTTCTTTGTCAAAATTGATTATATTATATCACTGCATTAGATATTTTATGTAAAGCAGCTTTTAATATACACTGATCTAGTGTAGTGCGTGTGATCAAATTCATTATAAATAATCGAGTTTTTTTGTAATTGAAATTTTTTTTCTCCTTACCAACATTCTTCTAGGGAAATTTATATTTAAGCAGTTAGCAACTCTGGTCTGGTGGACACGTAAAAAATCAGTTATTTGCAGTTATTTGACGTAAACATGGATGGTCAACCATTGGTAGGTTTTTAAGACAAATATCAATTATTTTGCCATACATGTCAATTAAAAAATCTTGAAGCATATATTCGTGATAAATATATTGTGGTATATTCGCGCGAGAAAACCGCAGTAAATATTTTAAAGTTGCTTGACATAACCTGAACGTGGCACAACGAGAACCTATTCCTAATTCAATTTCTAATGAGTCATATGGTAAAATCGATTGTTATTTTTAATTCATCCTATCAGTTTTACTTTTTTGCATCATTCTTGACGCAGAAAGAGAAAAGAAAAAAACATTGATATGATTTCGGATTGCTTAATATAACCAATCAAAATCTTGTACTGCATATGTATTCTATTAGATATTCTATTTCTAGTATGTTCTCGTTTATAAAGATACGTGTAGTTTTATTACTCACGAAATTGAATTTAGAAAATGATTTTAGGAACCTACGTTGTATACAGTGAAAGGAATGGCCATCCTTGACAATGATGGCAACAGGATACTGGCAAAATACTATGATAAAAATGTGTTTCCAACATCAAAAGAGCAAAAAACTTTCGAGAAAAATCTATTTAGTAAAACACACCGAGCAAATGCAGAGATCATCATGTTGGATGGTTTGACTTGTGTCTACAGAAGTAGCGTTGATTTATTTTTCTATGTTATGGGCAGCTCACATGAAAACGAAGTTTGTATAATTATACAACTGTCAAGTATTTCGAATATTATCATGGAGCATTAATTTATTGGGCTTGTTTCAGTTGATCTTAATGAGTGTCCTAAACTGCCTGTACGACTCAGTTACTTCGATCCTCAGAAGGAATGTGGAGAAGAGAACGGTACTGGATAGCTTGGACATAGTAATGCTAGCGATGGATGAAATTTGCGATGGCGGGTAAATAGAACATTTAATTAATTTTTAATGTAATATAACAGTAATAAGATAAAAATTGATCTTTTCAGTATAATTTTGGATGCGGATGCAACAAGTGTGGTGCAGAGGGTAGCACTGCGAACGGATGACATTCCACTTGGAGAACAAACAGTAGCGCAGGTATACCTCATCTCTCTTAATATATTTTTTCTCAAGTTACAATTTCGATTCACACATTTGACGAGAATTGTTTTTTGTTCTAGGTATTGCAATCAGCTAAAGAACAGCTTAAATGGTCATTATTAAAATAAACACTTTATATATTATTCTTTCTTGTAAACAGGTACGCAATATATATCATAAAATACTGTATAATATGAGACTTCAATGAAAATATCTATAAATATTTTTATTTAAACTATTAGTTTATTTTTCATTGAAAAATTTTTTGAAATATAGAAAATTGTTAGAAACTAAAAAACTCTTTTAGATTTTAAATAATGTAGTTTCCCTTTTCCAATTATATTCTCCTAATACTTTATCAATTTGTAAGATTCTTAATTATTCCAATTTAAAATTCAGAATTCCTAGAAATGCGATTTTTGAAAATTTATATGTTTTCTATCCCAGAGAATATTGAGATGTCATATAAGACATTTTAAAATGTCATAAAGACGTTTTAAAATTCATGAGATATTTTTTTGGAAGTATCAGAAAGACGTCTTTAGGATGTCTAAGGCCACAAGCTAGGTCTACAACCTTGCTTTAAAAAGCCTTAAGTCATAAGTCGAAAAAGATTAAATGATAATAATTTCTATCTTTAAACTGTTTTTGTACAGTTTTTAGGTTTTAACCGTTAGACTTAAAGCAAATTGAGCAAAACCCAATTCTTACGGCCTAAAAGCATAAGTTCTGTGGTCGATATATCGTCACTTACAACTTAAAGCTTACGACTTACGGCCTCTTAAAGCAAGGTTGTGGACCTAGCCTTAAAGGCGTCTTTTAAAAAAGCCTTAAAGACGTCTAGTTCAAGACGTCTTTTGGATGTCTTTCAGCATGCTTATTCTTTGGGATGAAACTAACAAAATTATAGGCAGTCGATAAAGTAACTAGCAACTTTATCTGAAGAAGATATCGACATTTGTAATTATCAACACACACAAAAATGGGAAATACTTTTTTTTCATTAGATGGCGCTATTGATTTGATTCTTAAATGAATAGCCACATAGACAAGTTTCGCAAACTAAAAATTAACACTCCCATTGATATTAGAGAAATTTTAAAGAAAATGAAAAACCCTGAATTAAAAATTATAACTGAATTTCTCAATAAATATAAAGTTGTTGTTTAAAGATTATAGTGTTAAACATAGCAATTTCGTAAGGTTGTAGGTTCATCTAATATTCTATTATATTGCACTGCACTATTATATTATATTATGGTAAATTTTATTATTTTATGTTATAATGTTATATTTTATTATTCTATATTCAGTAATTAAATTAGGAACGTCCTAATATAAGATCAAATATTCAATTTTCAGCCTTTTGTGTAATTTCTTATTCCACAAGCGTCGGCAAATCAATCAAAATTGTACGAATATATCTTTTAAGTTTCTTCTAGAAATTACGCCATCTGCCTGTAACACTGCAAATGATTGTAAAATGGCTACTTATGTACCTGTTACTGGCCAATAAACGAAATTATCTATCTATGAATAGCCACTTGATTTTATTTGTCGGAGAGATCCCCGGTTTTTTTCTTTATTTAATATATTTGCAGAATAGATTTTAATATGATGCTACTACTAGAATATACTAATAATTTTGAAATATCATTTTTAACCTTCCACCAGTCATGTGAAATTTTCGAACACACTCTACAACCTGGATTGTTGAGGTCCTCACTGCAGATTCTTTAATTATTCTAGATTACATAAAAATCTGAAAAGATTGTTTATATTTGTGAAATCTCTTTAACAAGTTTTTATCATAATAAAATAACAAAAATTTTATCAAATTGGACACACACACACACACACACACACACACACACACACACACACACACACACACACACACACACACACACACACACACACACACACACACACACACACACACACACACACACACACGTTTTTTTAAAAGACGATACTGAGTCCTGTTATCTATATATTCATTTTTTTTAATTCTTAAAATTCAATTAAAAAATCGATTATTCCTTAAAAAACTCATTACATCAGAGAAAGGTTAATTATATATATGTGCGTACACATACATATTTTATGGATGTAATCATATTCTGCGTAATCTCCATTGTAAACGCGGAAAAGATATCCGTAATAATAGGAATAAATATGAGGATCATTTCCATGCGATTATAGCATCAAAATCAGTGAATTTATCGAAATTATATCAGCTTCAATCCCCCGCGTGCGTGTCTCTAATGGAACCTCGGCGATGCTGAATTGCTCACACGAACTTTTTACCCGACGGCCCCCATCGGTGCCCACCATCCCCCAGGGAAATCCAGCGAGCGAGGGTGGTCGTAGACGAGAGGGGAAAGGAGGAAGAAGAAGAAGAAGAGAGGGGAGGGGAGAGGGGGGAGGGAGAGGAGAGGAGAGGAAGGACGGGGAGG
>NW_017257610.1:77908-132012 GCF_001594055.1 Mycetomoellerius zeteki
AGAGAGAGAGAGAGAGAGAGAGAGAGAGAGAGAGAGAGAGATGGAAGTAAGGTAACGCGGCTCTATGGAGAAGCGGCGCGAGATACCCCGGTTCTCCGTTTATCCGTTCTCACGTGACGATCCGTGGACGACCCGTTTCGATCGCGTCCGTTGGTTACTCTTTCATCGGCCTCCTCCGCGCTGGGAATTTTCAATTTGATTACAAACTGCCCGAACGCCACCCAGTCCACCCTCCTGCGCCGCGCGTTTCCGCTTTTCCTCCTCCTCCTCCTCCTCTTCCTCCTCCTCCTCCTCTTCCTCCTCCTCCTCCTCCTCTTGCTCTTCCGCCGTCCTGTTCCACTCTTTCTTGCGCGTGGTCCGATGAAAAACTCTCGTCGCTCGATCGCGACGGAATTATTGGCCGGCCGACTTTATTTATGGCATTCATTTTCCTAGAGATCGCAACCAAGGCAGCCTGTCCACCATTTTTCTCTTCCTCTCTTTCGCTTATTTCTTTTCTTCGTCTCGTTAATTACTTGCTTATTTCCGTGCTTAATTTTACCGATATTATTAATGTTATCTATCCTCGATGCCTAATCAGTCAATACTGCTATGATTTACATTTTCTTCTGCTTTTGTAAATAATTATTTGTTAATTATTCTTGCACTGTGTAGTAAACATATATTTTAGTATTGAGTAATTATTTCTTATTTCATATTATATTTTCTTTTCCATTTTATGCAGTTCTGGAACTCCGATCTACTTATCACAGAACGACAAATTAAATGGATAATTTATTGAATTTATTCAATCATTTCACTTGATTGAACTATTTCTCGCATAACTATACGTACAGATCTTTCTTTATAGCAGAATAATACTTTTCGTGCACATTTATTTGGTTCATAATTTGAAAGAAATAAAAAAAGATGAACTAAAATTACAAGAATTTAAGATAAATTGAAAAATCGATTATTTTATAATATTGAAATAAAAATATATGCGAATCTTTCCGTGATATAATCACAGTGACACGAAATAAAATATATGTTGTTCTCAATAAAATCGCTTTCAAATATCGATATGCCTTATCTCTATACTTTTCTCTTGATTTTTTTTTCTTCTAATAATCGGTCGTTTTTTTAAATGGGAAACATTTCACAACGATCCTTATAGCTTCACTCGTGCACGTTTTACGGTTACAAGATTTCCTTTTCCGAAAACCCCACACGAAGTTTCGGTGCTCCATCAATTTCTCTCCTTTTTCCGTCAACGTTCGGTCACGTCGCCCTTTTTTTTCTCACTCTCGCGCGAACCGTCGATACCGCGATTTACGACCCGTCAAGCGAGAAAACGAGTAGGACGTTGATAACGACGACACTTTGACGAGAAGCGTGCATCGTTTCCTCCTACTAGCAATGGGAATTAATTCCGGACACGCGCGCGCTTTTTTTTCTCGTTACATTATCTTTAAAATATTAAAACTAGACCTGTGCGATATTAAGTATACGTTTCTATCGCACGCGTCTTTTTAACGAAGCAGATAGATCAGAACGATACGAGAGATGTTTCGAGTGAATTGCTCGATATTTCTCCTTAATTCGTTTTACTTCAGCGAAGTAAATTTAAGACTATAATTACGATTGCGTTAACTCCTTCAAATTTGATTTTAATGGAACCATGTTGACAATTTTTTTTTAAATTTAATTCAAGCACTTTAATAAGTACCCAGCAAACAAGCTGACGTTATTTATCGTCATTTTAACGTCATTTTGACAATAAATAACGTCAGTTTGTTTGCTGGATAGATAATTTATACTAAACAATTAATTTTTTTAAATGTTGACTATTTTTTTAACATATACATTTGTTATGTACATCTGATCTCAGATGATGTCGATAGAATTAAACAATTTCGAGGGATAATGTCTTCAAATTTGATGTACATTACAATAATTAATGTAAACAGGATCTGAAGCAGTTAATGGGTCTTCAATCAAAAATCATGTTTTAGAAAAATCTTTAAAAAAAAGATAAATATATGGACGCTGTTAACAGGGTTGATGTTGCGATATCATTTGAATACCGCCAACGTTGCCATTATTGCTACTTCATGACTGAGAGCTATAAAACGGCAACTTATACATTATTGGGTAGTTTGTCTGGCAATCTTAAATACATCCGAGTGCGTGATGTGCACGTACCGGAAAGAGGCGCTCTTTCGTAAATCAATAACTCCGACGAGAAAGAAAGAGAGAGAGGGGGGAGGGGGGGCTCGTTGCGAACGGCACATGCTAAACGCGCCCATTAAACGGACTGGGATCGAATCTCGTTTCTAATGTTCTCGCGTACGGTGGTCCAGGTGGCTCGGCAAGGGCAATTAAACGTATAAACGGCGTGAATTAGCCGCAAGAATTGGCCCGGCCCGGCGCTTTTCAATGGACCGCGCCAGAGGCTGTCGTTGGGCATCAGGGGCCATTTAACACGATGACATCCCATTTACCACCCCCGCACAAAGACCCCGGCCGCGACTAGACCAGACAAGCAAAACCCTGGAAACCCATATGTCAGCACGTGCCACAGTCGCCGTGCGCCACGTTGCTCTCTTTCATGCACGATTGTATGTGGAGCCGAGCCCCGGGCGCCGTAATCGTCGGCTGGTTTTGGAAAATTATTTCCTGGGATAAAGCGACGATCTCGCGATTAATCTAGTTTCGACGGGACTCTCTTCACTTCTCTATTCCTTATCCCCGCGTGATCCCCAAGATTCACGCGCTGTTATGTATAAATTATAAATGTATTACGAGCAGCGAGACACTCCTATATGTATGTACACGAATCTATTTGTAATATCTTAATTATTTCTCGTTGCTGCACGCGCGCGCGCGCACACACACACACACACACACACACACACACACACACACACACACACACACACACACACACACACACCACTATTTTATAAGATTTCTTTTATGGATTCCTTCCTTCCCCCTCGCCATTATTTGGCCATCGCACATCTCTCTCTTTCTTTCTCATTCATGTAACTTTCTCTGTTTTCACTGCATCCAAATAATGTTGCATATAATAATGTTGTAAGTAATAACTAATTGTAAGTAATAAACTAATAACGATTTATTTGCAACATTGAAATAATAATCTTCGTGTTGATCAATAATCGAGAGAAAAATAAAAGAAAAGCAAGAAAGAGAGGAGAAACGACAGTGAAAAAAGTATAATAAAAATAATGAATTCTTTTAAACAATACTAAATCTATAGGACCGTACATGTGAGAACACAACCAATAGGAAATAATAATGCCTTTAACGGTCTAGCTGGATCTTAAATGCTCTCTCTCTCTCTCTCTCTCTCTCTCTCTCTCTCTCTCTCTCTCTCTCTCTCTCTCTTTGTATAATTCTGTGTGAATTTATGTACTACGATTTTAATAATGCTGAATGATATATTAAAATCTATAAATAATTAATTTTTATTGCGAAAAATATTATCTCGGTCGGGAGTCGAACCTAGATCTCTTGCATTCCGTACAAGCGTTCTAAGCTTTTGAACCGAATTCTTTTAAATTTTTTGTATAAGTACTGATTCTAGAAACTTACAATACATAACTAACACCGTAAAAGACATGAAAATATAATAAGAGTTGATACAAAAAATTTCGGTTTTTTTTAAGTATTGCCCTTTAGTTTTTTTACCTCCGTAACTGTCACATTATGTGTTATTTCTGCAATGGATATTACGTAAAACTAATTTTATTCTTTGAAAATGCCGACTGTCAAGATTCATTGCGTTGTTCACAATGTCTCACCAGGTATTCAATGTTTTATTATCTGTGGACCTTTTCGAATGCAATGTTCACAATTTTTTGCTTTCTTTACTTCTAATTCTTATTATTCTTCTTGCTAATATTATTATATATTTAGAAAGTAGATTTAGGCCCGGTTGCACCAACGTTACTTTGACTTTTGTCAAGTGAGACTTAAAACTCTCTTTGTTTCGTTTTAAAGCCGAAAAGAGACAGGAACAAAGAGAGTTTTAAGCCTCGCTTAAAATTAAAGTAATGCAACCGTTTGTGCAACCGGGCTTCAGAATAATAAACTTTCCCAAAAATAAGGTACTCCCACTGAGAAAAAATTTATCTAAGAAGCAGTATCTAAGAAGCGATATTAACTAACCTTGCAAACACTAACTTAATCGGATAAAACTGTGATTCAAACAATGTAATTGATATTTCCAAATAAGTTTAAATTATAGACGCGATGTGTTCGAATCTGCAGAGAAACTTCGGAAATAAATGTTCGATATCGGCTTTATCATTCGTATTATATGAATTACACTCTTTGTTTTCGAGAGCGCTTAGTCATTCAAATGATATCAAATTTTTAAAAGTCAGCTAAAGTGGCTGAAACTATGATATTTTGTGGATTATAAGATGCTGATGAAAAGTTTCCTTAGGCAATAAAACCATAAAAACTGGACAGATTTTGTTGTAGCACTATTTGAAAGATACTAATTTGAAAGCGGATTGAAAAATAGATGTCTTATCTGCTAAATTATCATTTTTGATAACTATACCTTAATTTGCATGCACACAATGCATGATTAATGCAAAGTCTTTTAAAAATGTTATATGAATAATGTTTTAATCTAAAATAATTATTTATGACTATTAAGAAAATAAATTATGATGACCCATTTGACTTCCTGAAAATTTTTCTTTTCATGAAAGCGAGAATATATAATTATTAAACACTTATGTGTCTGTATTTGAATATTTAATTCTTTACAGGCATTCAATCTTTAACGTCGTTGTTACACTTCTTTCACAATAGAAAGAAGATTCTCGGTATCTCTGATGAGAGAAAGAGAAGTGACTGAAGGAAGTCCCCCTGACAAATACGCCGCTGTACGTTATGAATGCTTGATGATGGCGTTTCACGACTCACGCTACGTTCTTGGAAAAGGGGTTGCAAGGGTCGAGGGGAGGATTCTCCATCCTCTTTACCCGACCATGTATCTTGGCGCGCGTATACCTATGTCCCCTCCACTACGATACTCTCTTTCCACTACCTTCGTCGTCGTCGTCGCCACGATCCTTTCCTCCGCTACCGCCAATCATCGACGAGAAACGAAGCGAGAGGTGGTGAAGCGGAACCCTCTCTTTGTCGCTTGACTCGATCGCTACTGAACTACTACATCAAGACAATACGGTACTCTTCCGCACTAAATATATTTACGAAAGTCCCGCTGTGTAGCTTTTCTCGAGTGAGATAGCATTTTCGAAAATAATAATTAATCGCGGTTAATTCACTACTCGAGCTTTAAAATATATATCGCATACTCTCTAAACTTTTAGAGTGAATCTCACTCTAAAGAATGAAATCTTACTCTTAAAGATTGAAAATTAAGCCACTCTTTTTTAAGACTAGCTCAATTTTCATTCTTTAGAGTGAGATTCCACTCCAAAAAATTTAGGGAGTATATCTATCAGATTATAAGAAATACAAATTATAGATATGGAAAATCATATACACTGCGAAATATAAGACTAAGGCCCGGTAATAATAATAATTGCACCAATATTACCTTGACTTTAAGCAAAACTTAAAACTCTCTCTGTCTCGTTTTAAAGCGAAAGAGAGACAGAGACAGAAAGAATTTTAAACTTTGCTTAAAGTCAAAGTAACGTTGGTTCAATCGGGCCTAAATCATCTGATCATTTATTTAATTCAAAGTTAAGAGATCGTTGATAATCATTATCTTAAATTATTGAATACATTCTCGTTATGAGCTTTGTTAAATTATTGGATACATGTTCGCCAGTTTCGATGCTTTTTAATTGCGGTGCCTGTTAAAAGCATATTGCCGACACGTACGAAACAACTCATCGCGAAGTAGACTATAATAACGCCTTGATTGTTATACCTTCGTCTAACGATGCCGCGGACATTGAACAATGCCCGGCGATCTATCTAAGTCCATCCGACTTAACACCGGGGGGGTGAAACAGGTCGCAAGTATGTATGCGCGGGCCGAATGATACCGAAGTCGAAACGAAAGGGTCCGATTTGTCCGCTTATGGTCCCTGCTCTCCTTTAATCTCACCCTCCCTCCCTTCTCTCTTCTCTCGCCCCTCCCTCTAGCTCTACGGGATACGTGCGACAGGTATATTCTTAGGTCCGTGGAACCTTTCGTCCTTTTTCATCCGACAGCAGCGTCTACCCAATGACGCGCTACACTGCCACGACCAATCGTCGGCGAGCACCGAAACAAGGAGGTGGTGAACGAGCTCCCTTTCGTCCCCTCCATGGCCCATGCCAGTGCCGTCCGGTGGGGTATACAACTATACACGCGCTTACGGACTTCCTCGTTTCACAACTCCACGTATCGACCCGACAGATCTCTCCTTTCCCTCCGCGCCGATAAGCGAGAGAGACCAGAGCCATGATGGCCGCTGGATGTTTCGGCGTTATATACGCGTTATGTACAATATGTAGCAACGTAGCACGCGTAGCCTAGCCGCTGCGCCGGCCCCGGCCGGGCTGATCTTTGAAGCGGCGCGTGGATCGAATTCAAAATTAATCCTTCCGCTCCAATCAATTAAATCCCCGACTGCAGGTGTTTAACTCTTGCACAACCCACACTTCGTGATCGAGCTACCTCTTCTGGTCTTCTCTAACGAGATATCTCGAAGAAGAGTCAAGGAAGCGATTTGCCAATTATTCCTAATGATATTTAAAGGCGTCGGTGTATCAGAATAATAAATCGAATTAGTAGGACCAACATTTCTTCATTATCTTTTTTTAAATTCTTATTCTCGTTCATATTTATTCATTATTTAAGATTCTCTACGATTGACAATGGATAATTGTTATCCAGCAATATCTAATTAATTCTTTCGCTGAATGTGGTATTTTTCACTCATGTGTGTTTAATCTTATCGATCGATTTTTCCTTAATTATTGTTTACGTCGCTCGAAAAAGATGTTCTAATCTACATATATTTATTATTGCAATTAATATTACCACATGTTGTGTGTGTGTGCTCCGGTGATAGAACTGGGAGAACGCCTGGATGGAATACAGGAGATTCGGTTTCAAATCCCGGCTGGAGTAGTAATTTTCACAACAAATTATTTACAGTTTTTAAGATGCTTATTAGCGTCAAATCATTAACAGTTTTCTATAAAATGCTTATCAATCATATTAAATTGCTTATTGTCAATTAATTTGTAATTATTACTACTCCAGCTTTGGTTTAAGACTGTGTTTCGACAAATTAATCAGTGTATTACAGTGTATAATACAGTGTATAATACAGTTAACTTGAACTGCAAATTGTAAATTCACAAGAAATATTAGGTACGCGCGAAGGATCGCCTTAATAGAATATAGCATTTTTCACTCTTGTGTCTAATTCTTTCAATTTTTCTCTCTCTCTCGTTGCGATTATTTTATTTTATATAATTGAATTATATATATCATTGAAAAAAGAAGTGTTTAATTTTAAGATATTAAAATATTTTATTTTTGACTCCATTTTTTAAACATTTAAAGATGTTTTAGTTTTAAACTTTTTAAATGGACAAAACATCTTTAAGTGTTTAAAAAATGGGAACAAGAATAAAACACATTTCTTTTTACAGTGATAAACTTCGAAAATTTAAACCACGTGGTTGAAAGTACATAGTTTACAAGAGGTCGTCTTTGTACGAGATCGTAGCGAGAAAGGTCGCGGTCCTTTATTCGTAATTACGCAATGAAGAGAACACGTCGTTATGGATGCACCTATACGTTCGCGCGGGCTCGCCGCGATCGCGAGTTTAACGGGTATATATATTCCATGTTGCTGGGGATCTCGTGTGTACACATACATATATACCGACGTGCTCGCCAGATCAGAGGTCGTAACAGCGCGGTGCCCAGTGCCTTATTGCCACCTACCACCTTACGCTGGAGAGAGAGAGAGAGAGAGAGAGAGAGAGAGGAGAGAGAGAGTGAGAGCCCTCTCCCTTCCAATCCTCGATCCTTCCCTGGCGATATCCTCTCGTGCCGTAGACATGCCGGATAGGAGAATCTACACGAGCATACAGAATATACAATACATGTGTCCGTACGTGTGCAAGCGTATATACGCACATATATATGTACATTATACAATACATACATTTGTACAGGCTAAGTCATAGAGGGATGTTGACGGTCCCATTGACTGCTGTTACGCTCTATGTATACGCAAATCACCATTATTGCATTTATTTAACAATGGATTCTTTAATCAATGAAAGAAATATCTATATTCTTGAAACATATTTGTCACAAAATTTGTCTTGAATAAGGCTTGCACAATGAAAGCATACCTATAATATACGCACAATAGAAACAGAAAATAACGAACTTTAAACTAACTACTATAGATAATATGTATGAATCATTTTGTTAAATATAATATATGCCACATATAGTTTCTAATAGCCTCCGTCTTCATGATGATATTAGGTTTAGAGTGATAATTTTTTTTGAACGTCGCTGTAGGATGCCAGTACACAAACGTACCGCGCAGGTATTGTATACTTACTCGAAGCGCTGTAACAGCAAGGTAGCGAGCTGCTTCGTATATTCGGCGTCTACAAGAAAATGTTGCCATCTAACTCGAGATTAGCATCAGGGACGCTCCTATTCTTGTGAATTTTCTCCGGCTTTTCAATCATCCTGTATACAAACGAATAATCTCGGCCATTAGTATGTGTGCGGGTCATGACACAGGAATGAACTATTTTCTGCTAGCGAAATCATGTTTTCTAATATCCGACCATTTAAATCCGATTTATTTAAATGACGGCATTAAACGATGTTTAAACGGATTATAAATATTATCACAAACATATGCAACAAATAAATAACTAAATAGATATAAGTATATATATGTATATATGTCATAAAGCTATAAGATTATTTATACGGATTGTAATACGTATAATGTATTATATATGTTAAAATTTAAATAATGTATTTTGCAATCCGCATTAATCCGTAAATAATTTTATTATTTACAGTATTTGAAATATTTTTATTTGGAAATTATAACAGAAATATTTACTTTTATCTTTGAATATCCAAATAATTTTATATATAACTATGAAATCCCGATTATAATTTTTTTTATAATTATAATAAGTACAAATAAGTAACAAAATAAATTGCATATATAATTAAATAAATTATTTAAAGATGATTTAATATAGAATATGTTAACAAATGCTTAAACTAAAAATAGATGTAAGATGAGCAATGGATAGTTTTTATATGAAATAAATTTTTGTAAATAATAAAACACAGAAAGTTCGTAATCGAAGCGAGCAACAAAAGCTGCGTCCCTGGCAAACGACCTCGGCGATATCCTTCCACAAGGTGGCCATGTTACATTCCCTGAAGCGGTAAAGCCCTGCCGACTAATAAGTTTCATCCCCCGCGTAGTGAGCACCAATTATGAACTTGCTCCGGCCATAATTAAAAAATGTAATTTTGCCGCCAGAGCTCCTCGATCTTCCCTTAACACCTTAACGATCTCTTACCCTGTTTCTCCTCGGAGGTATATATGCGCGGAAGAATATAACGGATTGAAATATTCACTCTCACGAACTCTCTAAGTAACCGTCTATATCTATCGTTGCCACCATTTTGCAATTTCGTCTTATTCCTTTTTATCGTATCGACTAAAATCTAATCTTATACTCTCCATCATGTATATAATATTCGCATAAAATATATAATGTACCTAATTATATGCTGTACAACTTAGAAAAATAATCATATATGTACTGTATCTTATACCGTAATTATGATCTGTTTCAAAAATAATAATAAGGATTACCGTCATAATTTTTAATTATCGCATGACTCTAAAATTTAGTGATCGTTTAACGATGCTAGTAATCTCTGAGTAGTGCTTTCAGTATCCTTCGTCTCTTCCGTCGGGTTTTCCTCACGCGAAGAGAAAAAGCCGATACTTTGACTTTCGCCGTGTTTAAGCGGCAATTAAAACGAATGACAAGTGCCGGAATTAGAACGAAATTAGGCGTACCACTCAAGAAGCTTGTCTAGGAGTGTCCTTTCACCGATCGAGCGCATCACTTCGAAAAGCACTTCGAGGACCGGTAGCAGTCGAGCTTAGCTCTTCCTGCTTCCTGCTCCTTTAATTTTTTTAAGTTCTCACCAGCATAAAAAAGGAACGACAGTCACGTCGAGTTGTGTCGCTTCGTTGAACACTTCCGTAAAGAAAAAATTCTTCCCGCATCGCTTATCGCGACAAGCAGATGCGGACGAGACTCTTTTCCTTTCTTTCGATGTTCTACTTACATGATATTTTACTTACGACGCAATCAAAGCACAAATATCGTCATTAAAGATCACTTAACACGGTCTTAGAGAATCAAATTTAGAAATTAGGAATGTGACATCACACATTTATAATATATAAAATTTTAATCAAATATTATGTTTCAATTAAATGTATAAATATTGTAACATCTTAATTAAATTTTTTAAAATTATTTTTCTTAACAATCAATCATTTTTCTTTAATTATAAACGTCGTACCAGATTTCTATTTCACCACGTTTTCCGTTTCTCTTTTCATGTACACGTCTCAAAACTTTCAAACTCTTCGTGGCAAATCGCAAATCCGGGACGAACCAGGAAATGAAATTTAATGTCTCTAATTTCGCACGATCATCCCTTAATTTAATCAAAACACCCGGAACCTTCCCGTCTTTCCCCTATACTCCTCGTTCACCCCGACGGTTAGCGCCATTATTCCCCCGCCTGCGGAATAAACGGAGCAGCCGATTTCGTTAACTCGGTTATGAACTCGGCGCCGTATTACGCACGGAGAATACATACCCCGATCCATCCTTCTCCAACCTTCATTCTCTTCCATCCTCCTCCTCCTTCTCCTCTTTCGCTTCGCAAAACCCCGGCGGGTTATGATGGCGGCTATGAGCAGGTATGCCATTAGCGCGGAAATTATATTATAATTAGGAGCGTGGGAGAGTGTAAAGGACTTCAGGAAACTTGCTATTTCATGCATAAATCTCTTCCTCACCGCATCGAACGGAACAACATTGTTCCCGAGGGTTATGGAATTTTAGGAGTCCTGAAGAAAACTACTTTAAGAATTTGGTGACGAGAAAACTTTGAAAATTGATCAACGAGCAACAACCTAGTATGTATCTTATCTTGTAATATGATATTTATAACATTAGTTTCGACTTAATTGGGTGATAGTGTAATATTATTGTAATTAATTATAAAACAAATATGCACGTTACATGATGGCAAATGCCTGGTTAATGATTGCTAGTATTTGACCATAGCTTCAATTTACAATTATGATAATAAAAAATAATGGTGAATTACGCAATCAACTCCCTAAGAAAAAATCATACCAAGTCAAAATGATGATTTTTTTGTTACGAAATTTATAACTGTTTAACTGTTGTTATTAATATTACAAATAAAAATAAAGTCATTTTGATTTTTTAATAACTTTTATGTATTCCTTGTACAATTACATAAGATGACAATTTGTTGTTTCATGCTGTATGTAATCATCGAGTCATCGCAATTTATTTTAGTGAGAATTTGACTTTCTTCATCGAAATATCCGAGCATACAATCGGTTCTTCATTCTCTATCCTGAGATTCCGATCTGGTTTTTTTTTCTGCCGGAATAATGTTCCGTTGCAGAAAAACCGATCGTTTGATCGTCGAGTATCTCATCCGGAGAAGCATCATCGCGCGGGTGAAGAGGATCGTCATTGCTGGCAGCCAGATGTATCTACTTGACCATAGAAAGAATGATTAAAACGTCGAATGAAGCCGACGTTCGACACAAAAATCTCAGTGAATGACGAGCGGTGATGGTCGTTACCTATACCAATTCGACCCTGTATCGTCGTGCGATTAGTACGGATGTGGCGAGAGACTTTTTGTTCTACCAATTAACACGATCTCACTAAATGTGAGCGGCAATAATATGTTAACATGCACGCGTCACGGATCGTGGAACCGTAACTGTGGGGATAGGGATGGGATCAAACTCTACGCGAACAATCTCGTAATAAGCTGACATATGGCAATAGACTCGCACCCGTTCGTCGGATAATAAATTAAATTACTTGCGATGACATTAAAATCCGACGATGGTCTCTCTTTTGGTCCCTCTTTTCAGAGTATTTAATTTAGATCTTTTGAACTTTCCTATATCGTGCGATTGAAATCACATCACGAGAACAAAAAAATGTTATTTAAGTCTCGATAATTAATTAAAATAGTTTTATTAGTAATTATATAATAAAATCTTAGGTAAATTTGCTAAATCAAGAGCTAGCATGAAAGCCTAAGGCCTTATTGTAAAAAAGAATCTTTATAAAATAATCTTATATAATAATAATATAAACAAATAAAGTTTTGTGTAAACTTCGGTACAACAGGAATAACATGTCCGGTCACTGAGACGTTTATCTTATCTGATGCTCTCAAATTTACTTAGTCAAAACGCACCAATCCATGACGGAAGAAAGTTAAGAATCTTCTTAAGAATCTTAAGAACGGTTGAATAAAATTAGATATCTAAAACATTAATCTTAGATAAAAAAAATTCCCTAGTTCTTTCCCGTTGAATAAAATTAGATATAGTGGGCCGCACTTCCGAGTTAAATAAAATTAGATATCTAAAACATAAATCTTAGATAAAAATCCTTGAGTTTTTTCCTCGAACATTCTTCTTTTGATAGACATGATTTAAAGTAAACGTGCCAGTGACCGGACATGTATCTATGTTCGCGGACATTTACATAGAATTATATATATATATATATATGCAACAGAGTGTCCAAAAAGTTCCGTTTTCTCATATGAGATCAGTAAATAAATCTTTTTGAACCCTACAATTTTTGTATTTAACGCTTTTCTCGATAACGCTTTCCTGAGGAGTTATTTGGCCGTCTCGGAACTTTTTGGACACGCTGTATTTCTTCATAATTATTATTAATCTCAAACGCTTTTTTTAAACATAATACTATAATTATATATATAATTGTAATCTTTAAACACACACACAATTAAATTATAATGTTGTAATAAAAAAAGCATTTGAGAGAGATTAATAATAATAAATTTGTGTAAGTGTCCAGACGTAGGTACACGTCCGATTACTGAGACGCTTATTTTAAATCGTGAAGAAATATGCAGCTCCAAAATCATTGCGAATGAAGAATACAATTAAGATTCGATTGCATTCGAATACCTCTATACAAAAAATAAACTTTCTATAGGAATGTCTCGCGCCGGCTGCGTTCAGCAAGAAAAGCAGCTTCGCAACTGTTGTAACATTATTTAATATGATTGATTCTTATTCTTAATTTTTCACTGGATCGAAAATAATTAATGCCCTTTCCACCAATGCAGATTAATTTTAATCTCGATTCAACTTACTCTTTATCTTTTTCTAATTCTAAAAATTAGAAAAAGATAAAGTAGTAAGTTGAATCGAGATTAAAGTTAATTTACATTGATGGAAACAGACATAAACCAATCAAATAAAGAATCCTACAATAGTTACAAAGTTACTTTTTCTACTGAACCAATGTTACTCTACAGCTTCTACAGTATAGAATAATAATTATCCTCAAAGATATTGTAATTCGCAAATTGACAGTCTACATTCGCAAATTACGGTGTTCGGAATCGTGGGTACGCGAACGAGTCAACTCGATGTCCATCTCTCAGGACGGGAAAACAGCAATAAAGGAAGGCGAGCCTTTCATCTCGCCGCTCTCGACGGCGCGGGCGTGATGAGCGACCGCGGCGTAGCACGGTGGCACGCACGCTAATGCGGCCCTAAAAATATCGACGCGACAACAATGACGGTTGTATATATGTACGTATAGCTGGTTTTCACAACACGTACAGAGCTCGCACGAATTTACATCCCGATAGCGAGAACGATTCCTGCCTGTACCGGACCCATGCACTCGTCAAGACGACGACGACGGGGAAGACTCTCTCGAGTATCTGTCGAGTCGTAAGAGACCAAGATAAGAAAACAGCGTCCTCTCAACGAGACTCTTTTCAAGTATATCCATATGACGAGCGCACGTATTTACGCTCTAGTTTTCTCCTCTTATCGGCCTTGCAATGATCTTAGACCGACGAGAGTCAGGCTTTCACACTTTTAGAAAAATTTTGTTAAACTTAGGACCCTATTTTATAATCCTTAACGATGTTATCATTGAATGATTCTCGTATAAAAGAACTTTACTATTATTTTGTAACAAGAAAATAATAGCAACGAAATTGTTCTAAACTCAACAACAGTTAGGGAGATGTTGAGTTTAAGATAATTTTATCACTATTTTTTTGTCACAGAATAAATAAAATTCTTTATTAACTATAATAACTCAATAATAACTGCATCGTTAGGAATTACAGAATAGGGTCTTTAATTTCTTATAATGATACTTCATTTCACCACCGATCACGATGAAATTTTTTAATTTTAATTCAACTCCGCGGATGATATTCATAGTCAATTCTAAGACGATTTTAAGTATATTTAAGACAAATTTGAGATATCATAAAAGTCACAGAACAGGATTTGCATTTTAAGATTACTTAAAACGGTCTTAAAATAAAAACGTGAATACCGATTTAAAACGCAGCGGCTGACTTTAGGGCGAAGCTGCGCTAAACGGATCTGCTACGCTGAATGTCAATAATGCCTTTAATTCGAGAATATTTATCGTTAAAAAGCCTTGTATAACTGCTCATATCGGTTCGCACGCTATTTACACGACTCTCCCGTCGCAGCCGGTGCAGCGCTATCAGAATGTCCATAAAACCGTGTTCCAATAAACTCTTCCCCGTTGTATGCTCGCACTGATACGCTAATTTCCGGATATTCGCCGATAATTGGTTTAATCGTGCGCGTGTCGAATTAATCGCAGATCCCGTATTGTGGCTGTATCTACGACCGTAAATTCGCTTGAGAATTCGTGAAAATTAGCGCTTCTCGGATCGATCGATCGGCAAATCGAATGCTGCTTGAAAGATCTTCCAGCAGACGTTTATTTTAAACTCAATAATAACGACGTTTGTGAGTGTATACATGGACTATTCTATATAACCATCATTCGTCACGAGCATCATAATCTCGAAGGCAATAAAACTAACCATTTTTTTTGTAAGAATTCCTTCTAGTCACAGTCAGGCCTTTTCTATTTATTCTTTAAATCATTTTTCCAAAAAGGAAAGAAAACATGTGTCGCAACGTTTTATATTATGTTTCTCTTTCAATAAAGAATTATGCATTTATTACCATGACAATTTTCTTTAGGTTTTTCTTAAATATCAAATATTCCAAATAGGTTATATATTTTGGTAATAAATAATGATTGTTCATTTCAAATAGTTTTTTCTAAAGCGTTACGAAAGAAGTAAAAGTCAACTTGCATTGATCTATGGTAACCTTTAAAACGTTAAACCTGAATAATAAACCTAAATAAATAATGAAGAAATGATGTAATTACGGGGAATAAAAAAACTATAATAATAATTAAAAAATAAATTAAATACTAAAAAATAATAATTAAATAATTAAAAAATAAACTAGTTGAATAAGAAATAATTCTACAACAAATACGGAGCCAACACCTTACGTTCTTGCATCTTTTCTTATTTTCTCGGAGTCTCTCATTTTCAAAGAATAGAGAATGAACCGTTCATATCCCGTTTGATATCCGGTCGTGATTTTGCCGTCACGCCACTATGATTTGCGAACCGCGCAGAACGTACATACTGATCGGGGACGACTATGGATTTCGCATAAAGTAACATTACATCGCGCATGCAAGTAAATTAGTCGCTTAATCAAACCGTTTAATCAGCGGCATGATCGCGACCGCATCTGGCCGAGCTGTTCGCGCCAATTATCTCTTGTCCCTCCGATCTCTTCATCCCTCTCCCTCCGCTCCTACGTGCGCAATTGTATACACTGACGTAACTAGATAGGGGGAGATCTGAATGTGAGATTTGGGCCAGAATTTTGCAAAATTAATTAAATCTATCTCGATTCTTCGGTATCGGTGATCAGGCAAACTCGAAGAGGATCTTGGAAGCTTTTTTAATTATACTGAAGAAAAATATTAAATTTTAATAAATATTTGTTTGAATAGTCTAATTTTTCTAACAAGGGACGTCACACAACTGTCCGGCAACGATTTGATTCTTCGTGAAATATGTTGCTAAACACAAAAATTTAAGAGACACGTATTTTTTTATACATGCGCTAACTCATGTTTAAGGAGTGAAACACCTCTTTGAAAAAAAAAACAGTATTTCTATTTCGAGCCGAATACCGTCGGAAGTATAAAAAAGATGGAAAAAATTTTTTAAACAAAAATTATACGGTTTCAAGAGTACTTCAATGTTGTGAAGAAAAAAAAATTTTTTAATTTTTTTGTTTAACAATTGTTAATTTTTCAAGAGAAAGATAATTTATATTACTATAAATAATTAATAATAATATGATAATTGATCGCCACAATAAGTGAATACATTTTAGTGGTACAGAACGAATTATCATAACGCACAGACATGGTCGAACAATTAAATAATAACTACACTGAAAAAAATGTTTAATTGAAAATGAACAAACTAGAAAATTGTGATTATATCAATCAGAATTCCGGTTATCTCAACTAGAATTCTGATTGATATAATCACAATTTTTTAGAAAATTTTCTGGTTAAATTTACTAGAACATTTTCTGGTTAAATCTATTAAAATTCTAGTTGAGATAACCGGAATTCTGATTGATATAATCACAATTTTCTGATTTTCAATCAAACATTTTTTTCAGTGTATAAAATTGATAAGTAATATATTGATAAGAAACAGCAACACTTATAAAATCATCAAAAAAAAATTACAAAAAATAAGTATGTTATTTTAATCGGTAATTGTAATGTTTATAATTTTTCTGTAATAATAGGATATATTTGAAAATATAATCTGGATAATCAACCAACATTTAAAATGCCTAGGACACAAGCTGCATCGTAAATCCTTGACTCTAACGCACATTAGACAATAGACATTTAGGCTTGTATTCATTGTCAGATCTTATATTTAAGACGGTCTTAATTACAGTCTTAAGATGTCACAAATCAGAAAGCCGTAGTATCTTTACACATTACTTAAGATAATCTTACAAAGAGTCGACTATGAATACCGGCCTTTATGGTCACGCTTTTATAAGGAAAAACTTTCCATGAATTAAAGCCTCCTAGATTTTAGAAATATTAAAATTGTATTATAGTATACAATCTATTCATATAAAAAGGAAGTTTGTATGAAGAAAGTTAAAATGCTATATATTAGGTATATATACACTATAAATTACACAATAAAAAGGTTTCTTCCAGAAACAATATGTGTCGTGTAGATTTTTATGGAAATGTTATTGTTAAATATAAAAACTGGAAAAAAACAACTCGACAAAAGGTAATGGTAGTCATGTCGTAAAAATACAACTCAAAGAATAAAAGTTGTAATTATTGTGCAAATCCTTTACCGTATGATAATATATATTGTAAAAGTCGAAAATTTAAACGTGCAAGTAATAATATTTTATAACAATACTAAAAATTTAATTTAAAAATGTTATTTCGCAAAAAGCTTCCATAAAAATTATTTTTTTATTTTAATGTGTATCAATCCTTGTCATTATATAATTTTTTTTCAGCGTGTAAAACTAAACTTTTCAGCACAAAAGATATAATATTATATTTCACAATTGTTACATTGCAATATTTTTGCAATGTTTTTTAAAACTTTATTGTTTATAATTTGCTACATTATTTTACAATTATGAGATTACAGTCAAC
This sequence comes from Mycetomoellerius zeteki, assembly GCF_001594055.1. NCBI lineage: Eukaryota > Metazoa > Arthropoda > Insecta > Hymenoptera > Formicidae > Mycetomoellerius > Mycetomoellerius zeteki. Next base: position 95,855 of record NW_017257610.1, read on the forward strand.
GGCACAACAATGTGGTCAGCAGTTTTTTGAAAGAAATCGAGTATATAAAAAGATTAAAGTTGTATTTAAAAAAAAACTTATATATTTTACAACTTATATATTACAACAAACTTATACATTACAATTTTAATGTACCTAAAATCTAGGAGACTTTAATTCATGGAAAATTTCTCTTTATAAAACTGTGGCTAAAGGCCGGTATTCATAATCGGTTATTTTTAAGATCATCTTAAGTAATATCTTAAAATGCTAATATGGCTTTCTGATTTCTTGATTCATGATATTTTATGACTGTACTTAAGACGGTCTTAAATGTAAGATCTAACAATGAATACAGACCTAAGTATATTATGTCTATTGTTTAATGTGCGTTGACCGAGGATTTACGATGCAGCCTATGCCTTGAACACTCCAGATATTGCTGAACAGATTATTTTCCCTAAAAATTCGAATATATCCCATTATTACAGAAAAATGATGCTAAACATTACAAGTAACAATTAAAATAATAACATACACATACTTTTTTGTAATTTTTTGGTGATTTTATAGTAATGTGTGTATGTAGTGTTGCTGTTTCTTATCAAAATGTATTAAATTAAATCAATTTTATAGTTATTATTTAATTATTTGACCATGTCTACATTATAATAGTTCGTTATGTAATAAAGATAGGGTAACTTCGATATACACGCCGCACCTATCAAAAATTTAATTTGTTACGTATTATTTACTATGTTTAAAGTAAACGAATTATATCAGTAAAAATTTTGTACTGTCTACTACTATGAAAACAATGTTAGAAATCCGAAATATTTATTTTAATATTAAGAAATGAACTTTTTGAAACCCTTGCATTTTTGCCGTACCTATATCCCATAGGGGTGGGATATATGGCTACTCATAGGGGAGAGGAGGGTATGTACGGCTCATGAAAAATTTACAAATAATGCTTATAAATAAAATGACACAGTAACTTATAAAATGCATTTATAAAGTTTTATTAAGGAATAAAAATGATAAATATATATATGAAGTAATAAATAATAATTACAATCTTCCTACATATATTACAAGTGTTATGACATGAGGTACATATTTCATGTAATATATTTATTGCATTTAGGGCACTGAATTCAATCTGCGCACTTTGTATGCTTTGGGTATAAATCCCGTCCGCTAAAAATGCCGTATATCCCAAACAGGTGGGATATACAATAGAGAGAGAGACAGTAAATTAAACAAAGAATACAAGAGCAAAGCACTTGTATTTTGCTATAAAACATGTTTTACTATTCTTCTACACGTATGTGTAACGAAATAACCACTAGGTCTTTTACACGCCCTACAGTAATCATTTTATGTAGATTATAACTTATGATGGCGCTACTTATTGCGGTGACAAATCGATTCAATTCACAATAATTTCATTAATATTAACAGTAAGAAGCTGAAATCGTAACACAATACTAATATAATATAAAGGCATGTAACAGAGTAGTTGCGGGAAAATTACCCCTACTCCTTCTATTTTTTCTGACTTCTGCGGCGTAAATTCCAGCGCGGCGTATTTGCCGGAGTTACCCTATATCGTGACATTTGAACAAGTGAAGTTATAAATTAGACATTAATTTAATAATATTAAATTACATTAATAGCTTTACCATAAAATTACTTTTTGAGGTCAAATAAAATCGTAACGTGGTTCAAAACATAAAAGCAAAATGTATAATTCATAAAAATTATTATTAGGTACGACATTTCTTCTGGTGACTAAAATTTATTTATTTGTGCTAACACAAAGAATTCAATTTCATGCATAACTTGATATGGTCTTAAATTTTTAATTAACTCATACATATTTCTTTCGTTAATATCGTAAACGAATCTACCAATAAATTTTCTTTACAGAGAATATATTGTTATTCTCGTAAATCTTTTTTTACGTTAAAAACATGTTGCATTTATTATATCGTTTACAGTAAAATCTACGTAAAGTCAAACGTTAACAATTGTACCGTATTTTTTATTCGGAAACTCGCTGAGGAAAAATTTTCAAAAAAACTTTACCTGCAAAACCTCTATTGCTATTTGACCAAGGCTACAAGAAAAGTAAATCCGATCCTGCCGTCTCCCACCATCAGGATTGCTTCACTATACGGCTATGATGTTATGCAACATCGTGCTACCGACTCCACCTCTCTGTTGGAGGGGACGTTATAAGGGCGGCATTTTCCCCACTCGGTGTGCGGACGCTGGAGGTGGCTCATCTACCGTAATGCTATATATAGAACTACTGTTACTTTACGCTCGTAGTTCAAATACATTGTATGGTTTCGTGGTGCCGCACAGACCTCGCACTAAATAGAGAAAGATTTGTGCATGTTGTGATCAGTAACATATCTTTTTTTTCTTTTTTTTCTTTACCGTATACATTTCTCCGGGAGAAAGTGGGCGAAGTGTGATTATACGTTCTAGTGGTGCATTACTTAATTCCAGATAAGAGAAGATAGACAACATGTAAGTTACTTATACCATTGAGCCTCATAGAATATGTGCTAATGAGAGATTGCGAATCGTTTATGTCTTACACAACTGAAGCTTTTTTTTTAAGTCTTATGATTCCATTTGATATTTTGTTTGACATTTCTCCGCGTTAGAAGCGCCCGATAATTTCTAATGTTTACATTTTGCGAGTGACTTGTCGTGAGACATGAGTTTAAAATGATAAGGAGTTCAAGTATTAAAACACTCACATGTCGACAATATCGCATCTTTTCTATTCATTATGTATAATAATTGTCAATCTTTTAAAGCAGTGATGTGTAATCTGCGGTCTGCATCTGTGAATTTTTTATTTAAATTTATCAGCTCATAATCGAAAATATAAAATCATATTTTCTATTTTATGCAAACAAAAAAATATTATTATATATACAAAAGATTTTAACTATTTTTTAAAATGGCCCTCTGAAAATAGCCCTTAAAATAGATTACTCATTACTGTTTTAAAGGATTGTATATGACTTCGCGTACTTATTCTTGTCGTATCTGCTGCAATTTTCAATAATTTAAGCAGTTTAAATGCGTCATTAATTTATTTTACGAAAGATGAGAAAATGAAATAAAATTGCTATTGGCGTGTGTTGTATCATTTTGGCGCGAGATTTGCTCAATTTGCTAAATTTAGGAAATCATAAGACTTAAAAAATATTTAATCACATATGGATTATTTTTTCCGGGAATAAATAGATATAGATGATCGCGAAAGTATCGGAACGTCTGCTAACGAAATATTGTACTGAACCTTTCGAATTATAACACAATCAGTAATACTACAGTTTACATATTTATACCGCGTATCATCCATCATGCCATTTTCCGTGTTAATAATATTTTCAAGAGTTTTATATTCTTTAGACTATTAAATGAAAATTTTAGAAATTAGAAACTGATTAATCAAACTGCGTTCAAGTTTGCTCGTTGTATTTAAATACATCTTAGAAGGAGCCTGCAGTCTACGTATTCTCTTCACTTCAAAAAAGAATTAGACTACAATAGTTGAGATTAAGGCTTTTTTTTTAAATGTATATTATTATAGTTGAAAATGTTCGTTTTATGTAGTCTGCGTTCCGATATTTATTATCAATGCTCAAAATATACAATATAAGATACGTTACGTGCAACTTATACAAAATTAGCTTTGCACTTATAAGTTTTGTATTTTTATTAATTGTGTTGTATTATGCTAAATTTATGTCAATTTATGCTGTAAAGCGTTTTTAGAACATAGTAATATATCGGTCATGTAATCGATGCATATTTTGTTAGAAAAAGAAAGCCTCATTTGTAGACAATTACTGTATAATTAGAACAAGTCAATACCATGTTAATATCCAATAAAATGTAAATATTTCAGTTCAATAAGTTTACTTCTTGACAAAACTACATAAAAATAATCGTGCTTATTTGGCCTTACAATTAGTGTTGCACATGATCGCATAAGGCTCGTAAAATATTGATCGCTAATTAACGTACGTAGTTGGCAATAAAATTTCTCCATCCATTAATAAACATGTGATTTCGCCGTTTACGTAAAATCTGAAATTACAATTTTTAATTCTTGTGCCAGCTTTGAATTATTTTTAAAGTTTTGGAAAAGAAGTTTTAAATTCTTAATTCTTCATACTTTAAATCTTGTATTTTTTTTTCCGAAATTTGTGCTTTTTACCTACAAAATCCTGATCACTTTACTTGGAAAGTTTGGTCTGATATATTTCGCTACCAAGCGATATTAAAGCTTGCAGACGTTTAAATACTTTTGTGATTGTATTACATATATGTATACATGAATGATATGACTGATTAATATATGTGTGTGTTTCAATGGTTGTAAAGTAACAAAATGAGGAATCATTACGACGAAGAGAACAGCCCGGACAATAATCCAGAGGAGGACAACATTGTCGTCGATCAGGTGAACACGTCGCGCAATTCGCACTCTGATAATGGTGAGTTCTATGAATGTATATGTATGAATTCTAGAAATCTCATTTTACAAATGTTCCGCAAGTTCATCATTATAGGACTATATAGGGCATTGTTGACGCGTGTAACATCATTATTATTGATGTTTAATCGCATTTTTAATTGGACTGACCGCTCAAATTAATTGTTGTATATCGATATACGACAAATAGACATATTGAGTCGATTATATGAATAAAAGTTTTTATTTTGTCTTTTTTTTTCTATAATGTTGGACTTAAGATATCTTGTACGTATAAGAAAGAAAGAGTGCTATATTAATATCAAAATATTAATTAAATATTAACATTATATTAAAAATATTTGATATAATTAATTAGCGCCTATTGTCATCGGCGTACATAGGAGGGAGGGGGGGGAGGAAGGGCGCTTACCGACTTTAAATTTTGGCAACGAGAAATAATTAAATTATGAAAATAATTTTTATGATAAAAAATTAAACGTTCATTGAATTTGTGACTCACACGTTATTCGGAAGAAAAGATTGCTGAAGATTCTCGAATGCTAGTTTTAATATAAGTATTTTAATAAGTTTTGTGTGAGGATATGTAGCTATAACAAATATATCGATTCGAGAAAACGCAATTACTTCCGATTACCATCATAGTCGCGCGACAATGACATCTCTTCGTATTTGCGGCATTAAAAACGCGAGAATTGATGCCGAGAAATGATGGCATATTTTCATTTTCTTTTATTATCGCATCGTCTTCTGTCTCATTCTTGGCTATTTTATGTGATTTGCATTATTATCGTGGCGCAGTTTCATGTTTGTTCCGCGCAACAACTAACCAGGAAAAATCGAAGAGGTTGTACGCAGAAAAATCAAAGCGAGACCGACCGGAAGTAACTCTGTAAAACGACGTTTTCTACCTTGCTATTTTGTAACAGATTTCTACCTGCTGTTAGTTTCTTTTGTGACCCTTGTCATTAAGCTAACTTATTGTGTCTTTAAGATGACAATATAGAGATTGAAATGGTACAACTTTACAACATCGACTCTCTTAAAGAATATATGACAAGAAACATCTTTTGTTGTATCCCTGTAAACGTAAAAAAATGTTCGCTTTCTAGCAACTTACCCGCTGTTGCGTTTATCGCTAAGCTAACTTATTGTATTTTATTTTTCTTTAGAGAAAATTTATGATAGCTTTGTAATTATATATATTTCACTACTACAAAGCTACTTTGAAATAGTACTTCGAAATTGCCTGGTTGACATTACAATATTGGAATTGAATCGGCACAGCTTTACAACATATTGATTTTCCTAAAGAATATATAACTAGAAACATCCTTTATACCTCTATAAGTTATAATACCTCTGTTAACGTAAAAGTTCTTATTAGTTTCTAACAGCTTTCCTGCTGTTAGAAGTTGCGTTTGTCGCTAAGCTAACTTATTATATTATAGTCTTCTTTCCGGAAAATTTGTAATTTATAGACGAAGCTATTATATACTTTGAAATAACTTGCCTGGGTAACGTGAAAATAAGAATTTAGTTGGCAGCTTTAGCATTCCTTGTTATATCTTTATAAATATAAAAATACTTAGATCCAAGACATCGACACTAGTCGGTGTGACAAAAAGAAAGATTTGTACGCATTTTGCTTCTTTAAGGAGCAAGTTGTGTAAAACAAAGGCGGATTTGCATGATTTTACTATTTCGGTTAATTTTTAACATATACAGTTTCTTGCCAAATCCTCTGCTCATTTTAAAACTAAAAATATATAGATTGAAGACAAGACCAATAAAAAAAAATGTTGCACTCATATTCCGAGTTTATCGCTAAAGGGAACGAAATCGCTCACTAATACGCGAATTAATTGTGTAAAATAATTGTGTAATGTGTACAAAAATATGCATTCTCTCAAAATGATTAAAATTATTTACGAGCGTATTAAGGAAGATTATAATGTTCAGCGTTTTACGTAGATCTACAATCATCGACTTCGCGTCTCAATCAGCACCAGCAACAGTCTCAACAGCAGTCTCAACAGCAACATCAGCAGACGCCAATCCCTCCTATAGATCCTAACGTGAGGAGATATAGAACCGCCTTTACGAGGGAGCAACTAACTCGGCTAGAAAGCGAATTTAGCAGAGAAAATTATGTGAGCCGTCCAAGAAGATGCGAATTGGCCACACAGCTTAACTTGCCAGAGTCTACGATAAAGGTAAAAACATATATATAATAAAAAAAAGATACAAGTATATTTTTCTAAAGAGACATACTCTCTCTTGATAAGTCATACATTAATTCTCTATAACGCCATTTAATTTTGAAGTCACACACATATATTTATGTATACTTAAATCTTATTTTACTTTTTTCATCATAATTAAGCGTATATATATTTTACCATTGTTTAATTTTTTTTATCGTAATGTCATAATCCAAAAATCTTCATTCTTAATTTAATCTTGTTATATGTTATTATTGTGTGTGTGTGTGCGTGCGTGCGTGCGTGCGTGCGTGCGTGTGTGTGTGTGTGTGTGTGTGCAAGTATTGTGACTTCAAAAAATTATAAATTATTTTTTAATAATTATTTAAAAAATTGAAAGTTAATTTAGAGTTTCCCAAGATCAGTATTTACTAGTTACACATTTTTAATATTCTTTACAACAGGAAAAAAACTAGAGTATATAGAGTTAATGATTTCACAGTCTCATATTATAGTTTTTTTTCATTTTATCGATATATTTCACGTTTATCTATTAGAAACATTGAAATAATTGTGCATTGTTCGTGCAGAATCAGTTTAGATGTTTCTTCAAAAAATTATAAATTATTTTTTAATAATTATTTAAAAAATTGAAAGTTAATTTAGAGTTTCCCAAGATCAGTATTTACTAGTTACACATTTTTAATATTCTTTACAACAGGAAAAAAACTAGAGTATATAGAGTTAATGATTTCACAGTCTCATATTATAGTTTTTTTTCATTTTATCGATATATTTCACGTTTATCTATTAGAAACATTGAAATAATTGTGCATTGTTCGTGCAGAATCAGTTTAGACAAAATTATTTAACGTTTACACTTAAGTCAGTTTTCAGTCTCTGTCAAAACAGAATAGTAAAAGATATAACTTCGATCTCTCTCTCTCTCTCTCTCTCTCTCTCTCTCTCTCTCTCTCTCTTCCATTAGATAAACGCTAGATTGAATGTTGCGACTAATGCCGTGAATTGATCGAGAATGAGCAAACGTTTACTCGCACATTCGATAAACAGTGACTTCATTTGTGATCGCAATAATATTTTCCATTAGCGCTTTCGTGTTTAATTGAGGAATTCGCGACGGATTATTAAGAAAATCCTTCGATCATTTAATGATTATTAATAATAAATATGCGAATAAAGGTCGAATTTACATTTTTCTTTTTTGTATAGATATTTATCTTTTCATTGCCATATCATTTTCTCTTTCTTAATTCCGTCTTCTTTACTGGAATTATTTAAGACATTTAAGTAATATAGTATTCCTCGCGTATCCCGATTTAATTTCTCACGGCCACCACGTCGTGTCCGTGAAGACAAGGACTCTTAAAGTCAAGCGGCTTAATAAAAGCAATTAGTGACGTTTTTGTTCGCGCGAACCGCCGAGAGCTGCCGATGGATATTTCTTGCCGTGGCCAGCTGCGGCCATATTTGATCGGCGATTATAGCCTCGAGAGAGCGATTCGACGGCCGCGATTCTCGGCCTTTGATCCTTCTCTCTCGCGTGTCCCGCGACAGTGCCGTAACGTTAGATCCCGCGGAAATCGTGACGAATCAGAACGAGGACCCTCCCTTATATCATATATATGTATACGAATGTACATACACACTATAGCCGCGTATTAACGTTTCGGAGACCGACAGTTTAGTCACGGCCCTGATCGAGGGGTGACCGGTCGGGCGAAAGTGTTAAACGGCTCAATTAGCGACTGCCTCGCGGCCCACCTCGGACTTTAATGGATCTCTTAATTTCTCGTCTCGCGGCAGCTCGCACTCGCCTCGGTTGGCGGTCGTAAAACGGCGGCGGACAACGGAGAGGAGGGGAACGGCGAAGAGGTGTTAAATGACGGTAAACGTCCCGCACGAATTACCGGTATAATCGTTCGCCGCCTCCGAGAATTCCCTACATTCGTGAATCTACGTATATGAGCGCATATCTTTTAGAAATATATATGCACCTATAAGATCGCGCCAAGTCTCATTCTGTTAAAACAGTAGTAATTTTCATACTTTAATATACGTTATTAAACGGCAGGAAAAGACTCGCGTTTCGATCGGTTTGCACATAAACGTCGAACAAAAAGCTAAACAGACACGGGGAAGTGGAATCGATTATTTCTTGCGAGTTATCAAGAGAGATTCTTAATAATTACCTACATAGTTGGAAAATTTGTATGCCAAACGGTTCCACTCAAATTTTTGTGTTAATTTAACACAAGATGAATATGTTAGAAAGTAACACGAATATTATGTTACAAAATTAAGGCAAAAAGGTGATACTAACACAATTTTTAAGCAAACTGTGTAATAATATTTTTTCAATAAAATTAATATATTATATTATATGTTAAATTAGCACATATTTTATTCATTTATCTTAGAATATTTATGTTTTAAAATATATTACTTTCATGTTATTTATCAACTTACTCATTTTGACACCAAGAAATGTTGTGAATATCAATTTAACACAAATTTTCCAACTACACTGAAGAGAAAATGATGTTACATCAACAGCATTATTTTAATTAAAAATAATCTTGTTGATTCAATAACATTTTTATTAATGAAAGAAATGAAATTTTATTGAAATATGAGCATAACGTATTTGTTTCACTAATAAAGTTATTATATAAATTAACAAAATTATTTTTAATTAAAATAATGCTGTTGGTACAACATAATATTTTTTAGTGTATATATTATATAATTGCAAAGTTTTATTTTTTAAAAAAAGTTAATCATGACTAGAAAAATTTTTTACAGGTGTGGTTTCAAAATCGACGCATGAAAGATAAGAGGCAGCGGCTATCCTTGTCATGGCCCTTCTCGTGGAATTCGGATCCTACTCTAGCAGCAGCGTTGCTCGCGGCTGCCTCGGCTGGGACGTTTCCGCACATGGGTTACCCGGCTATTCCCACGTCGAATTTATCAGCGACGACACACTTGGCCCCTTCGGCAGCACCGTATCCGAACGCGGCCGCAGCCGCGGCTGCGTCTACTTATTATCGTTATACCGGGTATCATCCGAACAATTCAGTTACTGCGCTCCATCGACCACATGTCCGTCCTTTGAGCGGCCCTTATCCCGCACCCTCGCACCTATCGCTGCCCTCGCACCCGTCAATGCCACCTCTGCATATCCTGTCGAGTATGCAGATGCCGAACATCGCTTCCGCCTTTCCTTCCATGGGCAATCCGCCTCCTCCTCCTCCTCCTCCTCCTCCTGTCACCATGCCATATCGACCGCCATTAATCGAAGAACTTAGCCCGGTAAATTCTTCCTCCTCCAGCGAGTACGATTACGGAGCGAGTCCTCCTAGTCAGTTGTCGCATCCACCGTCTCATCACTCGGTCCAGCAGCTGCCGTTGCCGCTGCCGCATTCGCATCCGGATCATTCGCATCACGCGCATCGCCTTACCGCACCCGTCATGCCAATAATATCACAACGAGACAGACTCAGCAGCGGCGAGCAGCCGATGAGACTAAACGGTATGAGTGTACCGGTCATGACGGTACTGCCATTTGAGAACAACGTGAGTAACGCCTCGTACAATCATCACGTGGCAATTCCTTCGACGTCGGATATATCAGCCTTATCGTCGCTTTCATTGAACAAGTCTGAGAAGGAGTTGGAGGAGGAGAAGAAGGAGAAGGAGGAGAAGGACAAGAAGGAAAAGGAAAAGAAAGAAAAGGAGGAGAAGGAGAAGAAAGAAAAGGAAAAAAAAGAGAAGGAGCAAGAGCAGCATCAACAGCCGCAGTCACTTCAGCTATCTTATCCATTTCAACCATCTCAACCACCTCAGTCATCGCAGCTACGGCACCCACCGCAGCCCAAGTTGTTTCAGCCATACAAGAACGACAAGGATCAAAACGGTACGATGTAAATTAAAACAATCAGATATAATATGATCTTTTCTCGCCGTACACGGCTGTAGCTGTGACTATCGCAATCGATTGGCAATGACTACAATCGTGTATGTATGTAAATATCTGTATATATTATACATTTGCATAATACGCATGTCGTATGTAGGGTTTCGGTCGGGGGAGGAGGTGAGGGCAAAATTTTATCTTTACACAAAACTTATCAATATATCTATATTAAAGTCAGCCTTTGAGAATCGTCGGCTTTTTTTTACGTGGCGTGAGCCACGAATTAATATAAGTTTAACTTTTCATAAAAATAATTTTACGTCAAATGATTTTCATAATTTAATTGTTTTTCTTTGCTAAAATTTAAAGGAGACAAGCTCTTCCGACTCCCTCTTGTCCATAATGACACGCGCTTTCCCCAATTATCACCTAATGTTACGTTGTGTATTATACGGTCATTCTTTGTACATATATTACGCATGCGGTAATGTACATTTGTACACATGTAAGATAATTATTTTTTATTCGAATGTATTATATTTAGCCTGTTTAATGGTTTAATATTTTTTAATAATTGGGGATAATGGGAATACGGATCATCTGGGAGAGCGTGTGTGCTAGGTAATTAAAGTGGCGATCCATTCAGGGTTTTGTTTTAAGATTCACACTGTCCTAAACTTCAAATGTCTTATTGTTAGACTTGACTTGCGTATTATCTCCACGATTTCGGAATTGCACATTTACACAATCGCAGCCTCACGTCGCTTCCTGAAATATTGTGATATAACGTAATACACATACAAACACACGCACACGCGCACACACACACACACACACACATATTTATACATATATATGTATTATATATATATATGTATTATGTATATCATCCGTTAATTAATCTTCCGCAAAGATAAATTAATCCATTGGAAAATATATATTTGTAAATTTATTACAGTGAGATGTATATTTATGACAGCGATTGTGTATACGTGTATATGAGAAAAGCATGTGCCAGATCAGAATTTTTTTATTAGAGTAATTAATCTATTATTTAAAAAAACCCACTTCAGCCCAAGTTGTTTCAGCCATTTCGTATAACAAATCAAACTAACCAAGACTCCTTATAAATCAAAAGAACTAAGAAAGAACATGGGCAATAAAAATAAAGAAGTTTTACGCTTTATAGTCGTATTATTTGCGCAACGTCTTCCGCACTTGACTCCTATTGTCCATGTTCTTTCTTAGTTCTTTTGTTTCAGCCATACAAAAACGACAAGGATCAAAACGGTATAATGTAAAATAAAACAATGATAAAATATAATATGATCTCTTCTCGCCGTACATGACTGTGGCTGTACTGTAATCGCAATCGATTGGCGATGAAATTATAGAAAAAAATTAAAGAAAAAAAAACTTTAAAATGCAACGAAAATAAAAAAAAGAAGTTATAGAAAAAGAAATGGAAAAAGAACAAATAAATATTATATAATACAAACATATATATTTTTTATTTAAAATATGATAAGCTACATCGGAAAAAATTTAATTAGATATTTCTTGCTCAGTTGAACGTATAAATAATAAATGCATTTTTATAACACACACTTTTATCTATTTGCATATATAATATTATACATATATAATATTTATTTCACTTTTTTGCATGTACGTTTGTTATTATTAGCGTCATTAGTATTATTAATAAGTATGATATAAGTATAATTTTTTTATTTTTCATGCATATATGTGAATTTATTTTTTAATCATCTATTCTTTTATTATTTCATAATATCGAAATTGATATTATGAATTTTGACTCGGCGACCAGATGTTAAAAAATAAACGAGCAAGAATATAATATTAATATTATCAAGTATTATTTTTTTAGTACAACTATTTGTACTTTTATTTTATACGCGTATAATTACACTCGTCAACAAAATTATCGCAACATAAATTTATACCAAAATTTTGCATAATTTCAAGTACGCATAACTCCGTGAAAAATGGTCGCATTTGAAAGCTTTTTTTTTCATTTTCAAGAGTAAAATCTGTACCGTACGAAGCTTTTAATGGATTTTGAATTTATCCTTACCTCTACCTAGCATCTTTTAAAAAATAAGGGCGTTTTTTTTTTTTTTTTAGAAATTTGTATAGTTTAACGCACTCTACGGGGTACAGTAATTTTTTCGTAAATTTTTTTCGTAAATGTCATGATAACCATCGTAAAGTATGGACTTTTCTCTTACAAGTTAAGAAAAAATTAAGCTTTGTTTTACGATTTTTTTTCGACGGGATACAGTATCAAACTTATGCATTTTATTCAATTACCGTCAGCATTAGCATTACCCGATGCGCATCACGGAGAGGTTGCTGGTCTGATTTTGCGTGTGCGTGCGTGCGTGCGTGCGTGCGTGCGTGGGTGAGTGGGTGGGTGGGTGTGCGCGCGCGCGCGCGTGTGTGTTTTGAGGGGGGTGGAGGTATATTGGGATATATTTGCTTTTCGGCAATCTTAATTCAGCGACGAAATATCAAAAAACAAATGAGCAAGAATACAGGGTAGGGCGGGGCTATTCATCGTCAGTTTCAACTTTATAAAGTAATATGAAGATATACGACGGCAACAATATCTCTTTGCAATGACGTGCTTACAACTCTACATTATACAATCATGATTGTTCCTTGAGAATACAAGCACAATTTTAAATATTCAATACGTTTTGTTTAGAAACATAAACATTATTATGAGAAATGAACGAAAAAGGCCCCTTAGTATTATTTTTTAATAATATTTCATTTTATTTTGTATTTTTACCTCATACGTATATTTTATTCTATTATATATTGAATTAATCATACCAAACAATTAAACAAAAATTACTGATCTGGCACTTAATACTCTCCTGAAAAACTATGAGAGTGACGAGCTTTCTTTTCAAACACTTCTGTACTTTGCCACGAAATGTACATATAATAGCGTTATCATTAATATCGTATTACTGCGCAATGAAACTATCTTTGAGGAAATGTATAACCTAAGCTGTTTAGAGATGTGGCAAAATAAAACAGAAAACAATTCTATTAATTCCTTTGTTTCACTTTATTCACTTTTGTACGCGGATAGTAACATACATGCAGTAAAAAACCGTTATTATGATCTCTTTCTCAGCGAAAAGTTTTTAATAAATCTTTGATGTAACAAATGTCGTTATGTAATAAAGATCAAATTGAATAAAGATCAAAATATACGGTAATAATTATATGTTTCTTAATTGAACTTGATGTCACCGTTTTGTATCCGCATGACTCCATTAAATTAAAAATCCCGAAAATAGCGTTGGCAACTGTATTCTGATATTATATACAATAATAACTTGATACAATGAAAAGGGCAAAATGAAAGCTGAAATGGCGCAATAAAATACGACTCCACATAATTACATACGTAAATATAGCTTGTGGTTTTTAATTTCTATATCGATTTTAAAATAACTAATTCATAAAAAGATATCTAATTTAATAAACAGCCGCCATTTACGAATTATTAATATAATCTACAGTTTTTATTTTCTCTATCCACTTTGCTTCAAGAGATTTATTTGTAAATCTTATCTTTCCGTACGAAATATTTTCGATGAACAACTTTATACATTTTATTTATATAAACTATAAGTTGTAACTTACCAAATTAATTTAATAAAATAAATTTATTAATTATACGTAAAGTAGCATTTATTCAACTGGCGAGTTGTCAGAATTCTTCGCTAACTGTACTTAACGTAATAATTATTATTTCGGCAATGGAATGTAAATATTAAATGTAATTCGAATTTTAACATCATTAAACAAATATACGACAAATATTTTATGTGTATAAACACATATCTACATGCATGCACGTTTATTAGAGGAATTATTATTATACAGGGTATTTCAAAGTTTGCTCAATTTATTTGTTAATGCTAAATATATTAAAAGACTTGATATCAACATGACCTTTCTAATTCGTCTTTGCCCTCTCCTTGCGGCGTATATATAGCAATACATATTCAAAGGATATATTGAGTGTGAGATAATTAAATTCTTCACTTTCTCTCTTTCCGTGATGTAGTTCGTAGTTTTAGCAAACTGTCTAATATTATATTATTAGAGTTTTTTTTTTGCTGAAACTGCGCCACGACGAATTCGCCGCGTACGGGACAGTTGGCATAAAGCGGGAGACTCTGGGACGCCATTTTGCCTACAATAAAATATCCCGGATGCCCGGGGGTTGCCTCTTATCTTTCCTATTATCGATAGCTGGCTGTGGACCAATATGGCTACGGCAGCGGTTGCCATGGCTACGTTCAGTGTCTCGCTTCGGGACGGGGGCCCCATCATCCACGCTATTATCGCGCTTCGCCGTAAATAAGGAGAAAGCATTCTCCTTCATCTCCAGAGGAACGATTCCAGAGCATCCATTCTCTCTTTCTCTCTCACGACTGTGCGAAGGGATCAGGCGAAACGATTCCATCTCGCGATTCCACGCGATATCACACAATTATTTCAAACTGAACTCAAAAAAAATACACGCTGATCACAGAAAATTGCGTTTGCGAGAGCATAAACACTTTTATTTTGGAGAAAATTTGTAAGTATATGTATATACGTTATACATCTCGACAGAAACGACGTACGTTAATTAATATTGATCAGAATGAAAACATAGACATAATAAAATATAAAATATAAACGCGATATGCGTCATGTGCGCGTTAAGTAAAGGGAAAAGAGCGTGACAACATCATAAAGGCATCACACGGACACGATTCTTTTGTAGTCGGCGCGAAAGGAAGTTAGTACGGTTAGCGAATGCGGAGTTAATAAATGAACGTTCTCATGGGCGAATGGCAAATAGACGATCAATGGCAAAAGTCCGTAGATGGAAGGATCGAGGAGCGATGATATCGCTGACGAGAGTCGCCGTATTGGCTGCCACCCAACGCAGGCAATTCGGTCGGTCGACGAACGACAAGCTCGCCATCGCAACCCCTCCGTCTCTTTTTCCCTTTTCCTCCTTCCGTCTGTTCTGTTATACAACCGCAAACGTACATACGCTCGCTCGAAGGACGGCCCCTTCGAATCATCCCGAGTGGCCGGTGGATTCATTCGAGATACAAAGGAGATAAGGAGACGCAGCGCCGTAACGCTCGCACGTGGCTCGCACATTGAATCAATGCAACTTGCGATTTGCGATCGGTCGAACCGACTACCGGGAGTACCGGGTCGAACCTCTCCCCGCGTCCTTGACACAATATTTTGACATGCCCGAGAGATAGTAGGATGCCTCTTTGACGAGATAAATCAATAGGGGAATTATCGCTTAGCGCGTTGTGTAACCCCAAGCAGAGAGTTACATATGACATCCAAATAGGTTCTAAAATGATTATTAAAAGTCACTTTTCCATCAATCACAATTCATTTTGACGTTAATGTATCTAATTGTCGTTCTGCTTGGGATCGTATATCTTCTAAAAATTTGAAAAAGCAGTCCCTTTTATTTTCCGTCCTTGTCGCTACTTTATTTTTCCGACTGTTTTACTATTCCAACATGGAGAGCAAATTATAGAATATTTAAATAACTATTACAAATTATTATTTATTAGAGTCGGTATAGAAATAGCTTAAAGTTAATTGCATTTAACGTATTTATTATAGACAACTTTACATTGCAAAAATTGATTTTTATTACGCGTTTTCTTTTTGTGATATTTTAAAAGCATTTTATCATCGATCGCTGTTGGGTCATTCCATTTTGTTTTCTCTTTTTCCAGGTATAAAACCAAAAAAAACGAGACATAAAACATCTAAAACGTTTTATGTAGCGCGCTTAAAATGAAAGAAAATCACTATATTCTCTCTTATTTTCTCTCATTTTGCGAATACGATTTTCTTTGCTTTTATTTCTCTGCTTTTATCTCTGTGAGCTCTCTCATTTTAAACACAGCAAACAGCTCATTATTTTCATTGTGGCAGCTTAAAGTTTTCACGGTTATTACACTTTTGTTGTACTAATACATAACTGTTCTCAATTGCAAAGCCACGTCGAAAGATACAAAAGAAGAAAATTCTTGTTAAGATCTAAGGCCCGGTTACACCAACGTTACTTTGACTTTAAGCGAGACTTAAAACTTTCTCTATCCCGTTTTAAAGTCGAAAAAAAACAAGGACAAAGAGAGTTTTAAGCCTCGCTTAAAATTAAAGTAACGTTGGTGCAACCAGGCCTAAATCACCTATAGATAGTATATCAAACAATTTTTTCAATAGACCCGTTTTTATGGTATCTCGCTACACTTCGTCTCGTTAGTGCGATTTTAATATTATAATCTTTTAATAACTACAACAGAACGAGACTATCATGAAATTTTACACAAAATATATAAAAATTAAAAAACTTATAGTGAAGCACGAGTAAAAATTATAAAATCAATTGCCAATTAATAGCGAAAATTCTATTACTCGAAAATGGACGTTATCTAACGTTCATAACGTTTCACTTTTCACAATGATGAATTTTTATCTCTAACCGTAGAGTGAATTATAAATGAAATTTAGATCGACAAGAATAAATTAAATTAAAAGAAACAATTCTATTTCACACAAAGCAGATATCGGTTAATATAAGTAGAGCTCTGTTCTATATAATAATGTTCGTACAAAAATTCACTCCGACAAACCGAATCGGCATGCAGTTTATAACACTAAAAGATGTATTTATAAATTTGTATATGAACATTATCAAGCATCAAAATCTGCTTTGATCGTACAGTGAATGTTTTATTCGTCTAGAATAAAATATCAGTTAAGATGATTTCGGATGAGAGATTACAAGGATCTTAATTTAAAAAATATTTAAACTTAGTGTACGTATAGATTTTAGTTAGCATTTAATTCGGGAAAAAATATTGTTAGTTCTATATAATCGACTCAATAAAATACAATGTCGACGATTAGTATGATTCATTTATCGATTTTCTTCTTCTTGCTTAGCGAATGTAATGTTTTCAATGATGACATATGATCGTAACAAATTCATTCTTTAATTTCGAGTGGAAAGAGTAAAAAGATCATTGCAGACTTGGGCTGCATTCGAGGAGCGCGCTATCAGCGCTATTTGTGTCATCTATATCTTTGTTTTACGTCTAATAAACAATGAAGATAGAATGACACAAATAGCGCTAATAGTGTCTCCCCGAATGCACCCTTGATGCTGCTATAAAATGACTATCGATCTTGTTATTAAAGCGTCATACAAACACAAAATTTCGCAGGTCTACATCCTTTACAGAAAAATTGATATAAAAATGTAATAAAACGTTTAAAATTTTTATTACGTGATAATAATATTATACAGTAAATATATACAACTATGTAAACGTCTTACATATATATAATTGTTACAATATTTGTTTGATTTATAAGACATATTTTTCTGAGACATCTTCAAAGGAATATTCTTTGTCGAAAATACTTCAAGAGAACTGAAAGTGTCTCTTTCTGAAAAAAAGTCTCTTTTTTCTCATACCGGCAAGGACATACCAGACATACTTATATAAGAACTATGTAAGAAAAACGATCGAATATAATTAAAAAGTAGAAAAGGGCCAAAGAACAACCTCTCGAAATTCTCTCAAAAGCGAGTGGGGTCAGCGTGACACGTTCAGAATGATAATTTATTTGACTCACCGAGGATTTACGAGATCCGATATTGGATAATGAATCAGGTCTCCCTTGATGGAATTAACTCACCTCTATAGCCCGGCCCTCTTTGTACAACGTGCCCGTACCCCTAGTATGACCTTTATTAGACCAAAGGAGGAAGGAAGGAAACTGTACGCGCGAAGCATGTCGACTTGTTTTACGGGCAATGTGTTACATCTTTATGGGAGTCCGTAGTTGCGGCTTTATTCCACGACTTCCAGTCTTCATTCACGAATAATTTCCTAGTGTACGATAATCCTGATTATACGAGCTAATTCCTTCGTTAATCGTGAAAACTTTTCCCCATTTTAAAGGTTTTCTGTATGTATCGATTTTTATTAAATATGGATGCGCATCGTATTTAAAGCTTTTAAACAATTTAATGTAGCTGGGCTTTTTCCATTTTTCGCGATAACATTTATGTTTCTGAACAGCACATATTGAATATTTATATAAAAGTTGTGCTTGTGCTCTCAAGAAACAGTCATGATCATATAATATATAGTTACAAGCACGTCACTACAAAGAAATATTACGTTTGCCGTCGTAAATTTTCATATTACTTTAAAGTTGAAACTGACGGAATAGTCCCATCCGGTATATTTTACATGTCTGTCAATGACTAAAACGGAACTAAACTTAGGACATCTTCCATATCCAGAAATCCAAAAAATACTAAAATAGGTCGTCATTTCAAGTTCAAACTATCTTGAGAGAAACTTAGAGCAGAAAATCATAAGTGATGAAGACCAAAAGGCACGTTTATACTATGTTATAAATTACTGGCACATAAACGCATAAATCTATTCTGTCCATTTTTCGCCGAAAATTTATAGCCTTTGAACGGTACGTTTTGATGGAGCCTCACAATTTAGGAACGATCAACTCATTTAGATAATAATTGTTTTTTCAGCGTCTAGAAGGATGTGGGATGTCAATATATATATTGTATCCCGGCGATTATGGTATATTAACTTATACAGCATCTCAGAAATGTCATAACTATAATTAATGATGATAATGCAAAGTCATCACCATTGTATTCGTTGAAGAGTTTTTTAGAATCTGCGTACTCTAGAAGGATATGTCTTTATGTTATTTAAAGACTTACAATTACAATTTTTCATGTTTCGCGTTTCAGTCTGGTTTCCCCGTTCGCGAGGAAAACGATTAGAAGATTTCACTACGTGACGATGTTGTGCCCTTGTTCCCGCAGTAACGCGGGGATAAAACCTGCAGGATCGTTTGGGCGGAATCAATTTTCACGCGATCGAGGCTTTCGAACTTTTAATCGGCCGTTTGATCTCCAACCGGCAATATTTCCCTCATAAACGGCAAGCATGGCGAATCCGGGTAGGGCCTGCAATAAAGCAAAGGCCAATAAATAACGCGGTGGCGGCTGTAACGGGGTAGCAGAACGGGGCAGGGGAACCGTGGCCAATCGCCCGCCGCCGCTCGATCCATACCATCCGTACCCCTCATAGATCGCGTATCGAGAACGACCGATACATACGTCGATCGGCATTGTTGATCCAGTCGGGCGATTATCGCGCCGGACAACTGTGGGAAATTAATACAAGAATTGTCAACGCCGAGATGGGGAACCGATCCATTCGTAATCATTCTGGATTTCGAAATCTCAAAGTAGGGTTGCCAAGCAGGTAAAACTACGTATTTCAAGCATTCCGGATAACCCTATTTCCGGTTGAAAATAAAACACAGCAAGGCACATATTATTCAAAACTATTCGGAATTGTTTGTAACAGATTCCGAACGGAATTATTTCAATTTTTCCTAGAAATGACATCTGCACAACCGCGCAGCGTTTCATCGATCCCGCGAGACAGTCAGTCGTTGATTAGCAAGCAGATTTAATAACGAGGGATACTCAGGCTGTGGTCAAAGTCTCACTACAAATGCTTTGAAGCGTTTGGTTGACCAATTAGAAAAAAGAATTTTTCAAATTGACCAATCAAAAATTGCTTTAAAGCATTTGTAGCATCGCGTTGACCGTATTCTCAGGCACAACATTTCGTAAGCTATTAACGAAATGACGAGCACCGAACATAAAAGTGACTCCCTGTCGAGATACATAATGCGCCGCGGGATGTCTTTTAGGGACATCTTCAACGAACGAAAGAAACTTTTGATTAATCAATTACGTATGTACCCATTGATTCGCTATGGTTTAATATTGCGTGTTTCTTACATACGCAACATCTTCTCTTGGTAAAAAAGAAGACTTTCTTAGAATTTTGTCTCGTTTGGCATCATTCAATTTCTAGTAAGAACTTGATTATTTTCTGAAAAAATTTCGCATTTCATAGTTTGATAATACTTTAATAGTAATCTAGTGAGATCGATAGTGACTTTTCACCAGCGTTAGTTTTACTTAATGATCTTTTGCTTGTCTGTACAGCTCTTTCTCTTAAATTAAACTAGCGGTACATGATGCTTGTTTTCCTGTTGGATTGCTAATTAGATTAGAATCTTGCCATCGTCATATTGGCTGCGGTGCTGGCAGCAAGCATCGCTGTCGCGACCAATACGATGGCAAAAATCTAATCCCCCCGGCTAGAAATCCAACAAGAAAACAAGCATCGTGCCGCGGACTTTATAGTTATTAAGAAATTTATTAAGTCGTAATCATTAATAGAAATATTGACATTTATAAGTTATATTAATATTAATATATATTAATTATAAATATCAAAATATCTATTATTAATATTAATTAGCACAGTTTGCACTCCTGTATTTTTTTGTGTTGCAACAATCTGTAGTTTATCGCAATAGAGCCACGAGACATATAATGCAAGTTTATTAGTTGGGCAGACAATGTTGCAAATAGATTGTTAGGAGTGCGCTTCGTTACGATACGAGCGAGACTCACTGATTTCGCAGATAAGATAAGATAGTTACGCGCGATGCTGCACCCTAGAATCAGTAGATTCAAGTTTGAGAAATTCAATCTTTTGTTACTTTTGACTCTCTTCAGCTTTGCTTTCTTAATGATTTATTCTTTCGAGCGTCGTCTGTTTAATCATTTATGTACTGAGAGAAAAATGTATTAACTTTAACAAATATTTGTTTGAATGGTGCTATTTGAATATTTACTAAATGTTAATATATATTTATTTGATACAAAGACTATTAATTTGATTTAGCTATTATTATTTTTTATTTAATAAATATTTATTTTCCGTAAATAAATGTTACATTAGTGCTATTCAAATAATTATATTTATTAAACTTTAGTACATTATTTTTCTCTTAAAGTGTAATAACACATTTAATAATTTTTATTATTTATTAGACGCCAACGATATGCAGATCCTCGGATGGCACTAATCATGTTTGAAAAAGGTCAACCGCAAAGAATTGAAAGGCGCCGCTTTAGAGATGATTCCAGCAATGATTTCGGTTTCTAAACGGATGCGAACTGTGGAAAGCGTCCTCATTATTCCTCATGTTGGACAAACTCTTTTTTCCATGAGGCAGAAACCTGGACAGATTTACGCCTATTTTTTTCTTTTTTTTTATCTTTCTAACGCGATTCGACGCGCGATAATCTGGGATCTAGGTGAAAGCGTTCAGTATAATTGCGTGGTTATTAAATGAACCTTTAAAAAAAATTAGAGTTATAGTTCCACTAACTATACTGCCCGCTTTTTGGTTATCTCTCATTCTTCGATTGTGCTCTCATAAGGTTTTATGACCATCAGGACTTAGTTACATAATACAACTCGCTAACATATTTTTTCACGCAGAGAAACCTTTGTAAGGTTCTGTCGTTTTTCGGTAACTTCTTTTACCAGTTTTACCCTTTCTCGCTGCAATGTCATAACTTCTCGTTTTTATCTTTTGTGATAATAAAGTGACGTGATCGTCCTATTTCCTATTTTTTCCTTGCCCGTCGTTTTTTCTATGTCATCAACTTTATAACGGTTAGTTTGTTCTATTCATTGTAACTGTAAGATTTATTATTGCGGGTCTATACGAAACTAAAGACATGAACGTCTATATTATTTATTATTTGTACCATTATCTTATCTTATTTATTGTTTATATTTGCAATATTTATTATTTGCATAGGCTTTTTAAATTTTGTACAAATTTAATTTTATACGATTTGATTAATGACTTCATTTTCGCATGAGATTTTTAATATAACTTTGTTAGAAATAATTAATACTAATAAAAGTTTTTACGCTATCCCGTATATACACTTGTTAGAAAGTTTAAAATGAATCTATCGTTTACATCAAAATCATTAAATAAGTCCGCTTCTCCGTTTGTATTTGTAATGAAGTTGGTCACAGGGCAAGACGAAATTCCAAATTTGTGCTCCTTGCACGTTTCGTTTCGCAATCTGGCAGCGGAATTCTTTTCTGGCGAGCCAAAAGAATGCTTTCTGATGTAACAAAGATGAAAGCATGGGTTAAATTAGGATTGACATTGTATCGATTTGACTAACCTTTAAATTTGATCCCCTTTTAATATATAAATGGACAACCATCGTATTAAGTGTTCAGCATGTATGTAGGAATGTGAGGAAGCATCGATTACGTTTGTCTCATCGCATATCTTGATAGATTGTTAAGCCGCCGACGTTCATATGGAATTATCTCGTTTCATCGAAACTATTGACAGAAAACCAGTAAACGAGCTGGAGTTTCCCCCTCACGATCAGGGCTGAATCATTCGTAGAGTTAATTGTCCTCACCGCACCCCATTCTCATCCTCATATGTAATAAGTTATTTGTGTAAACTATCACGTGTATATACTCGTATGTACATATACAGGGTGTTTCCAAATTAAATCGCAAAACTTCGGGAGCGTGTAGAGGAGTAAAAAACTAAGAAAAAAAGTCCTATAGACATATGCTCGTTTTTGCTCCGTTTCAGAGAAATCGAAAAAAAATGTTTACATTTCTTGCCATATCTAGCACCGACATATTTGATTACATTTTCCACTTTCTGTTATGAATTTGTCAGTCGCTCTTTGAAAGCCTTTAACAGTAGATGAATTTTGTCTTTTGCAATATGCCGCGTACGTATTCTAATAGTGAATATGCTGATATGGTTTTTGTATACGGTTTCTGCAACGGTAATGCTTTAAAGGCGTGGCTGCTACAAGAGCCGTGTTTGACAGATGCAATGCTTGTATTGCTGCAAGAGGTGCACATTTCGAACAAAATCTTCATTAAAAAGTTTATAAATAAAATAATTAAAATAATAAATTAAATATATTTTTTTCTTTTTTCGTGATTTCCTGCGAAACAAAGCAAAAAGGAGCATATGTCCATAGGACTTTTTTTCTTAGTTTTTTACTCCTCTACACGCTCCCGAAGTTTTGCCATTTAATTTGGAAACACCCTGTATAAGTCCTTAAATACTTGCTAGAGATAATATTGGTTTTGTGCAAGAACCATACGCAGTAAGTAATACCTTCCTGTCTCTCTTTAAAAAAGTTATCTTTGCAAATATTTAAAATCTTTAACGTTTTCTATATTTATACCCCATTCTTCAGAAGATTAACGTCTTCAGAAATAAATCGTTAAAGTTAGAAAGAAGCAGTCCAACTTTTTATATGTATATGTATATATATTTTATTTTGTTTTCAATTTTAAATCCATAGCAATTAATTGAAAGGTGAGAAGAATAAAAAATAATTAAGAATACTATGAATGTAATTCATTTTTTCTTTGCCAATATATCTTAGAATTTGAGAAAAATTAAATATGTCTCTGAAGAAGTTAACACACGTTTGTTACTCGGAAAATGAATTAATCGAAAATTGGAAGAAAAATTTACTTAATACGAATAAACTTTCTTCAAACGTATTTTCTTTGCACGTATACATGTATACGTGCGCTTGGAAAATTCACCGACGAGAGCCGGCGCGAACCGTTCCCATTACGCGAAATAAATGCGAGTTAATTAAAGGGAGGAAACAATTACTTGCGAATAAATCGCTGCCGTTAATCCGTTATAGCGCGGACAAGTTAAACTTCTCCTCTCGCCGCCAATTCTCGTGCGCGCGCGCTCACACAGGGGCTTTGCGAGAAATAGGGATTTGCGAGACCGACGTCGACGTCGGGGCGCGTTCGCATAATTGGCTTTGAGCGTCGGCACCTGCGTCCCAAAGTCGAAGCCGAACGGTTGGAGGCGGGGCGAAAGACGAAATGGATCATTCGATTCGCTGAGATTGCTTCAGAATACCATCTCTCTCCAGACATACTTAGCACTGCATTTCAGTCGTATTATGAAGCTAACCCTCTGAAATTTCGCATATGAAGGTAGTTGATAATTTACAGTTTTTAATAAAAATTTCATTTGTAGTGTGCATCTTTTTTTCCAAAAGAAACATCCGCAAGTATTATCGCAAGGTTATCGAATTTATACTCTTAAATTACTTAACATCAAAAATAAAAAAATTTTTCAAATATTTCAAATAATAAAAAAATTTTTTATAGAAGATTTTTAAATGACTAAATCTATTTTTAAAAATCTTTTCCTAACAATCTTAATATTTATATTTATTGAAAATTTTTGACTATATCTACGATGTGATGTTAAAAATTTCTCTAACGTGGAATTAGACCTTTTCAGAAAATAAGGAATAATAATTTTAGTTTACATTACTTCGATATATATGAACTAAGTTTAACTCATCGAAATTATAAACACATTAGAATGATCGCGTTTATTGTTGCTTCTCTGAGTTGTGTCGTCATAAGTCATGACTCCCTTGGGAATAATGATACAGCTGTATTCTCTTATATTTCTATATTTCTCGTAAATATTTCGAGTTGCGTTATGCAAAATTTCGAGGAGTCGCGATGTCGCAGAAAATGTACGTTATTAATATTGTTGCTGTATATCATATATCAGCATAATTTATTTACGAATTAGATTTCCAATCAAGTAAAAAATAATTAGATAAAAAAGGAATATATATATAGGTTTTTTTCATTATCATTAGTTTATAGAATACATATTTGCCGACACAAATCACAAGTAACAAAAGGATTTAATAATTTAAACACAACGAGAATTAGAACATTATACTTCCAATTCTTTTTTCTCTCCCTGGTAGTTTCAAAAACTCGCTTTGTTACAATATATTAATTAGTTTCGCTGTGCATTACTGTTATTACACTTAACTGATCCACAATGAATGGCTTATAAAATGTATTTTTACCGTTTTTGCATTGAAACGTCTTGCAAACATTTTTCATTGTTATTTGAGTTCTTTATTTTTGATGTACCCTTTATTTAAAGTGATTGAATATCATAACCAGTGCTTACAAATATAATAGGATTTAGGTTTTTGTATTAGATAATAATTTTCGTCTAGGTTTGGAAGCAAGGACGAGAAAGTTTTTCTTCGGAAAGGGAAGTTAAATAAAAGGAAAGGATGGTATACCTGAAAAGCAGGTAATATTCATGAAAGAAATAAATTATGGACTTTGATCGTATTTTTGTCAAAGAAGTAACCAACATATAAATTGCGATTACATAAACGGAAAAAATTTTCAATTAATTTTTAAATATTTTAACTTTAAATTTTGAAATTTTAAAAATTTGAAATAACTATTCTTTATAAATAAAATGATAATTAATATAGAAGAATGGGATGAGAGAATGAAAAAATACATGTTTCAAGTTTTCCGACTGAAACAGCTTGATTGTTCTTACTCAAAAAGAAAATGTGAACAGAAATAAGAAATAAGTGTATACTCCGACTGTCAATTAATTGCAGTGGATTTCACGCTGCTTTCGTGCAGAGAGCATATGTGGATATGAACCCTCCCGTTGCCTTCCAATGTCGCCACCCGCGGACACGGTTTCAGACGGATCTCGTGCGGATCGTTTTGTTATTGGAATTTGATGATCCGTCGTCCCCGTGGGGCTCCGCTACATAAATATTTGCGCTCTAAATCCCTTCGCCGATCCACTTGCCTTCTCTCGCTGCTCCTCGTTCTAACTGCCACCCCTCCCTTCCCTTACCCTCTGCACCCTTTCGTTTTATTACGCGAATTCGTACATGGATCTCTCGGTAACTTTATGATCTGCGTTTAACGGCGTCGGGCCTCGCATCGCCGATTGCCCGACGATGATTCCCCTGTCCATTCATACGGAGGAACACGAGTTTTCTCCCTTTTAACCATAAATTGTCTGATTTGGAGTCAAGTTTCTTTTGATTAAGAATTATTTGAAATACGATAATATTTAATCAATAATAAAAAAAATAGATCAAAAGTATAAGAGATTCTAGATATTTTATACGTAAATAACTTTATAAATTCGTATTCTATATAATAATAATAATAAACGTTTCGATCTTATCATTAGGTCATCTACAATATTACAAATATTATACGTTTTTATGATAATATTGAATTTAAAGGTCTCTACAATTCTTCTCCACGAAATACAATTTTAAGCGAAAAATTGAGGATACTTTAAGGGGGGAGGGGTGGGGGAACGGAGTTGTATTATTGATTCGCTTGAGATATAATCCGCGAAAATTAATAATTTGCACAGTGGCGTGTTGACTCTTATCTATGAGTTACTCGGTGTTAAATTTACGATTAAAATAAAGGTCGAGAAAGGGACTGCGGAAACGTCTGCCCGACAGCTAGACTATCATGTCGTTTTAATGACGTAAGGCTTTTCAACCCCTCGACAATTCTCTTATTTACTGGATGACAGCAGGTGGAGATTACCCTTTCTTTCTGCGTTTCAATTCGCAGTAGGGGGGACTGCGCCCCGTAAAATAATAAACACCGTTACGTCGCCTATACGATGTTACGGTGACAATCGCGATGATTCCTGCGAATAACTACCAAGTGCCTAATTTATCTCTCTAGGAGCGAATTTGTCACTTTGAAAATTACATCTCACGGATGTTTTCCGAACGCACGCTTAAATAAATAATTAAACGTCAGTGCTACTCGTATTTAAGAGATATATTAATACATTCCATACTTTTCTCTCTCCTTTTTCTCTCTCTTATCTTTCTATAGAAATCATCTCCTTTCCAGATGCATTACTATTTCGGGCAAACATTGCATATGTTATTTATTCATATGAATTTACTGAAAAGGAGATGATTTCTCATAATAAGATAAGTTTTGGAATTATATGAAATAAATTAAGATATTCCTTAATCAGAGTTGGACCAAACTGTAATTCAATTAACAATTACAATTTACAATGAATTCATTTAATTGTTTTCAGCAATTAATAATTACGAAATATAATTACTAATTGAATTAAGAAGAAATTGTAAATTGTAATTGTTAATTGAATTACAGTTTTGCCCATCTCTGTTCTTAATTTATTTCTTTTAATTAAGTTAAGATATATTTATTATTATTTAAGTTAATATATTTAATATAAATAGAGATATTTAGTTTTAAATTGAAATATATATATATCTCTTTATTTATATTAAATAAAAAACATTTTTTAATTATTAAACAATTAATAAATAATAAAGAATATATTTTTAAATTATTATTACTATTCAGGTATATTACTCATCTTCTAAACGCAAAAAAGTTCAGAGCATATGTCAGTCGAGGCTGCAAATCTCTATCATAATCCGACAATAAGCGACATCGGGGTCCGTCGATGAGACGATGTAACCGTCCCACATAATGCAGAATCCTTCGTTGGACGATTAATCATTTCGGCACTCTAAGCCTCTCGCGTATCGCCTATCCCTTCGATGCCTCGTTTACTCCCTTTTTTTTACGGTCCCGAAAGGATACTCCTTTAAAAAAAAGAGAGAGAAAAAAGAAACATGAACCATTTTCGTCGTGCATACTCGCATCCGCCGAAAGCGACGTTAACGATGCTTTATGAATTCCGCGGCAAATTTATCGCGAGACACGGACCGCGAGGCGCGACCCCGTTTGTCGCGTACCTATCTCCTGTTTTAATCAACGCGAATTGTCTTCGCTACGACCGCGCGAATAGCGTCCGGGTGAGAGAACTGAATTCCTGAAACTCTAAATATTCGAACGCGCGGTCTCTCCGATCGCCGACTAATGGAAAATCATGGCAGCGTTGTGAATGGCGTATCTCTCGATCTCGGAATGGTATTGTTCAGCACCCAGAGAAAAATTATGTTTAAATTGAACAAATTGTTTCTTTCATTGATTTTTTCAAGTTGAAGAGAAAATACCTTTGAGAAAAATGAAAATTTACTTGATTTTAAGAAACAACGTTCAAATCACAGAAATTTTTATTTATCCGTAATAGCAATGCATAAATTTCCTTGATTCAAATAAATTTTTTTGAATCGAAGAAACTTTTCTCTGGACGAGTGCACCGTGATTGCAATTCTGTTGGCGAGATTTCCCATTCTGCTTTAAAATCGACATGAGATGTGTCACACGATGGACTGGATAAATTATGTTAGAACGGAACTCGCGAATTCTTTCTTATTCCGGCTTAATCCGAGGGAACGACCGTAGTAAAACGGATCAAAGGGGGATCATGCACGGGAACTTGGCGAACATCCCTACTGTCTCCCACCCCATGGCGACTCACTCTCCGAACGCTCGTTTCGACTCGTTTCTCCACCTCGATTCGCCACCTTGCTACTTTTGTTACCTTTGCCCGACCGACTAACCTTTGACCCTTGCAGTCAAGATTAGAAGGGGAAACGAGCGAGGGAGAAATCGAGAGATGGGGGAAGGGAGGGAAAGACAAAGAGAAACAAAGAGAGCGTGGCGAAACGATTGCTTTTCCGCTCGCCGGATTTTTATCGAGTTATCGAAACTCCATCGACAACACACCGAGACAAATTTCATTTCGCACCGGCAACCTCGTTGGCGCATCCGTAGAATCGAGCTGGCTGTTAATATTAGATTTCTGCGTGGAATTTTTACGCCACGTCTACAATATGTGTAGGACATATGCGTATACATCTTTCGCTTTGACTTGACTATTAAAAAACGACGACGACATTCAATCATAGATCCGTTTGCTTCAACTTTGGTTTTTCTTTTTGTATTTCTGCTCGAGAAAGAATTTTTTCGAAATGGAAGACGAAGTATCTATATTTCTATATCTTGCGATTTACGACTTTGATCTGAATCGGCATGCCAAATATAATTCGAAAAAAGAAAGATTTTATAAAATAAATAGACGGGCTGCTTAATAATTATAATAACTTATTTAATAAAAAAATATTACGTGTTAATTTATCAGAGATAGTCATGGCATAATTCGACAACATAATTCGGGGCGTTTTCAGTAAGGATACGGTGTAACACAGTGAATAATTTCATCCTTGTTGAACGTCGATAAACAACAATATGTATAATGATTCATTGTGTTAATTACACTATGTATTGTACTTATCGAAAAACGCCCATTATAGACATAAATATGGACATATATTTTATATGGCTACATTAAAAACGTTTTCTCCAAAGAAAATTACTCGAAATATATGATACCCGTAACGTATATATTATATCTAGTAAAATTTTCCTCAAAGAGAACGTTACGGAATGTAGTCTAGGTTTATGATCGACAGTCACCACAATGGTAAATGCCTGATCTCAGTGAGAAATTACTGTTAAAATTAGATGTCGAACCGCCGTTTAATTGATGTCGAAATCATCGATATTATATCGTATCGATGTCGACATCAATTCACGCATACGAATCATTTCTTACTGGGTATTTTTTTTAATACGAGAGACTAAGTCAATTTTTTGCGTATCTTCTTATTTCGCTCTAACATCGACCGGAGTAATGTTTCATTATTCAGACAGCTCTTTTTCTAATGTTCTTGGAATTATTTTTTTCCCCTCGTTGGCGTCATCGCCATTGGACGGGCTCGTTGAAAGTCATCACGGGCCTGTCACGCCATTTTAAAGATGACATTCTCCCCGTTTTACCTCACAGAAAGGCAGACTTTGTCTTTTCTCCTCCTATTCTCCCGCTGCTTATCCTCATTCTTCAATCCTCTCCGATGTAAAATCTCGTAAATTTTGTGCGTAGCATGCCTCTCAGAACAGAATGGTGGTATAGGCTACAGTTTATTTGAGAGGCTATACACTATTTTGAAACATTCTTTGATTGGTCAGTTAGATAAAATTCTTTTTTCCGATTGATTAACTGAATGAAGCATTTGTAGCGTTAAGGATGTATCTGAGATACAATCGTTGACAAAAGTCCTCCAAATTCGAAATATTTGCATAACTGCGCCAAACGTATAGTAAATCTTGTGATAATTTATATAAATGGTAAATAATATATTTATTTTTAAAAAATTATTTTTGCCGCACTTACATAGTCTGTCAGTGATTGACACATTTCAAAAACCGCAAAATTGTTATGAATAATAATTTCTCTGAAATCGTGTTGTGAAAATTAATCTAATTTTGCAAAAAGTTCCAGTAATTTAGGGTTTATACGTATAAAAAAAATTAAATTTTTGGTACTATTTCTTCAATACTTTTATTACTAATTACATTCGACAAGTTCCGTTTCCCGTAAGAAAACGTCTGTTATAGAACTTTAATACTAATACTGGCCAATTAATCATTTATTTTCAGTATTAAAAATATATACTATTAATAATATTTTTAATACTTAAAATAAATTATTAATTGGCTAGTATTAGTATTAAATTTTTATAATCATCATAATTAAAATAATAATTATTCTCTAACGGTTTAGTGAATCTACTTGAAATTTT
Source organism: Mycetomoellerius zeteki (assembly GCF_001594055.1). Taxonomy (NCBI): domain Eukaryota; kingdom Metazoa; phylum Arthropoda; class Insecta; order Hymenoptera; family Formicidae; genus Mycetomoellerius; species Mycetomoellerius zeteki. The sequence goes on from NW_017257610.1 coordinate 126,979, forward strand.
TTTAATATATTACAGATAATAAAGGAAGAGTTTCCCGAAGTTTCATTAATTTGGTACTATTTTTGGAATAGCTCAGATATATCCTTAAGAGATACATCCTACTCTCTCTCAGATACATCCTACTCTCCGATAAAATCGCTGTTTATTGATTAAATATGTGACTTACAATTTATAATACAAACATACAATCTATGTATGAGATATCGACGCATCATTATACATATACATATGCATATACATGCATATACTTCTACTATAAACCGACCTCTCATTTCAGGATATTATGTTCAATATTGAATAATATAAAATTTCATTTAATATAGGTAAGAAACTGTTTGTTTTCTAAAAGTTATATTATATATACTAATGATCTCATATATGTTAGCCAAAAACTAAGGAGTAAGTATATGAATTAGTTCCAGAATGTTAAAATAAAATTGCAACTCACATGATATACAACTTCTTGTTGTTATTATTATTGCGAAGTATGAAAAAAACACGCAGAACGGATATCCATATGTAGGATTCACATAATCAGAGAGCCGTATTTTAGCGTCTTAAGACATTATTATAGTGAGAATCTTAAGATATACATCAGTGGCGTAGTGAGAAAAATGTTTCGGGAGGAGCTGTAGAAATCAGTTTTTTTTTTATGTTCTTTTTTATACTAGTGACACATTTGGTAAGCATAAACAAAAAAAGTTTCGTTTAAAACGTTAAATAAAAATGTAATTAACGTTGATTTATATAACATTTTGTACATCAATTTGATCACATTAGTCGCTGTTATATACAGCGTCAGCGAAATGTCCGACGTGACATGTATATAAATTGTCATAATTTTTTTACTATTACATTTAAAGATCTAAAACTTTCCAGAAAACTTCTTCAAATATTCAACTACAATGTAACATTAATGAAAATTTTTAATTTGAAAATTCGTAACACAACTTTAACGTTTGAAAAAAAATTCACTAAACTTGACAAAATATTATTAAAAATCCGCCATTTGTAAAGTGCTTTGAAAATTTTGGAATAGCTCTACAAGTCGCAGAATATGTCAAAGATTATAGTGTAAAAATTTGAATAATATTAATATCCGGCTGAGATTTCGCAAGTTGAAATGTTGCCGTTCTCCAACATCACTTTTTGCGGTTGTACTAGCAGCAACATTTTTTTCCATGTAATTTATCGAATTTTTGTTTACGTGCCAAATACAAAGGAAAATCAACAAATATATTTTATAATAAACGATATTTTTGCAACTAAATTAAATATGAAAACTATCCCAACAGGATTTAATTTCCTTTCTCAAAACAAATTGATATTTACGGCTCAACAATTTTTTACACATTCTTATGAAATTATTAAAATTATTCAGAATTTCGGGGGGGGTGCTGCAGCCCCCACAGCCCCCCCTTAGCTACGCCATTGAATATACAACTAGGGCCGTGGTCCGATTCATGCTGACAACGCTCATGAGCATTATTTGTCTTTGTTCAACATTTGACAAACAACAAGGATGAAATGATTTTTAAGCGTGGAGCGTGAATCGGACCGCGGTCTAGTACTCCTATAGAAATGCATCCCGGTCATATTTTCAATGTCGGTGGCGACATCTTTAGTTAACTTAATAACTTATAAGCTAAACGATAAATTTTGCTAATCAATATACGAAATATCAAGATTACCGACCTTAGGTACACTTTATGATTATTAATGAGTAGGTCGCGAAGATATAAATTGAAGAATTATTATTATCATTGGCTATATTAAAGTATCTGAATAAAATCTATCTTGTCTGTGCCTCAAGTAAGAGTTTATCATTTCTTAATTGATTAGTTATATTTCGAGCAAACGAAAAAAATTTATTATCATTTATTATAATATTTTATTATTATTTATTTTATCGATTTATTTATTATAGAAATAATATACTATATAATAATAGTGGGGATCCCGTTTACCTACAAATCGATTGCCTACAAGTTAGAGCATGCAACGCGAACAAACCTCAGGGTGCCATTACATGAGCGCGGAAACGCGGAAATGCGGAAACGCGTAACCAATCAGAAGCAATCTGCTGTTGTAGTTTCGCGTTTTATTGATTACTGATTGGTTACGCGTTTCCGTGTTTCCGTCTTTCCGCTTTTATGTAATGGTACCTCTAGGTTACTTAAAATCGGAACGGAACGATGCTGATTGATTACTCCTACCACTTCATCTTTCCGATTCCGTTTTCCGTGCCCATGGGACAGCACCCTAAGGGTGAAATCACACAGTGCGGAAAAAGACTGCGGAATAGAGAATGCGTCATTGAAGCAACCAATCAGCGCTACTCAGCTGTCACATCCGCAACAACTTTAAATTTTGTCCAATGATTATTCCCGAACAGACGTACTAACAGCCGAATAGTACACGCGGGCACCTCTAGGAACGTATCTGACGCTTCTCCTCCAAAGAGGTTGTATAACTAGAGTAGCAAAACCATAGCGGCTCCTGTGTACGGAAATGTTAGGCGATAGAAAGAGAAAGCAAATGGGATGTCCCCATCTTTATCCTTGTTTAATGTTGCGCGCGCATCGAACTTTGAAAGGTAAGTAGGGAGCGAGAGCCATGTGAGACAAGCAATGGGTGCGTTCAGCAGAACGTTTGTTTTGCAACTGTTGTAAGTTTCCTTCGCGCTAATTGGATCATACTTTTAGATCTAGAAGAATGGTCCTATCTCAGCAGACAATCATAAAACGGTTGCAAAACTGTTGAGTCTGCTGAACGCAGCCAATGACATGATTGAACAAGGATGTCATGTGATTGAACAAGGATGTCATGTGATTGAACAAGGATGTCATGTGATTGAACAAGGATGCCGATGGGGATCTCGTTTTCTGTTTCTTTCTATGCGCTCACGCAGTCTTAGCTGGCTATTCTTCTCTAGTTATACAACCTCTTTGTTCTCCCCACATCTACTGACGGCGGCACGGCCAATGGAAGGGAAAGTCTTAGAGACGCCCACGAAAACGTAGAGTAGAGTTGAGCAGTGCGTATCGTCTGGAATGGTCACGCGCAAATCGCGTCGATTCCAGCCATTTTGACCGACCAATCACCGTTTCTAGTTTAAGCGCTGCGTGCGAAATTTAATTTTTATTCCTAAATCTAGAAGATATAGTTTTCTACTTCCAAGTCTAAAAAAGTGTTAATCTTTATTTCTAAATATAGAAGCGTTGATTCTAATTGTCTAACTCTAGAAGTAATCAGTAATTAATACACTACTTGTAGTTAATGTATCGGTATGAATCATTATAAAATATACACTTAAATAATCTAACTCGACTGAGTATTTTATGGATTCATCCATCTCCTCAATAACTTCGCGCAATATAATCAGCTGCTATCAAACATTTCCGGAAGTGACCACTCGTACTAGTGAGAGACAGAGAGAGAGAGAGCTGCCTGTTAGGCCGGAATCAGACTACGCATTGAAGATCGAGATTGAAGATTGAAAATTAAAATTTGACCAGTGAGAGGACAAAGGAATTTTAGCTCCTATTGTTTTGATTAGTCAAATTTCAATCTTTCAATCTTCAATCTCAATATTCAATGCGTAGTCTGATTCCGGCTTTAGCGGGGCCCTAAATCAACAGTTAATCCACCCTGGGAGTTGCAGAGGCCTTGTTACCAAGAAGACTAGAACTAAGGAGGATCAACTCATGCCAATAGCGGTAGTGGGGGTGAGGCAAAAAGTGGCGACGGATAACTTCCCCCACTCTTGCGCTTCATTAGTCCTCTCTGTCGCTCTATATAGTCGTCGCTCTGTTGTTCTATAATCGTCACTTTGTCGCTCTTATATCAAACTTTCACACAATGTGTAGTGCCGCTGCACATTGTGTGAATAACTGCGGACGTTTTTTGACTCACCCCCACCACACGAGTTGATCTTCCTTAGTTCTAGTCTTCTTGCTTGTTACACAGATCATCCACTTCCACTGACATTTGGGAACATCAGAGGATACTCATTCGAACATCTAAAGGTAATAAGGTTTCATCTCATTCTCCGTTAATTGAGAACTCGCCGCGAATGAACCGCATAGCATAGCTGCGTTCAGCAGACTCAACAGTTTTGCAACCGTTTTATGATTGGCTGCGTTCAGCAGACTCAACAGTTTTGCAACCGTTTTATGATTGTCTGCTGAGATAGGACCATTCTTCTAGATCTAAAAGTATGATCCAATTAGCGCGAAGGAAACTTCCAACAGTTGCAAAACAAACGTTCTGCTGAACGCAGCCCATGTGTCCTGTGTCCCCGCGTTCGCGCGCCCCTATCAACGCTCGCCTCCTAGCGGTCAATCCCTACGTCGCGTGGTTGCGTATCCGTCCTGTTTTATCAGCATAAGGAGAGCGGGAATCGCGAATTTTGTATCCCACCCATAGCCTCAGGTTAGATCGAAACCAGGGATCGGTCGGATCTTTCTGGGACGTAACACAGCACTATTCGGAATAGCGCTGATTGGTTGCTTCAATGGATGCATTCAGTACTACAACTGCTCACTGAGCGCTCAGTGAGTTCTTGTATCTAATTGGCATATCCCGTTAGAACTAAAAATATAGACCAAACAGATACAAGAACCCCCTTAGGTCTGCGACCTAACCCTTAAGATGAAATCATACGGTGCAGAAAAAGACCGCGGAATAGAGAATGCATCTAATGACGCATTCTCTATTCCGCGGTCTTTTTCCGCACCGTGTGATTTCATCCTAAGGGTTAGGTCGCAGACAAAATTTCTGTAACAGTAACCTTAAGACATGAACTTAAGCCGATGAGCCAATCAGGATACTGCTTTAGATCTACGTAATTTGACGGAAATAGACTAAGGGTGAAATCACACAGTGCGGAAAAAGACTGCGGAATAGAGAATGCGTCATTGAAGCAACCAATCAACGCTATTCAGCGCTAATCGGAATAGCGTTGATTGGTTGCTTCAATGACGCATTCTCTATTCCGCAGTCTTTTTCCGCACCGTGTGATTTCACCCTAAG
>NW_017257610.1:132127-133790 GCF_001594055.1 Mycetomoellerius zeteki
GCTGCGTTCAGCAGACTCAACAGTTTTGCAACCGTTTTCTGATTGTCTGCTGAGATAGGACCATTCTTCTAGATCTAAAAGTATGATCCAATTAGCGCGAAGGAAACTTACAACAGTTGCAAAACAAACGTTCTGCTGAACGCACCCATTGGAACATGTTGGAGCATGCGACGCGAACAAACCTTAAGATTCTACCGAGGGTTATGCGGGGTCTACAATAAAAGATTAAAAGTTTGAGCGGTCGTAGGGTCTTACTTCCTATTAAAAGGAATGAAATAGTGCTCATTAATCGCCTACGTGCTAACCACTATAATCTTAATTATAGCTTGCACAGGAAAAACATGGTGGCTTCCAAAGCTTGCCCCTGTGGAGATCCCAATCAGGACATAAATCACATCATCTTTCGTTGCCCCATTTCCTCTCCTAGAGCTACTCACCTGGTTTCATTCTGCAATACCATCTCCGCTTATTCATCTCTCACTCCAAATGACATTTTCCCTCTCCTCAAAAAACCATCTCCCAAACTTTGTCGCCTGCTTCTTGCCTTTATTAAATCCAATAACTTAATTATCTAAACATCCTTGCTCGGGCTCGTTCTTGTGTTCCCTTAGATATTTCGATTTAACGCGGGCTTTATTCCCCCACTTCAGGCTCAATACTCAGCGCGACACCTACGTTACTCGCCGCCATCTTACGGTGGCCATATTCGATACTGGCCGTATCGTCGCTGTATGTGATCGAGGCCATTCATTTCAAGAAGAAGAAGGTCGTAGGGTCTTAAGGAGGTAATCGAGTAAATTGAAAATTTTACGAAAATTCTAAAAAAATTAGTTAAAGTTCACAAATTTTACATGTAAGCTCTATTCCATGCCGTCATGAAACGCACATTAAACTTGATATGAAAGGGATCGGAATTTACAAACTTTTTAAAAAACTGATATGTTGTATATAATAATATTAGCAATGATATAAACAAAATTGGTGACTCGTAGCCACATACTTTTTTAATAAAAGCGATATGAAAATGATGATATTCATCAGAAGACGAAATATGGTTAGGTTATATGTCGTGACAAGGCACAACTGCATATGCGACGTTGCCACACCTTTGTTAACACGAATGGTACGGGACAATGAGTGTGTGCGTGAAGCGATCTCATTGGTCAATGCTGTATCATTGCATCAAAAAGTTTAGCCGGTTGTACACGAACTAACTTTTGGAAGTGACTGTCACTCGACTACCTCCTTAAGTCGTAGAAAATTGATCAATCACAGTTAATTATTCTTCTCATATTCGACTGTGATTGATCAATTTTCTACGACTTAAGACTCTACGATTGTTACGACTTCTATTGTAGACCCCGCATTATGCGGGGTCTACAATAGAAGTCGTAGCGATCGTAGGGTCTTAAGCCCAGTGTCCACGATGCTAGAAATCCATCCGAGATCTCGGATGAAGAAAGAATTGACCAATCGCATTGATCATGTGACTAAATTGTTTAAATGTGATTGGTTAATTCTTTCTCTCTCCGAGATCTCGGACCAATTTCTAGCATCGTGGACACAAGGCTTTAAGTCGTAGAAAATTTACTAATCACAGTTGATTATTCTTCTCATATTCGACTGTGATTGGTCAATTTTCTACGACTTAAGACCCTACGAC
>NW_017257610.1:133841-137272 GCF_001594055.1 Mycetomoellerius zeteki
AATCGAATGTGAGAAAGATAATCAACTATGATTAGTCGATTTCTGCACCTACTCCTTAATTCACTACTGCTACTGCCCATTGTAGACCACGCATTAGAATTAGGTCAAAGTATAAGAACTGACCAATCACAGTCGAGTATTCCCCTGTTACAGTCGAATGACAGGGAAATGTTCGATTGTGGTTGATCAGTTCTTGTACTCTGACCCAACTCTAAAGCGGGAAGCACAGACTTTTGCATAACGCATAACATGTAATGCATAAGAAATTCAATCAATCAGAATTCTTTATTTCATGGAAAGGAAGGAAACGGAGGGCTTTGATTGGTACATTTTCTTATGCATTACGTGTTATGCGTTATGCAAGAGTCTGTGCTCCCCGCTTAACCCTCGGTGGAAACTTATGCGGGGTCTACAATAGAAGTCATAGCGGTCGTAGAGTCTTAAGTCATAGAAAATTGACCAATCATGGTCGATTATTCTTTTCATATTCGACTGTGATTGGTCAATTTTCTAACAGGCATTCTACAATAAGCCATTAGTCATAAATAAGAAGTTAGAATCTGGAAATTGACCAATCACAGTCGTCAATTTTTAGCTTCTGTCTTCTGATTTATGACTAATGGCTTATTGTAGAAAGCCATACGACTTAAGACCCTACGACTGCTACGACTTCTATTGTAGACCCCGCATAAGACGTGAACTTAAGTCGATGAGTCAATCAGGATATTGCTTTAGGTCTATGTAGGCTGCGGTCCACTTGACGCTACAAACGTTTCGAAGCGTTTGAGCGACCAATCAGAACAAAGAATTTTACGAATTGACTAATCAAAGAATACTTCGAAGCGTTTGTAGCGTCAAGAAACCGCAGCCCTAGTGTCAAGTTATACGTTAAGATGGTGAGTGTTATGCGAATTCCTTCTGAAATCCATTTTTTTCGGAGAAATTGTGTGATATGCATCAAACACTCAAAGAGAATGATAAATTCATTGTTTTCGAATTTGTCTCCGAAATATTTTAACGAATATCATGGAAAAAATGATCAGCCGACGTTTGGAGGTTAAATACATCGCGAGCATATTTCGCGACTTCAGGTTTTTTGTTGGTCGAGCGTGCTTCATGATATTTCGCGATGGTCGCAAAGATTCGACGATTTTCATTCAGCAGTTACGCGCCAGACAAAAATTCGTCCAACTGTTTGCGATTTGTCGCGCTTCGTGATTGAGGTTAGTTTCGCGTGTGTACATAATCATGATGGCATGTTCCTGTTTTCCAGTCGCTCGTGATTCCTGAGAAGTTCCAGCACATTCTTCGTGTCATGGGCACGAACATTGACGGTAACAGGAAAGTTATGTTTGCTATGACCGCGATCAAAGGTGTTGGTCGGCGTTATGCCAACATTGTCTTGAAGAAGGCGGACATTGACTTGGACAAGCGAGCTGGAGAATGCTCGGAAGAGGAAGTAAGTTTAGCCGTTTTATATTTGTGAAACAACTTAACAATACTGATTTATCAAAAATCGTTTTAGGTTGAAAAAATTGTCACCATTATGGCCAATCCCAGGCAATACAAAATTCCCGATTGGTTCCTCAACAGACAGAAGGACATCGTCGATGGAAAATACTCACAGGTATGCATCTGTTTCTTTCACGAAAGAAAAGGACCAAATTCTGAAACACATGCTTTATTGTTGAAAAATGTAAAATCATACATTTAGAGAAACGTTTCTCAAACATGGAATTGTAGATCCAAATAATTTATTGAAATTCGACTGGAGCATAAAAATATATAGACATAAAGATATAGCGATGACTTAGATAACAATCATTTATCTATTATTGTAATACATCATAAAAATTCCATTGCACAAATTCATGACTGATCGTACAAATGTTCATTGTACCTTCAGCTGGTAGATAGTGCAATAGCAACTGCACTGCTGTACATTTTTATTGCTTTATAGTATTTCTTATTATATCAAGTAACAAATATGAGTGCAACAGAAATCAAATTATATATATATATATATATACAGGATATTTTGCAGCTCACGAGTGCCAACTTAGATTCTAAGCTACGTGAGGACTTGGAAAGGATGAAGAAAATCCGTGCTCACAGAGGGCTGCGTCACTACTGGGGTCTCCGTGTACGTGGTCAGCACACCAAGACTACAGGTCGTCGTGGACGCACGGTTGGTGTGTCGAAAAAGAAGTAAACTTTTATATATACATTTTATGTACTATATATTAATAATAAATCTTTAAACGGTAAATGTTTTTATTTGACCACTTGGTCAATTGTGAAAAGAAAAACCATAACAGTCAAGAGGCACAATGTTAAATATAAGAATAATTCCATCGTGTTGCATGCTTTAGTCATTGATTAGTGATTTATTTAATTAAATTGGGATTAATCTCTTGGTCCTGAAGTAATGAATCACTTTTCAAGCCAAATAAGATAGCCATTATTTCGACTAATTCAAGCTGAACGAGAGCAGTGCGCTAAATTGACTCTAAATACAATTGACAATAGACGGTAGCTTCTAAGTGCATTAACGATGTATAATAAGCGTTTCCACGTATACTTTGGGCACCTTTCCTCGTTGATTGCCTCTAATTCCCATGAAGTAATCGTCGTCATCGGGAATTTTGTAAATACCGATTACCTAGAAAAAACATATATCCTGTCTTTCTTTTTCTCAAGATATTCAATTTATTAAAGTATAACTTTGTACACAATCTAATTAGTACATCGTATTGATTATAATATACAGGCACGCATTATATATAGCATCACTATAGATACACATCGAAATAAGCGTACAAAACAATACATGAAAAATACGATAGTCGCGTGATACAATAAATAAAATGCTCCTAACAAAGTAAAACGGTAGGCATTTATTGAACATGCACAATTTGAATAAATATACAATAACTCGTCACGCACAAATACGTTTATGATTCTATCCGTTCACGATGGTCCTGTGTTCTTGTTATCTTACAAATCTATAGCAGAGAAAACGTAAAACTGTAATACGTGATATTAACGACACATCGATTAAAAAAGGAAATTTAACAAAGCGTACGTAAATTCAATTAATTGAAAATTACAATATACAGGGTGACCCATTTTAATCGACGGATCCAAATATTTCCGTTCCCTTGCATTTTACAAGAAAATGTTTCAGACAAAAGTTGTATGGTTTCAAGGGGGTCATAAAATGGTACCATTGATTTGACCTTGGATAGTCGCTTAAAGGTCACATAAAGATCACCTTCAATTTCTTAAATTAAACCCACTATTTTTCATTACATATTCTTGTAGCTTACCTCGAGAGCTTTCCAAAACACTATAATAAAATATTTTTTCATTAAGTACTTTTCGAGTTATAAGGCTCGAAAGTTACACTACAGCCGGCATTGGCATTACGC
>NW_017257610.1:137521-164469 GCF_001594055.1 Mycetomoellerius zeteki
AAAAATAGTGGGTTTAATTTAAGAAATTGAAGGTGACCTTTATGTGACCTTTAAGCGACTATCCAAGGTCAAATCAATGGTACCATTTTATGGCCCCCTTGAAACCATACAACTTTTGTCTGAAACATTTTCTTGTAAAATGCAAGGGAACGGAAATATTTGGATCCGTCGATTAAAATGGGTCATCCTGTATGTCTAGCATGTACAATATAATACAATTTAGTGTGTACAATTAGGATGCGGATATAACTGTTAATCTTATGAAAATAAATAGATTTTTTAAGGCGAATTACTTGATTAATCGATATTTCGTATTATGTTTTACACAATTCGTAAGATAGAAATTATTTTTTTAAAGGATTGCTGAAATATTCATGATATTCTCGAAACTTTGCAAAACAATTTATGTATTATTAATGTTGCTAAAAGTTATCACTGTCCTTGTTTTCCATCTTAGCGTGCATACATTCCAAAAATGATTTTTCCTAATAGTTTTTGTATTGATATCAATGCATTGCAGGAGTGTTATAGTAAGTTTCGGCATTTTTTGTTTTTTTTACAATACATGAGAATACGAGTGTTTCAAGCTTTCTTTCGAGAACAATATCTAATATCTTACAAGTTAATATTAGCTGCTTGAAAATAAATGCATCAGTACAATGTTGTTAATATTAACAGAGAGCTCTTAAAGTTATACAAGAGTTATATATGAGCGTCTCAATTTGACACATGTACTTATAATAACAAATACTTAACTCTATAACGCGTATTAAAAGAAGTTTAACATCTCGGGACAGTATCTTAATCCTTTCGGGAGGGGACCTCTGGACGCGTCGGGTATGAATTTTTTTTCTCAGAGCTTGGGTCGAGAATCGAAAATCGGCGACAGTCCCGAAAGATTTAAGCCTAAAACGAGTCTTACACGATGATTCGAAGAAGATACAAAAGAAAATCTCTCTACAATACATATTTATACAGTGATTAAAAAAAAAACTATAAGTAAATGACCTTACAATACCGTAACTTAACCCGACTACAGATTCATGCCCTTCGCTCGAGACATCGCCAAACATGCTGTTGAGTACCTAAATCACAAACTTTGTTACCTCGTCCTGCATGACGCTTAGCTCGCTAGGATCCCTCGCGTCGTAATTGCACAACACTCTTGCTCTGTCCTGACCGTTCTCGGCTAGTGCGTTGGTGGTGACTGGTGGGGTGGTGTAATAGGGACCCCCAAATAGGCTGGGTAGGGTAAACGATAAGTGAATTTATAGTGCTATAATCTCATTTGTAATATAAACTCATGTACGAAGGAAACGTGAGGGTAGGAGACAATTAAACTTTTAAGCGACTTTTTATGAGGATCATACACTGCTGTACAACGTGAATATATTGTAATATCGTTTCACGTTTATAATCAGGCACACACTCACCACAGAACTCTACATAATCGTTACTTGACATTGAGCAAGATAATAAGTATTCGATTGTGGTGAATTGGATTAGAATGCATGCAATTTAAAGAGATCGAATTTCGCATTAAAGATATTTTTTATTCAGCAAATTAGTCTGTTCTTTTGCGGGTTGTGTTTTCTATCTTGTGATATGTGTTTTCAATTCTACTGGTTCAATTACATGCATTATTGTTACATGGTTTACTCCGATATTTCCCAATATTATGGAAAGAATGAAAAAATTTATTCTTTCCTCCACAATACATAATACAGGCAAATTATCAACATCCTAGTAAAACCTATAAAAACAAGAAAAGCGTGATGTGTCTACATTTATGTTGTTGTTTAGTTACATGGCGCATCAGGATTAATTTCTCTTTGATGCCATTATGGCCATTCTCGGCCGAGTTACGGCGATCCAAAGCAACTGTTTTCGAAAGGTAATACAAGAACAATAAGAGGTAGTATAGAGTAGTGTATAGAAGAAGATGAAGATAAGATATGTAAACCGCACTAATCGCCGTAAATCGTTCACAAAGAAATTTATCGAGAAAGATACTCCCGTCCTATTTACCTAAATATACAATTGCATATACAATTATACAATATTTTAGAGTATGTTATTGATAGGTAACAAGTCTGCAACGATTAAGCGACAATCGGAATCAAGCTTTTTAACGTGTACGTGTAACTTGAACAAACGTCGCTAAAATGGAAAAATTGCATGATAGTTAACGTAGATCCGTTAATTGAATTGCCAACTGGATTCGAAATTCGTAATGGCCCGTCAATATTCATATTTGAAGGGTTGAAAACTAAATTTTACTGATATCAGTGTCGAATGTGGCGGTAACGTACGCGGCAGATCCGGCGGTTACGGGCGAATTTTGAGGGAGAATAGGCGAAGGATTTAGCTCGATCACTTCCTCGCTGTTGACTCTCAGCAAAGGGCTCGGTTGACGCGCCCTGCAATTACCAATCGTGCAAGCAGAGATAGAGAGTAGCGGGAGAGAACACATTCCAACAGATTGCACGAAGGCCGAGGAAGCAAGGAGTAATCAGATAATAAAAAAAAACCAATTTACATCTATTACTAGCGATTGTTACAATGTTCAGGACAGGATGCTGATACGGAAGCAATTAAATCATGTCGGCATTAGATCTGGTATAATTGATCACAGACGGTTTCACCGAGATCAAGCAATCTTGAAACTTTAACTTGAATTCTACTGTCAGTCGATTAAAGATTAAAATTAATTAACGTTGTTGAAACCAGCTGTAATAGGTAATGTTCGTCAAACCATCAAAGCTGCATCTTTTGTGCAGTGTTTTCATCATAAAAAATTTCATCGCGTCTTTTTGTCCAAATCTATGCCCGCGATTGCTATAAGGAGAAGCGGAGTTTACGAATCGATATCTAAACATACTCATTAACATTCAAGGTTTGTCAAACATTACTCACTCGGATCACCATAAGGTAGGATAGCTGTACAGAAATGTTGCAATAATAGTACGCTGCACGAGGACAATAACGTGCCAAATACAGATCGAATGATAGAGTAAGTAGATAGAATATTTTTAAAAGAAAAAAAAGCCAAAAAGTGGTAAAGAAGGCAACCAACTTACCCGGCAAGCTCGCGCTGTAAATCTTGCATGACGGCGTGGCATTGCGCGTAATGACGTGCTTGCGCTTCTACAAATTCGTGCAGGCATCGCAAATGTCCGGTCTGTGAGCTCGAAACACCTTCCAGCAACAATTTCACGATCTCTGCTTGTCGATCGAACTCTGATTGCGCTACCCTCAGCTCCCTCTCTGCCTGAGTGAGCAATATATACATTTTATTTATTATTTTCTGTATATATTTTAGTATCTGTTATCTAAGATGAAGTCAGGAAACTAAAATGATGTAGCTATGATTATAGCTATCGCTATTGATTCGTATCGGAAGAAAGATTGCGTCGCTTTACAATTTAACAATTGTTACTACCGTTCTTTTACATATGTATATACAGATTATGAAACTATTATGATAATGCGATATATAAAACATGACAAGAACATTAGCATTTTGAAGCACTTGAATATCTATAAAATTTAATATATATTCCTAAACAATAGCCATAAAAATCTTGATGCAATCGCATTGGGTTTGGATTTCTCTGAATTGAGAAAACAAGCGAAACTATCGATTGCATTAATACCTGATCGAGCAACACTTCAGGTGATATGCCGGACTCCTATAAATTGCAGCAGTGTGGAGGACAAAACACATCGTAAACGTATAGAATAATTTTTTAACGGTATCGACAATTAACAGTACTTACACTCTGTTGACCCAGCATGCTCCTCGCTTTCCTTACTCTATTTTTACATGCATCCAAGTCCAATCTACATTAAAATCATTTAACATCATTAATAAGATTTTTAGTATGCATAATAGGAATAAGCGATTTTTACCTTTTGGTTTCCAATATCGCCATTTCCTTGCTGACAGTTTTCATTTCTCCATCCAAGAACTTCCTCAAAGGCTGTATGTAACAATTGGCGGCAGTTCCTATAAAATCCCTTTCGATCTGTCCCAATCTCTGTTGGCATTGACCGACTTTTATTAATGAGCTACCTAAAATCAAATTTTACATCAAGTTCTCTTGCATCATACATATATGTGTATATTTATGAGAATGTATTTGACATTAACCATAAGCTATTCCTGGACCAAAATCATTTCCAGCTTCTATCATATCAGTGCCTACATACTCCAAATTGCTCAACCTGTTGGGTCTCCTCTTATCAATTTTTTCATAAAAGAAATCTTCAATCCTATTACCTGCAAAATATGTCATCTTAAAATTAATGATGAAATATACATATAGAAGATTCTATTAAATAATGTTAAAGTATATTGTGACAATTGATTTTTTATCAAAATTAAAATCTAATTAAATTAATTCAAATTGAATACCAGGATTTGGAGTAAGCACAGCTTCCATATTCCGCAGTATCTTTTCCGTCCATGTTCTGGTGGCATTTCCTCTTTCCGCTAGGTGTTCCAAATGCGCATCTAACTCGGTTTTTTCTGAAGTACCCAGCGTCTCTTCTGTCATCTGAGAGACACGAGAGAGCAAACATGATAATTTTAAATTTTCTTGGCAATTTCTAACGTTTTTGATATATAGCAACGCCCTTAATATATAGTATCTCTAATGCTCTTAAAACATAGTTGCCAATGAATAAATGCGGTTTTACGGTTCGCGTTCAAAGTCCGCGTCATTATTGCGATGCTAATACAGCATGATCAGAGGAAGATGACGCGTTCTCGTTTGATTAAAGAGCAGCGTCATTGGTATTGGTTGACGATGTTGCACGTCGAGACGAAACCAGGGATCTAAGTTAAACGAGATGACATTGGACGTGGATTCCAGTTCGACAAGAACGAGGAGCGGCCAAGGAAGCCATCCATTGTCCAATGACGTGCAAACGCGTTTAATCATCGATTTCGGGCGTTGAATGTCAACGGTGACAAACTCCGAAAACGGATTCGAAATGCGTTCGACGTTGCGTTTCCTCGGCGCGGATCCCAGACTTTTTCCAGATAGGACGGAGAAGAAAAGAGAAGGTTTCCCACCTGCACGACCCTGCTGAGGGCTGCTCCCGCATCCTTCACCAGCTTCTTCACGTTGAAATCCATCCTCGCGAATTAGATCTTTCACGCGATCGAGAACTCTTCCTAGCAAGCAAACACCCAACCCCCCTCTTTCTCTTTCTTTTTGTGTCTCCCACGCTCCCTGTGCTTTGTCGTAGGATTCATTAAATACCTCAGCAACTTCCGGAATCTAGAGGTACTAGGAATTTTCAATCAGGCGTATCGTGTCTAGATATTCGTGCCTCATGCCTGTCGGCCAATACTATATTTTGTTTATCAATCCATTTAAAACAAGTGAACACAAGGTCGTTATATTTGTCTGTCAAAACTTTAAAAGTATCGCATGATCCGCACGTCATGTATCATTATCTGTAATTTTCGAAATGTACACATATTTAATATGATGTATTGTGCCATTTTTAATGGTTTTGTTAAAAAAAGTTATTGTTATGTGTGTGTGTGTGGCAATATATTTATTAAATGTAGTCAGTCGTGAAATGAGACGACTCCTTTTTTATACAAGATTTTCACAAAACCACGTCCGACTGCACTGTTTATGTGCCATTTATTGAGTTCCATTAACAAAATGCAAACATCCTTTTTCTTTTTCTCAGAAAAAAGATCATATATAACAACTACATATAATTCGCCCGCTAACTTTTATCCGACTAACTATTAATGCTGTCTGACATGTCCCTGCTCCAGAAATTAAAATGCTTGAATACAATTACCATATTAACTCTGGAAAAAAAAAATAGAAAAAGACTGATATGACGATCCTCGGGCAGTAATCTCATAAATAATGATTCGACAATGAACAAGAAAGATTCGCGCCTGGAATACAAACGTGTCAAACTACGTTGTACTGCAATTTTATGTCTAATACAATCAAATTTTGTTAACTCAACAATTTCCATAATGCTCCGTTGTACTCCAGTCTGATCTTCCTCTCACATTTCTAAAAAAAATGTATATCTTGTACAATGTATGAGTCATGAATATGTATCGAATGAATATCCCAATTTTCGTAAATACGCTGGAATGAATCGCTGCGAAACATCACATAACGTACACTGATGAAGTACTTGGATGTTCATTCAGAAACAGATTTATTGAGAGAATTGGTTCTCCTCGCAGCTGTTTCCTCTTGACTAACTGTTTCCGAATCTCCAATTTTATTTAAACAGAACATTGCATACATCCCACACATTATTTCGTTCTTTACTTAATTATTAGGAACACATGGAGAGAGGATCTAGCACACAGGTGATACATGCCTCTTGGGAGTTTGTATAAAACAGTACCGTAGAATAAGATGCGAGACCTTAAAAAGAATGTAACTCGCTAGAAATACAATCGTGCTTGAACGTGCAAACGCATCTGATGACTAATTTAATAATCTTCGCCATGCCAGCCACCTGTTACAAGTGTGACGGTCGTATCCATTAATTTTTTCCACAACATCCTTCCAGCAGTCTCAAATCGATACGCACTTGCGCCACAGCTTCGATGCCGCTGTTACTCCAATTATTTCTCGTTAAAAACAGCTTAATATATTAACGTATTAGTATAAATAATAGACAATAAATATCATAATAACGACAATGTTGGATGATGATGCACATCGCAATGATGATCATTTCATAATTAGTTCCACGTTTATATTGGAATTCGTGAAACTTAAATCGTCTCTGGTAACAGGATTGAATACTTCGAACGTGTTTTCGCGTTAATCCCCCAACGCAGGAATGTTAGTTTAATGTTTTGAGTTGTTTGTTACAAAGGCATTTATTATAAGCGATCGGCTTACTGGCCGATACCATAATTAGTTGTCAATGTGACCTGCCGATTGCCGATAGCTTTCGCGCTCGTGCCCGAGCTTCCGTACGAATATTTGTGTACTCGAACCACAAGACATTAGGGATCAGCGTCGCGTCATGATATTCGCCTGAAGAATAGCATGAATGACATTATTAAGTAGCGGTTATCACAGAAAGTAGCTTTTCAACTGTTGTAAAACTCTTTAATATTGTTGGTTTACACATTTAGATCCAATGAGGAACTACGGGCAAGGCCAATATATTAAAGAATTTTAGAACAGTTGCAAAATTGTGTCCTCTGCTGAATGCAGCCATTATCGCCATTATTACACCATTTCCTGATACTCACCACGAGACTACTATAGGAAAAAATGGTGTTAGGATCATGTGCATGATTAGGAACCACGCTGATCCCAGGGTAATCCCAATTAATGCACCCCAAACTACTTGGGTGTTTGAGTGGTACAGCAGATACACTCTGCTGTAAGTTACCAATAAAGCTGTGACAATGCATCCTATCGCTACTATTGTCCGCCAAAATCTCTCAGTTATCGTACAGTTGTAATTTAATCTGGAAGAGAGGGAAAGTAACGCATAAGTGAGTTGACAAGAGCGAATGATGTAATCGTAAAGTCGTTTGTGATACTTCATTACCTAAAGTATATAAAAAGTGTTGCGTATGCAGCGAAAAACCACATAAATTGTGCATGTGTAGACGGCATGCCGTATTCGGCGTACAGGCCATCTCTCTTCATCGGCCTTGCTTGACGAATCATGTGTTTTAATATATAATTTATACATTCATTGATAACGACTCCGATAAAAAATACGATCTATAATTAAAGAATAAGTTATATTTGTGAACATAAATTAAATATACATAAATTAAGACAATTGATCTATATATATTATTATAATTAACTTACAGTATGTAAATCCCTCCTAAAAAGTATCAATGTGATAAAACCAGTTATAATGACAAAGGGCATTAAACTTATTACAGCCAAAAGCTGCCCAAAGATATCCCCTGAAAATTTATCAACATACATTATTGTCAGAAACAGATATTTTTTTATAATTTCAAATACACAAGTCTTTTCTTAAATTTGATCAAAAGATCGAATATCCAAAGCTTAGTAATATAAATTAAATAAACGATATTAAATAGTTTGAAAAACAAATAAAACAATAATAAACAATAATAAATTAAATAGTTTAATAAGCATATGTTGACAACTTTTTATCCAAAACAATTTCAGAAATTCTTGAGTATTTTAACACATAACATCAATTTCTATAAATTCTACAAACATCTGCATATAATGAAATATTACGATATGAGTAAATGCCTGGCTAAGTTTTGTCTATATGATCATGGCAATGTGTAAAACCATTGGTAACGAAGCAAGGTGAAAGCTCGGGATGCTGACAATGACCCTGTTCTTTTTGGTTGAATTTTTGCACCAGTTCATCTTTCTTCCTTTTCTCTCCAGGAGGAAAGAAGAGGAAGAAAGATGAACTGGTGCAAAAGTTCAGCCAAAAAGAACAAGCCTAATGAGAGACGCCGTGCTTTCGTACTGACCTTGCGGATACTCCACCAATGTTAGAGACAGCGGGATCCATTCGGTCTCGTCAACGGCACGTGCGAAACGTGATTCGATCCCATCCAACGGTTTGTCAGGCGATGCCATCGTTATCGTGGTCCTAGAGGATGTGACATGTCTCACAGTCTCACACCGCTCACGGCTCACACGGCGTCTCACGGTGAACGGACGCACACCGGTTGGACGACAGGAGGGAACGAGCTGGAGGGGAGAGGGAAGGAATCTCGTATTTATACCTGCGACTATGAGATTGTGGCCGCCGTGCTATCATCCATGATCATCATTGCCTGTTCCGTCACTCTCGTCGTCGTCGCTGGCATTGACCTCGCGGCTCGCTATAATTGTAATTGTAGCACGATGTCGCACGACGTCGACTAACGTTAAAGAGGCCAAAGGCGCGAATTCCCCCGTTCGCCGACGGCTTACAACTCACAAAGCCACCAAACGGATCGTCGTGCAAGCAGGAGTTCGACGTGCCCCCTCCCTCGCCCCTTTCAAATTTCACTTCGAGCACAATGTTGTTCCATTGGAAGATTTTAAGATCCATCGGAAGGTCGAAGGAAGATTTTTGAAAATGAATGAGAATGGAAGATTTTTTACTAAAAAAAAAAAAAAAAAAAAAAAAAAAAAAAAAAAAATACGTATACTCTATATTCGGCGAGAGGAAATTATCGATCTGCGTTTCGAAACTTTACCCGAGTAACTAATACGATGTCTACAATAGAAGTCGTAGCGGTCGTAAGATCTCAAATCGTAGAAAATTGACCATTGCAATTATAGTCGATTATTCTTCTTACTATTATTTTCGATTATTCGACTATGATTGCCCAGAAAAAATGTTTTATATATAATTTTATATAAAATGATATAAAATTATATATATAATTTTGTATATTTGTATATAAATGGACATATTTTATATATAATTATATACAATTATGTAAAATATGTCCGTTTATATATATACAATTACATAAAATTATATGACGATATAATAATTTGAATGTTCACACATGAGCGATGTTTTTTATGAATTGCTGCAACTTACAAGCGTGAATAACTTTACAAAAAAAATCTCAAATTTTTTCGCAAAACATTTATCTGTAGAATATGGCAATAAAAAAAAAAAATAAAAATGATGTTTCAAACGTGCTCGGTTTGACATAGAATGCCTTAAGTACACTTCGCTCTATAGGGAATTGATTATGTACCTTTAAACGAGGTGAAAATTAGAAAAGTGAGCGAATTCACTAGATATTGATCAATGAAATTATAAATATGCTAATATATTTGGTTGTTTTTGTAATTTTTACCTCATTTCGAAATACACAATTGACTTCCAGATATGCCTGAGATCAATCAGGTGCGAACTGTATTTCCTTTATGGTTATTGATCTTATCAAGCCATTGAAGGATTTTCGTGCGCGGAAGATTTTTCAGTGACCTGATAGAGCAACTGTTCGAGCTCGATCGATTAGCGACCGCAGCGGCGGTATTTAACGCCTCTGCAAACGATTCTCGACAATTCTCGGAAACGCAGATTAAAACATTGGAACAAATGAGAATCTTTATTGATCAGAATTTACAGATCGAATTGACTACAGATCTTCTTCTTCTTTCTTTAATATATAGCACTAAACTTTATGCGAAAATTCAAATAACTAGAAACTTCAGAAATCGAATTGCGGATTGTGTGCTCCAAAATTCAAATTGACGAAATCCATGCTTCAAAATTTCGATCACTCGCGCGAAGATTTGAAAGAAAAATGGGATGGAAAGTTTAAGAGTCTCAATGGAGATTCGGTAAGAAGACGTAAATATGGATGGAAAAAATTAAGGACACTTAACATTTATGTAATTTTCGTGGATACACGTGCTTTTGCATATCTAAGGAACAATAAGCTTTTATTTTAAACAGGAAATGATCCGTTAACTTATTGTGATTCGTTATAAATATTAGCATGTACAAAAGGTGACGAGAGACAAGGCTGCAAAGATCCGACATAATGCTCGCATTTATAACTATGCTTTCATTTCACATTACATAGTTCTCTTACAGTTAGTCTTGATTAAAGACCCTGTATTCTTGTCTGGCCACAAGCAATTTTGTCAAAAATCGTATGAAAGAAAGATGTGTACAATTTCTTCTCTATAATATATATATATATATATCTCACTCTCTAATCGTAATTAAAATCATAGAGTGAAACAGTATAAGTAGAGTGAGATAGTACACATACACATACATACATATACACAGAGTGACCCATTTTAATCTATCACCCCACATATTTCCGTTCCCTTGCATTTTACAAGAAAATGTTTCAGACAAAAGTTGTATGGTTTCAAGGGGGCCATAAAATGATACCATTGATTTGACCTTGGATAGTCGCTTAAAGGTCACATAAAAGTCACCTTCAATTTCCTAAATTAAACCCACTATTTTTCATTACATATTCTTGTAGCTTACCTCGAGAGCTTTTCAGAACACTATATAATAAAATATTTTTTCATTAAGTATTTTTCGAGTTATAAGGCTCGAAAGTTATACTACAGCCGGCATTAGCATTATGGAAGTTGTCCGATCGACGGCTAAAACCTCTTGAATGTTGTTCAGGATTATGTTCTGGATCAATTTCAGGCTGTACCTCTTATTTTCATTTTTGCACTAAAAATTCATTTTTACATAAAAATGAAAATAAGAGGTATAATCACCAATGGCCTTGATCTTGACAAATATTATCCAGGACATGATCCTGAACAACATTCAAGAGGTTTTAGCCGTCGGTCGGACAACTCGCGTAATGCTAATAGCGGCTGTACTGTAACTTCAAGCCTTATAACTCGAAAAATACTTAATGAAAAAATATTTTATTATATAGTGTTTTGGAAAGCTCTCGAGGTAAGCTACAAGAATATGTAATGAAAAATAGTGGGTTTAATTTAAGAAATTGAAGGTAACCTTTATGTGACCTTTAAGCGACTATCCAAGGTCAAACCAATGATACCATTTTATGGTCCCCTTGAAACCATACAACTTTTGTCTGAAATATTTTCTTGTAAAATGCAAGGGAACGGAAATATTTGGAGTGATAGATTAAAATGGGTCATCCTGTATATATAAGAAAAAATCATATCTACTCTCTAAATTCTTTAAAGTGGAATTTCAATCTTTAAGAGTGATATTCACTCTAAAAGTTTTAGAGAGTACTTTTCTCTCTCGAAGGATTTTGGCAAAATCACTCGTGAACGGACTGTGTTATAAGATCTCTAGTTTTGATGAAATTAAGTAGACAGACAGATTACATCGGTCTGCCCATGCCACGTCCCATTGGAGGTTGCGGGCCATCTTGGCTGCTCTTAGGATTCCTGATAGTCTCGTCGACAGAAAGGATGAGACAGGCGGCTTCTGTAGCGGCAGTCAATGCGTTGATCTTCACTATTGCCGGTTCCCAGACGCAGCACTGCATGTTATCCGTGATATCCTCTGAATTTATATCAACGCCGTACCACTGCAAACCTTTATGATGCTTCTGGCGCAATTTATTTAGGATATTCGTCGCGTCAAATCCAGCGTTATCGCATAATTGCCTGAAATCGATACTTATCATTAATTACTACACCTTGTAAACGTTTATGTACAATACACAATATATTTGAGGTACTAAACAAACAGTCATATATCAAGCGAAAATTTTTCGATTTCTGCTCCTCTGTTTGTTATACATATTATACAAAAGTTGTATTATACAAAAAATTCATAATGAAAAATTTTTATTCTTATTGTAGATATTTTTTTGATAAAAAAAAAGAACAAAAATTCCGAAGGTAACAGAGTAAATAAATGGTGCTGTCCTTAGAGGATTTAAAATTCAAAGAACACAATGTATACTTGCTCTTTAACATTTTTAGAGTGAATCTCCTAAAAAGTGAAATCTCTGTCTTAAAGGTAACATTGTTACCTTAAAGCAAACGTACCTCGGAATAACTTCGAGAGCTCTCGCTATCGCTCCTATTAAGAGCTGCTCTTTTCCAGCAATGGTACGCGAGTAATCGCGTAGAGTCTTGGAGAGTTCCATTTCGATGGCACCACCGCCAGCAACCACCGCATCGTTCTTTACCATGCGTCTGACGACCATGATTGCGTCATGAAGAGATCTCTCCGTTTCTTCTAGAAATTGATCCGCGCCTCCACGCAGGATAAACGTGCACGTCTTCGCTCGCGAACATTCATAGAAGAAGTTGAATCTAAACATACAATTATAAATCGTTACGTCAGATCGACTTACAATCGATTGTTGAATGATCAATATCATTTAATTACCTTTCGCCACCAATCTGCTTTTCTTCAAAAGTCTGGCATCTTCCGAGATCAGAGTCCTTTATGTCGTGCACCGTTGTTAAGATTGCACCACCGCATGCCTTCATCGTTCTCTTGAGATCCTCGTCAGGTACTCTACCGGCGCAGAACATGTCCCTGTCCGCGAAATACTGCGTTGCAACATCGCCAATCGGCAACGAGGACAATACCACTTTCGCGTCGCTCTTGTGAATCTGATCGAGCTTATCATAGAGAATCTGCCACTCTGCATCGACAATTTTCTGATACTCTGACACATTGTCCACGCGCACTTCGGCATTGTCCCGTTCGGCCTTCAATTCCAGCTCAATGTTCAGTAATGCAATCTTGCATTGCTCGTATGTTTTCGGTTGCATTTCAAATCCGGCATATGAAAAGGTCTTTTTGAAGGCCACTCCTTCAATCAGCTCCGAATCCTCCAACGCGCCTCCAGAAACCTAACCATGTTACACTCAAAAATTAATTATGCCAGGATATTAAAATCTTTCATAAAATATAAAATCATGTATTCCTACCTTTTTAATACCAATCATATTAAGAGGGAGTAATCCGTCTAGTTTCATGACAGCCTTAACAACCAATTGGCTGAAATGATTCTTTTGTTGATGTATCAACTTAGAATTCATAGCTGTGGCTGCACATTCCTCCAGAAGCTCAATCTGGTTGCTCATTTTGCGTTTGTCTAATTTGACGCTTAGCTCATTAATTTTATCTTTAGCTATTTGAAGCGCGCGACGGAGAGCTTTGATTATTATGCGCGAATGTACGCCCTCTTCTATAAACGGTTTCATTTGTTTCAAGAACTCCCCTGCTAACAAAACTACGCTAGTTGTGCCATCTCCAACCTGTTAAATAATAGAATATTCAATCAATCGTTTCTTTTTTCTTTGCTAACGCTATTTTACCTTCATATTAAATTATTTTGTTTGAACGCTTGTGAGACAATCGCAAATCTTTAAGAAATTGTCAGTCTATACGTTCTAGATTTAATATCCTCTGAATCCTTGCCAGTATAACGTTATCTTTGTCGCGTTATTCCAAGTTGACATGTTATAAAAAACACGTCGGCCTAAATACTGCCATTGTTTTCAGAAGATGTGATATTAACGAGTACGACAAAATAATTGTTACCTCAGCGTCTTGTGATTTTGCAATATCCACGAGAGTCTTAGCAGCAGGATGAATGATATCTAATAATTTCAGGATGGTAGCACCATCGTTGGATATAGTGCTCTTTCCATTTTGATCGACTATGAGCTTGTCCATACCGCGAGGACCTAGGGTGGTCCTAACGGCATCCACGACTATCTGGCACGCATTTATATTGGATATAACTTGTTGCTTTCCCTGAGACGCATCCGTGCCTTCCTTCAGTAGGATTATTTGAGGTTGCTGCATTTAATCAACAAGAGAAAAATTCAATATAGATACATTTGAATTATTTCAATTTAAGTAAATAGATACCCTCGCATATTTTCCCATTTTTAACACCAATATTTTTTTTAGATAAATTGTAAAGCAATTAAAGCAAGGTTATTGAACGATAAGAAAAACAAAGATCGGAATCTGCGTCGTTTGAAGATCTACATTTTATATCATTGATGCCCATTTCTACCAATATAGATTAACTCTAATCATAGTTTAATTTATTTTTTATCTCTTTCTAGTTCTAAGAATTAAGAAAGGATAAGGAATAAAATTAATTTAATTAAAAATTAAAGTTAACCTATATTGGCAGAAATAGACATAAGACTGTCGGAGTCAATAAACAAGAATAAATTCAAATAACGTCAAGTTTAAAACGTCTTATATCTTTTACACAACTCTTGAAAAAGTGTCTTTAGAACATCTTATATCTCGAATTTTAACTTGTCCAAATTCTTCTGGAGAGAATTCAGCGCGAAATAAGTTTCCTTATAAGGTTATACAATCCGACCGAAGAGTCGACTACGTGACGACTACGAGTCGCGAAAACTGTGAGTTATTTCTTTGATTTGGTGAGGTATCTCTTGCCATAAGAGAACATGACGTTAAATAAAAGCAGTGATAATAAAAACGAAGAGCAAATATCAAATATATATGCGAAGCATGAGACAATGCACGAGGTATCGTCTCGAGAGTCAGTTTCGTGGAGAAAGATCGACACGAACGTTCATAGATGCGATTAATGACAATTCGCGTTTCTCGCATTAAAGCTTACCATCTCGGAACCTTTCCTCTTTCAACCAAAAGTTCTTATCGCACGTGTTATCCGCGAATCAACTCTTTAACGCTTCACGATTGTCGATAGGATGACGATGAACGTGAGTGTATGCGAGTGGTGACAAGCAAAAAACATGCGTTCTCGAGAAGTTAGATCGTATAAAATTGCGATAGTGCTCCCTCCCTCTGCCAATCTTGTCCAATTCTCATCTCTGATAGCCAATCAGGGAGTCGATTGTGTATCTTAAAACGAAATCAAAATTATAAATTTTCTATTATAGATATTGACCAATAAAATCGTAATGTTCTATTAAATTTTCACACTTGTGTAATTTTCACTTCATTTCAAAATATACCGTTTGTTCGCGTCGCAAGATCCAACATGCTTCCTACTCAGGGCCGATTGTTCCACCTTTAGTAAAGTTTACCTGTTAGCTAAGTAGCAAGATTATCCAATCACGTGCGCGGACTGCCAAATTTACCTAACAGGTAAATTTTACTAAAAGATGGAACAATCAGCCCTCACTCTATCAAGCGCGTTAGAGTGAGTAAGAGCTATGGTAGGAGCATATTGAAATGTGTTGAAGTATGCGACGCGAACAAACCTATAACCTCTTTTACACCGTTAAATCGATTAGTACGCGTATCAAATTGATGCGAATTAAATATTTGATACGTTCTTATTTGTACCGATCTGCCTCAGAACGGGTCAGATTAGGTCCTGCGCACAATGGAGGAAATATTAGGAACAGAAATAGATATTAAGATTTCAACCTATCAGAAACCGTGTATTCCGGTGTAACTGGTATCTGATAGGTTAAAACCTTAATATCTATTCCTGTTCCTAATATTTCCTCTATTGTGCGCAGGGCCTTAGGTGACATCTAGTCTACATTTGTTTACGCAGCGGTTAGCGCAGAGAGTATCATTTAATCCTTGTTTAACATTTGGAACAACAAGGCTAAAATAATACTTCTACGCTAATCGCTGCGTAAACGAATGCACCAGATGTCTTCCCTTGGGAAAATTTACTTAAAGAAAAGTTAAAGTTTTTAAAAGTAATAACCTTTCAAATGTAAAAGTTAACTTAAAACATTTTTAAGTGATATAAAGTGATCAAAGCAATTTTAAAGTATTTGAAAACTTATTTAAAAAAATCTTGGACAAATCAAAGATTTTAAAAACTGACTTTAAAATTGTCTTTAAGTACTTTAAAGGATGAAAAAAATACTTTAAACAATACTTTAAAAATGCTTTTAAATTTAAGTAAGGTTGTTGACATAAAGTTTACCCGCAAACACAGTGCGCGACACCGCCACTAGAGGGACGTAGCAATGCTACATTTTCTCGTAAATAAGATTCATACAGGATAGAATAAAAGACACAAGAGATTTTTCATTCGTGTTGTTATGAAATAATTTTTTGATGTGGCAAGCCTTCTTATAAGTAAGAAAAGCTTGCTTTGAAATTTAAACATAATTCATATTTTCACAATTGTTATCTTAAAAAAAATTTTATAATTGTTAACTTATGTTTTATAATTTTTATGTTCCTTTAACTTTAGTTACATCCAGTTCTTTCTTTAAGTAAATTTTAAAGTTACTTTAAAGAAAAATTTGAAGTGTCCAAATTTACTTATCAAATTTTTTAAGTTTTCTCTAAAATAGATTTTAAGTTTTTTTTTAAGTTTTGTTAAGTAAATTTTCCTAAGAGTTCACTGCTTTTCAAGATAAAACCTCTAATTCTAACTTTAACCTGAACTTAAAAGCAGTGGTGAATTTTAATATATGATCCAAAACGAACCAAGCGTTTACAGCACGCTGAGATTCTTTGATACCAATTGATACGCGTACCAGCTTGGTTTGATACTCGTGATTCAGAAGTATGAGACCAAAATAATCCGTCAACGTTTATACCAAGCGTATCAAGTGATTTGGTGCGGATGGTACTTATGGCTACAGCACAGACTCTTGCATAACGCATAGTGCATAAGCGAATCAATTAATCAGAATCTTTCCTTTCCTTCCATGGAAAAGAAGAATTTCGATTGGTCGATTCCCTTATGCACTATGCATTATGCGTTATGCAAGAGTCTGTGCTGCGGCCATTAGGCTGGAATCAGACTACGCATTAAAGATTGAAATTCAAGAGTGAAAATTGAAATTTGACCATAGAAGATAAAGGGATTTTAACTTCTATTGTTTTGATTGGTCAAATTTCAATCTTTCAATCTTCAATCTCAATCTTCAATGCATAGTCTGATTCCGGCTTTAGGTTGGTATTCATAGTCCAGTGCTCGACACTAGATGCACATTTCGGGCTGATTCCGGCGAGCGACCCCCACTACCACTCGAGTCTCAGCGGCCGAGCCGTCGACCGCTCACGTGACGCTCTGGCTCAGGAGCGTCCCTATATCTTAAACGTGCTAGGGTCGTATCTTCCCTCATTGAAGAATCTTTCTTGCTAAATAATTTTTATTTTTTCAAAAAATCAAGTACTAAATTTTCTATTATTAATGTATTAATATGCTCTATATATAATAATATAATTGTAGCAATAATATATAATGTGTATAATATAATTAGAGTTCTTTACAATAGTTTTCCACATCACCCGTGAGGTACTATTGTTGACGCGTTTTTTTCAAAGTGGTTTCCCCAGTAGGCCTATTTCACTGAAAAAGATAATGAAATGGCTCGGCAGGAAGGCAAAATTTTGTATAATGAAATATACATATAAAAATAAACAGGAATCAAAAGAAATTGATACAACCAATTTGCATAGAAATATTAATTCGATTTTCTGGGTCGTTTGCATGATTCCACTAAAGACGGTACATCCACAGAGATTTTGGAAGAAGTAATTCGCATCAACGAGGATAATGATGCATCGCTTAAAGAAGAACGTTTATCATTTTTGATCAATTTCATTTTGGAAAATTATACAAAATTTTGCCTTCCTGCCGAGCCATTTCATTATCTTTTTCAGTGGAATAGGCCTACTGGGGAAACCACTTTAAAAAAAACGCGTCAACAATAGTACCACGGGTGATGTGGAAAACTATTGTAAAGAACTCTAATTATATTATACACATTATATATTATTGCTACAATTATATTATTATATATAGAGCATATTAATACATTAATAATAGAAAATTTAGTACTTGATTTTTTGAAAAAATAAAAATTATTTAGCAAGAAAGATTCTTCAATGACGGAAGATACGACCCTAGCACGTTTAAGATATAGGGACGCTCCTGAGCCAGAGCGTCACGTGAGCGGTCGACATCGCCGGAATCAGCCCGAAATGTGCATCTAGTGCCGAGCACTGCTGTACGGTATAAAATAGATGTAATATTTAAGTTTAAAGTAAAATTTTTATGTTACTTATTTGCATATATTATTAAAATAGATGTAATATTTAAGTTTAAAGTGAAATTTTTATGTTACTTATTTGCCATAATTTAAGGTTATGTTATCTGAGATTATGTTTAAAAAGTTGCGTGATAAAAATAGCGTAATTTATTAATATCTACATGTTTTAATGTATAAAACATCATGTTGCAGTTACAAAATCTCTTATTTATATGTATTTTTTTTCTTTGCACAAGCAGTGTTAAAGTATATATATATCCTCCCCAAACTCGACTGCTCCTCACAGTTTTAAAGCCAAAATGGAACAAAATTGTAATCGTAAAAGGATTTTAACAGTGATAGGACTTATACTGCGCGAGAATTAATAGATTCTTCATCGTCTGAAAGCGATGATGAAGATTTGCAGTTAATTGTAAGAAATCCAAGAAGAATGTCCCAAGAATCGAAAATTATGTAGAAGGATTGTTACCACAATTGACAAAAAAAGAATTTCAAGCCCATTTTAGGTGATTTACTAATATTTATTTCTTTTTTTATAGGAATGAGTTATATTTTACCTTTTTTTCTTTTTATGAGATTTTAACGTCACCTGATCTCCTATGAGGCTCAATACAAAAGCGAAGAAGTCAAAAAGTGGACTGCAAAATGCAAAGAAAAATAACCTCGACAACATGAAAATGGCGGGAACGATTCACTACCTTCACTACTACTAGCGTTCATGAAACTCACAAACGCTAACGCTACCCATGCACTACCTCGGAGGCAAGAGCGTTGGTAGCGCGAGTTAGGGCCATAGCACACAAAATAACTTAAGCAATAAAACATAAGCAGTAAGCGAATTGACCAATCACAGTAGAGTCCGTAAGGCCATAACATAAGCAATAGCGAATCCAACATGTTGATTTCCTTACTGCTTACGTCTTACTGCCTTAAGTTTTTTGTGTGCCATGGCCCTTATAACGTCAAACGCTACCGACAATGACGTCACAGATGGCGTTCGTAGCGTTGGTAGGGAGCTCTCCGAACAGTAGTAGCGCTCGATAACGCTAGTAGCGAGCTTCCCGAACGTACCCAATAAAGTCACTAGGGGGTCGATTATGTATCTCGAAAAATGTGAAAATTACAAAAGTGAGCAAATTCACTAGAATACTCATAATTTAATTGGTCAATAACTAGTGAATTTGTTCACTTTTGTAATTTTCATCTCATTTCGAGATACATAATCGACCCCTAGAGCTATAAGTCCGGATCTACAATAGGTATTTTAAGACTTAAGTCATAAGAAACTGACCAATTACAGTCGAATCCGAGGGGAAAAATCAATTGTGATTCGCCTGTTCCTTAGCCCGGATCTACGATAAAGTTTTAAGCCTTAAGTCGTAAGAAATTGACCAGTTACAGTTGAATTCGAGGAGAATAATCGACTATGATTCGTCCATTTCATATGGCTTAGAGCTTAAAACTCTATTGTAGATCTGGGGTTATGGCTTAAGGCTTAAAACCTTATTGTAGATCCAGAGTAAAAGGTATGTTCACGTCGCATGCTCCAACATGTTCCAATATGCTCCTACCGTTCTTACTCACTCCAACGCGCTCGATAGAGTGAGTAGGAGCTATGGCAGGAGCATGTTGGAACTTGCGACGCGAACAAACCTTATGTGAGAGGGAGATATTCGTCTGCACCGTGGTGTTTTCGTCAGCTTTTAATTGGCGTTAGCAATATAGGCCGTGGTCTAAGGCTGGAATCAGACTACGCATTAAAGATTGAGATCGAATATTGAAGACTGAAATTTGACCAATGAGGGCAAAGAAATTTTAGCTCCTATTGTTTTGATTGATCAAATTTCAATCTTTCAATCTTCAATTTCAGTCTTTAATGCCTAGTCTGATTCCGGCCTAATTCACGCTGACAACGTTCATCAGCATCATTTGTCTTCGTTAAACATTTGACAAACAACAAGGATGAAATGATTTTTAAGCGTGTGAGTGTGAATCTGACCGCGGTCATAGGAGTGGCTACGTTTACACCATACATTTAGGCCGCGGCCTATACAATAAATGTCCTTGTTTATCCTGTAAGTTAAACAAAGACATCTATCATATAGATCGCGGATTAAACGCACGGTGTAAGGCCGGAATCAGACTACGCATTGAATATTGAGATTGAAGACTAACAGATTGAAATTTGACCAATCAAAACAATAGGAGCTAAAATTCTTTTGTCCTCACTGGTCAAATTTTAGTCTTCAATCTCAATCTTTAATGCGTAGTCTGATTCCGGCCTAAACGTAGCCAGTATTACATATATGAGATCAAGTGACACACTTTACTCTATAACATACTGGGGAGCGCTCCATCGAGGAGTGGGGGTGTCTCAATTCCTAAATAAGGACACTCTAATGCAAAGTTAGGCTAATGCTGTTTTATTATCACAAGTAGAAAAGAGTCAGAAATACCAATATTATCTACATTTACACCCTGCGCTTAGTCCGCGACCTATACGATAGGTGTCTTTGTTTAACCTACAGGATAAACAAGGATATCTATAGGCCGTGGCCTAAATGAACGGTGTAAACGTAGTCAAAGTTTGCCTTCCTTTTTTCCGTCGGATCGCGGTTTTCTATAGTTTAGTATAGGGAAGGCGCACGCGCTCCAATATGTTATAGAGCTCACTGACTCTAAGGCCGGAATCAGACAACGCATTGAAGATTGAGGTTGAAGATTGAAGATTGAAATTTGACCAATAAGGACAAAGAAATTTTAGTTCCTTTCATTTCGATTGGTCAAATTTGAATTTTTCAATCTTCAACCTCAATCTTCAATGTATAGTCTGATTCCGGCCTAACGCGCTTGATAGAGTGAGTAGGAGCTATAGTAGGAGCATGTTGGAGTATGTTGGAGCTTGCGACGCGACAAACCTATAGTATATAATTTCCGAACCTCGCCCAGCCTCGCCCCGATAACGCCATTTACAATTTGTATCGCGATGTTTTCAGGAAGCGTTCGTATCCTTGAGATACTCTAAGATACTTGACCGATAATTATCCTCTCAAGGACGATCCTATCTAGCGTTCCTATCTATTACGCTACGTGGGAGATTGTGGGTCTAAAGATTGTATTATTTGCATCGATATGCAACACCCAAAATTAGTTGCACCCGAGAAGTGAGGTATTTAAACGAACAACTTCTTTCGTAACTCATATTTTACCATCTCTTGCACGAAAAGTATATGAGTTAACTTTCACACTCCTTATTAGAATCGCATTAATTAACGTGAATTAACAGTTTTCATTTGCATGATTCTAGGAATCATTATGTAATCCGGCCTCAACACGAGGGTTCATTCTAATATTTCGGTTACGTAAAACGCGATCCGAAGTGCAAGTTATAGCTTTCGTAACACAGACGGGATCCCCATACATTCGCCACAGGTTTATTTTTAAGCGTCGCTATATTTGTGTAAGTTTGTCTCCTCTATGATATTGTGTAATACGCAGCTCTATTATCACGTAATCCCGGGAAACGATTTGATCGGGCCGAATGCTCTTCAGTCCTTCCCGCGCTCTTCTATCGCGCTTATACGTTTCTGCGTTGAACTCTACATCTCCGACAATCGATACACGGACGGGTTTATACGAGTTAAGCGAGAAGCTTCAAGCCGTTGCCAGTTAATTTTCTCTTCCTCGACCAGAATCAAACGGAAACGAGGAGTGAGTTAAATCGCACTTGAAATCAACCGATATTGCTAAAACTATCATCGTTTGGGCCAAAATGGTCCTTGCAAGTGTTTGAAATCAGTTTTTGTAGTTTAACCTGTTCTCCAACCTCTTTCCATTTAAATTAGAAAAGAGGCTCATGAGAATAGCTTTCAGAAAGTTCGTAATTTAATGTGTACGTTTTATTTGATAACACCAAATAAATTGAGAGAACCGTCGATTTCTCATATTTCGCTTTTATACTTGGTTCCGTGAGACATTTGGAGAAAGTTCAAGGTGATGAGATACCGGAAATGTCACGAGCTCTTCCGAGGGCGCAGGCGCGTCTCGTGGAGGACAACCGTGCGAGAAATCGATACGCGTTTGAAATTTTACTCGGGGTTTACATTGTTTAGGGTATCGAAAGATTTTTTGAATTTTCAATGCAAACAAGAAATTAAAAAATTTCTTTAAATGTAAATAAATGTGAACAAATACAATATTAAACAAGTAAAATACAAATACAAAACATACAACGACGAGTATAAGAAAGGAAAGTATGTATATAGTGTTCAATAAAATCATTCGAATGCTGAATGGTTTTTTTAACACTCTGTATAATGACGAATATAAAAAGATGGATTTATGTATATATTATATGTATGTGAAAGTCCCTTAAAATTGAAAAATCTGTAAACTCATTATTTAACCCTTCATGGTCACTGGGTTAAAATGACTTGAATTTTTGTGAAAAATTTAATTTTAACATTAAAAGAAAAGAAATCGTAAATATGTATTAGAATTTAGCGATGTATATGTAACTTTCACGCTAAATTCTAATACATTTTACGATTTTTTTAGTGTTAAAATTAAATTTTTCATAAAAATGCCACTGTTCCATTTTCTTAAAAGATAAAACTATATACCGTATTTTTTTTAAATCATTGCAACTAATACTGCCGATTTGGTAACACTTTAAAGATGGGTCAGGTCATTTTAACCCAGAATAACCATCGTGTGGCTTTTTAGAAGTGTGACCATGAAGGGTTAAAAAGTATTTGAAATTAGTACATTTGAATGAGAGTCTACAATTTTTTTAATTGAAAATATCTCCATTCTTTCTCTTTTGGATTTTCAAGGAAATTTAAACAATCACCATTTTTAGTCTAGCATTTGCCGTGAAGAGAGGAAAGTTATACAGGAAAGATGAAAACAATTTGGGTAATTGGTGGGCCGGGATGCGGCAAAGGAACGCAATGTGACCGTATGATTGAAAAGTATGGATTTCTTCACTTGAGCAGTGGTGATTTACTGAGAGCAGAAGTTGCTAGTGGCAGCGAAAGAGGTGCATCGCTTCAGGATCTAATGTCCAAGGGACTATTTGTGCCAACGGTATGTAATATTCAAATTTCCATTAATTGGTTTCACCATTCATGAACTAATTAACTTGCATTTATATTACTTTTTAAATAAATATAAATTTTTTAATAAAAAATATAAATATAAGATTGTTGAAAATATAAGACTGAAAATCGAATTGCACATGTGCCGAAGGAATGAAAAAAAAAAGAGAAATATAGAAAGAGAAATATATATCGCGCGTCTTACGCGACAAACACGGTTTTTCTCAGTGTGAAGATCATGTGGTTTCGCTAGGACATTGTGCTGGAGCTCATAAAGGAACAGATGAATAAAGCTCGTGAGGAAGGAACCACGAAGACTGGATTTCTCATCGATGGCTATCCTCGTGAGAAGGATCAGGGAATTCTTTTCGAGGAAAATGTAAGGCTAGCACCCTTTTCTTTTTACTACATATCTTTTCTGCTTTAATTACCAATATGTTGCTGCGCAGGTTTGCCCTGTCGACTTAATTCTCTTCTTCGATGTAGCGAATGATACTCTGAAGAAGAGACTCCTTGGACGCGCTGCTGTGTCTCAAAGGGTAGATGATAATGAGGAGACAATAAAAAAAAGAATCGAGATATTTAATGCGAAAAACAGCGAGATTGTCGAACATTACAAAGACAAAGTTGTAAGAGTGAGTTCAGATATGTAATGTATTTTTTTAATTTATTTTCAACCGTCGTGTATTCTACAAATTAATTATTTCCTTTCAGATTAATGCGGAAGGAACAGTCGATGAAATATTCGCTGAGGTAACGAAAGCGCTGAATGCTTTATTAGCTTAGATAAATTGCACCGGAGACTTTTAAAGAATCGCAAGATTTGTTGCTCTTTAAAAACAAGTCGTTACCAAAGTTTACATTTTAGATGACGTTGGATGCTTACTCAAATGAAACATACAAATTAGGTATTGTTAATTGTTGAATAAAACTGTAGAACTGCTTTAAGTCTGAAGCAAGGACATTTATATTATTTATTGCAATAATTTGTTTTTTAAGCAAAATATTTAAACTAACATTTTAATCATGATATGAAATAAGTTAAGATTAAATTAAAGATAGTATGTATTAACTTTTACTAGTTTTGGCAAATTGCACAACCATAGGTTTATCTTTTAATATATATCCATTTGTTTCCTCGAGAGCCATTTTTGCCTGTACAGCATTTTGTAAAGTGATAAACGCTTGTCCTTTCATTCTGCCTTCTTGCATAAGACGTACATCATATCTAGAATACAGATGTTAATCAAGACATATTATAAGATAACATAAAACCGTAAATAGCAACAATAATACTAGCGAAATACTCACTCATTTTCGGCATCTTTTAATCCAGCAATAACATATCTTTGATAAATATAATGTAGATCCTTCATTTCGACCTGTTTTACAAGATTTTTAACATAGAGACGATTGGAAGGTTTGCCCGGGTGATAATTTTTGAACACAGGAAGCAATCTCTGATCATTAGCAGAGATCTTATTAGTCGTCAATTCCTCTGAAGTTATAAACTTATTTTTTGGCATTTCTGCATTCTCTTCACTGTCTTTTGCGTTCTCGGTAGTTTTATTAGCTGGGAATATTAAACCAAATCCACCATCTATGGTCACAGTACTGTCTCGATTAGCAAATGTTGTTTCCAATTTGTCCAGAGCTTTTAATTCAATCTTGAGATTTTTAGTTTCTCCGCGTTGAACAGATTCGAACATATCTTCTGGCTTGAGCACTTTTTGCGTTGATGAAGGTATCACAATATGTTTAGCAAGGTTCACAAACTTTGGAATTTTTATACGTTTTGTAGATTGCGGCCTTTTTCTTTTAACAGGGATAACTTCTAGAGGTCGAGTATTGCTTTCTTCATCTGATTCTAACTCGGATTCCTCTTCCTCCGATTCCTCTTCATTCATTCGCTCAGGAAATATATCTAAACAGAAAGAATTAATTTAATTTTTTTCTGATCATTATTCGTTATTCTGCATACGATCAGTCTTGCTATAAATGCTTTGTAGCATTTGATTGATCCATCAGAAGAATTTTACTAATTGAACAATCAAAAAATGTTTTCATTTAAAGCATTTGTAACATTATGTTGACTGTATCCTCTGTTATCAAATACCTTTGTATTTTTCCATATCATACACTTCCCTAAGCATAGGAAATTCCATTTCTAAGTCTTCAAAAGGAGGAGGTAGATTCATCTTATTCATCAAGTGTAATACCTATGAATACACATACAGCTGCAATAATTCCAATTAAAGTTGTATAAAAATAGAATCTTGTAACAAAGATTTAGCAATTTACCTGTGTATAAAAAGCTGGCTGCGTTAATAATTGTATAGCTATCCTTGCTACTGTACTTTTTGTCGGCATCATATATTTATACCTTATATTTGGTGGAGGCGGTTGACTAAATTCATAACTCATCGTCCAATTATTTAATTTCCGCAGGAATGAACTATTCACTGATATTTTATATTCGATGCCTTGCTCCGAAAGTTCAGCGGGTATAGATTTTTTAGCATATTCAACCGATAAATATTGTCCTCTGACATTTAACTGATGCAGACGCAGCAGTGCTTCTGCTGCTAATTGTTGGGACAGGAATTTGGCAAAAGTGATGGTGTACTTGCTGGACGGTCGTATCGTTTTGGTCTTCGTCGCACCATATCTCTGTAATAATACATCGCGCCGGTCATCAGAAAGTTGAGGAGGCAAATGAAGGATCCTTAGAGTATCGCACACCTAGAAAATACATTGGGAAATACATTATTAGCGATATAGAAGTAAATTTATGTAATAGGTTAGAAACATAATTCTACACTATAAAACTTAAAGTTTGATATTTTAATTAATTTAATAATGTGCTATAAAATATTATAATTACTGGAACCATTTTTTATATTTTTTTTTGTTTTAATAAAAACAAGAGTAATCTTCACTCGAATTGTCAAACAATTCTAACGAAATGTAAATAACCGTCAATCGCGACATCAATACTACGATACTACTGTCATGTTTGAAACTGACTATTGTCACAGTATATACAGTAGCGCAACTCTCTGTCGGCACCTGTCAGCATGGATAAAAATGAACTACACATGCGCGAGCGAGGTATGTAACCAATCAAAGCATTGATATTCCATCTCATCTCTTCTCTCTGTTGTAACCTTTTCTCTTTTTCTACTTTATTGCATAAGGTCTGTTCTTTTTCCACTGTAAGTTCTGAACTGGTGTACACTGATAAAAAAATGGCTGCGTTCAGCAGATTCAATAGTTCAGTGAGCGCTCATTGCTATTGATGTATTCTTCCAGATCTAAAATGCTGATTGGATGATCTAAAAGAATACACCAATAACAGCGAGCGCTCACTCAACTGTTGAGTTCGCTG
>NW_017257610.1:164560-164795 GCF_001594055.1 Mycetomoellerius zeteki
AAATAGAAATGAAACATGATAGATATACATTTATTTCTCAGGAAATATAAGGAGATTTGTACTTATACTTAACCTTTTTTTATTTGCAATGATAGTCAGAGTCACAAAATATAAACGCAATAAGAGAATTAATAATAATATAGCAATCCGTTTTATTTTAACTGATCGATATTACTTAACCTCCAATTTGAAATATTCTTCCTTTACTGTTAAAAAAACGGTGTTAAATTTATTT
>NW_017257610.1:165094-171022 GCF_001594055.1 Mycetomoellerius zeteki
AATTGATAATGGCTGCATTCAACAGAGAAAACTAATCAGTTATAATTAATCAAAACTGTCACTTTCCATTAAATGGCTATTTAAATCCCTTATATGAACATTTCAACTGTGCAGACAGACAGCGAGAATGAAGAAAAGAAGCGAGATGGAATATAAGTGCCCTGATTGGTTACATACCTCGCTCGCGCATGTGCAGTTCATTTTTATCCACGGTGAAATCGTGAGAGTTGCGCTATTGTATATACTGTGCTATTGTCCCGTATGAGAATCCTGTACCACGTTCCGATTGGTTCCCACCGCAGCCATTCATAGCGACTAGGGGTGTGTTCCGATATAGACTGCCAGTGCTAGAAGTAATGAAAAATCATTCCATTAATGGCTACGTTTACACCGTACGCTTATGCGGGGTCTACAATAGAAGTCGTAGCAGTCGTAGGATCTTAAGTCGTAGAAAATTAACCAATCAGAGTCGATTATTCTTCTCATATTTGATTGTGATTGGTTAATTTTCTACAACTTAGCCCCGGATCTACAATAGGGTTTTAAGCCTTAAGCCATAAGAAATGGGCGAATCACAGTCGACTATTCCCCTCGGATTCGACTGTAATTGGTCAATTTCTTACGACTTAACGCTTAAAACACCTATTGTAGATCCGGACTTAGACTCTACGACCGCTACGACTTCTATTGTCCCCCCCCCCACATTAGTCCGCGGCCTATACAATAGATATCTTTGTTCATCCTGTAGGTTAAACAAAGACACTTATCGTATAGGTCGCGGACTAAGGGTGCGTTCCGTTTCACGCATCGAACGCATACGTAGCAGTCAATGCGCTGCGCACATGTATATTGTTCCGTTCCGTCAATGCGCTTTACGCGCGCTTAGAAACGGAACGGTTTCATGCATTTGATGCGAACGCATGTGCCAGTATGATTCGAAAATATTCAAATATGGATGTCGACATTATCAAATTGTTAAGCGTAAGTTTCGTGTTGAGAAATAATAAAATTATGAATATCGGTAGTTCTAGCGATAATGAAGACAGTGAAAATGAAAATGGTCTCAATGAAGAATTATTATATGCTGTATTAATGATTGACACTACGCATGGGGAAATGGTGATTTCCGAAAAATTGAGTGACTATTGGTCTGTTTTCTGTTCCTGCACTAGGCTGCACTAGAACTCTCTTTCTCGCTTTCGTTAAATATCAAACATACATCTATCTCACTTTAAGTTCCAAAAGTGTACACTAGTTCAGCCACAGAAAACAGACCTTATGTCGAAAGAGTAATACCGAACTATTCCAGAACTGTATTTAGACAACATTTTCGGTGAGTAATGATTGTATAAATAACTTGTTATATCTAAAAATAAGAAATAGGATGAAGTCTTTTACGAAATAATGTTATCATAACCTATAAAAATGCTAGCTATAAATAATTAAAACATTGTTTTAATTATCAGCAGTTTATCAGCAGTTAGTAAAATAACCTCGAAAATTAAATTTTTACCTGTTGATGCACTTTCGACAGTTTCACTGTCAAGAAATAGTGTTATGACCTCTCGTCACTCACAAGTACCGAGAATTCCATAATATTATTCATTGTTTTTGTTGCGTCAATTTGTATGTATATACGGCATGGAGGTATATACGTGCAATTCAAAAATGCGTCAAAATGCGCATGCGCGCATTGACTGCTACAGGGGGTCAATCATGTATCTTTTCCCCTAGGGCGGAAACATGAAAAGTGAAAAGTTTCACGTGAACTCTATGATCATCTATGATTTCGGAGGATCATGTAACTTTCCCAACTGTGAAATGTGAAATTGTTCACGTGAACTTTTTAGCCAAAAGCCGTGGTGGCGGAAAGACGGAAATCTAGGGAATTGATAAATATACTTCGGAAGTAACATGTCTTATCCTCCGACAATTTATCTCAAGGCAGATGCTATAGTAATGCTTTAAAAACACAGATTCACTGTTAATGCAAAGAATTTGTGTGCTTAAAACAGTGAATTTATATTTTTAAAGCAGTGAATTTGTATTTATGAAGCAGAGAAATTGTTTTTAAAAGCAGTGAATTTGTGTAATTAAAGCAGAACGTATAATATATATAACGCTATATTGAGTCGGGATGATAGATATTTTAACCTTTAAAATCTAACCTTTGCCCATTCTTTACCAGATTTTTGAGGACCTTCGATAATTGTATTGATGCCTTGTGCAACTTCATCCCACAATTTAGACTAAAAATGTTTTATTTTGTCAAATAATTATTTTTTTCTTACCGATTACTATAATACATTATATAATAAAATACTTTAAATTTACCAATTTTAATCGACTCTCGTTTTTTCTGTCTATTCTACCCCTCACTAATTCGGGATTACGTTTTAAAAAATTTAACAACATTTCTTTTTGTTTCACAGTCACATTCATTATTTTTTTTTTCTGTTGTTATAGGTTATAAGTTATAAATGTTATAGGTTATAGATTATATGGATTGCTCAGTCCATGCAATATCGCATATGTAATCGCGAAACATGAAAAGTTTGACGTGAAATCTCGATGAGTGAAAAATGAAAAGTGAAACGTGAAAAATGAAATGTGAAAAGTTTCACGTGAAAATACATGATTGACCCCCAGGTCTGAACTGTAGCTGATGCGCTCTCATGCGCTAATGGTGGGGGGAATCTGAGGAATTCCATGCGCTACCAATGCGCTCATTAGATGTAACGGAACGATTGTCTATGCAGTCTATGCGCATCATGCGAGAAATGGAACGCACCCTAAAGCCGGAATCAGACTACGCATTGAAGATTGAGATTGAAGATTAAAAAATTCAAATTTGACCAATCGAAACGAAAGGAGCTAAAATTTCTTTGTCCTTATTGATTAAATTTCAATCTTCAATCTTCAACCTCAATCTTCAATGCGTAGTCTGATTCCGGCCTAAGTGTACGGTGTAAACGTAGCCATTAGTGCGCAGCGCACTGCGACAGCATCTGTAACATCAATGATGTCATAAATAGTAGAGTCCTAGATATCAGAGAAGCGCAACCGGTGTTCCGCATTCTGATTCACTGTTACAGTCACGTGGCTTGGCAGCCATTTATAATACTAGTGACATACTTCTATTTCATTTTATCCTACAATTCTATCTCACATTATCTTACACGTTCTATCCTAGGCAAATGAAAGTTTTATGTTACCATTTTTTATGCGTAAGTTTAAACATTTTAATTGCATATAATGATATATATGTGCTTTGGCACATAAGATTATTGTTTAATCTTTTAAAATATTATTTACATAGGCTGCTTTCCTTTTAGGAGACACAAATCGACACAGTATAACACTCAAACACAGTTTGTCACATATACTCTGACTCTCCTCTCGAGCAGAGGCGAAGTGTGTCGAGTTTGATAAAAAATTGTAAATGGAAAAAATTAAAATATTTAATAAGTTTCCTACTTCTTTCCACTTCAGCAAGAATATCTTCCATTTGAACTGAGACTGGACTGCAACTTTTGCTGATTCCATTTATTTCTCCATCAATATTACATATGTTTTTGTAATTATAACTCTCTTTACTGTTGCTGCAGAATTGTTCTTGAACAGTATCCATGCTGACTAAATTGTGAACTTGTTCGTTAACAGTAGATGCTTCACAATTATCATTTTTTTCAATGTTTCTTGGATGTGAGAACATAATACTGCAATCGTACCTGCAATTATGCAATACCTTATCTTCAAACATTTTTGTTTTAATTTATAAACAAGCAATCACAAACGACTTTAAAATTATTTTATTTCAAACATTTGGAATACTCCATAGATTAAACCATATGAAATTCTTCTACGTATCATACAGAATTATTTATTTGAGTAATCTCTGATGAAAATTTTTCTCAGAATTTTTCACATAATTTTGCAGAAATTCTATATAATTTTTCAGAATTTCCATATAATTTTATAACTTTCTTACATTTTTCATACGAATTGGAACACTTCTCAGAAAATCTACATCTTATCTCAGAATTTTTCATATATATTACTTATGAAATATATAAGATTTCTAAGATTTTTTGTATAATTTCTGATGAAATGTTATAAAATCTAAAACAAGAACATTTTTTTTTAATTATGGAATGAGAAATTTCAGAATTCACTTGTATAAACAGTTCTGAGAGAAGATATAAACTTTCTGAATATTTCTGAAAAATGTTCTAATTCATACAAAAATTATGAGAAAAATTGTCGCTATAGAGATGCAATAATATTTTTTTAATTTCAGGAATAATTTTATCGAGAATCTTTCGAAAAAACCTTTCGAGTAAAGTTTTACTCCGTTAATAGCAGTGCAAATTAAGAGGTTATGGTGATGACAGTTTAAAGGCAGTTTCATTGCATGTCGGCCATTTTTAATACTCTCGTTAGTAACTTTGCGATACTGACTTAAGCCGGTTGCGCTTCTCTGATATCTAGGACTCTAATAAATAGTAGCCACTGCGACTACTGCAGCTTTCGTGTACACGGAATCGGAACGACGGAACGGATTTCTTACTAGAAATAAGTTCACTAGAATTCCATTCCGTAAGAAGTTTCTCTGCTATATCGGAACAGTACCGAATCAACGGAATGTCATGTCGGTTGCATGTGATTGCAGGCTATGTCGATTCGGCTATTTGAACCAGCGTAAAGTCAGTTGTAATCTTGTACGAGATGAAATTGGGACTTGACATAATTCTTGCTTCTCAATACGGTAGTCCAATTAATAACAGCAGTTTATCAAATAATTCTGGTGTCATTCTAAAGTAATTGAAGAAGTTTTCACGATCGGTCGTTTGCATTTCAACGACTCACTCGCGCCTTGGAGACGCCTCATCCTTTGTGTAAACATTGGCCGTATCCAAAATTTTCGTTTTCTTGTATTTTTCTTTTGCTATTGTAATAAAATGTTATAAACGAAATACAATTTTCGTACTCTCTTAAATACCGGAATGGCACGCCAACTTGGCATATTTTTATAAAATTATTGCAGTTCGCAATAATTTTAGCATTACAGATAACACTACTTCATCCATCATTGTAGATTTCCAAAAAAAGGTTTCTGAATAT
Organism: Mycetomoellerius zeteki; assembly: GCF_001594055.1. Taxonomy (NCBI): domain Eukaryota; kingdom Metazoa; phylum Arthropoda; class Insecta; order Hymenoptera; family Formicidae; genus Mycetomoellerius; species Mycetomoellerius zeteki. The sequence goes on from NW_017257610.1 coordinate 170,219, forward strand.
TCGTTTCAACTTTTACATTCAACCAACTCAGCTGAACATACCATTCCATTCCGTAAGAAGTTTCTCTTCCCGTCCCATGTAGCCGGAACGCAATGGAATTTTGGTACCAAAATATAGCTTACTTTTATAATTCAGTATTTTTGAATATTCAAAGTAATGTTATAGGTAAGATAATTGCACAAATTATGCATATTACTGCTTTAGTCGCATTAAAATAACGAAATATCGATTAAATCAAGCAAATTAACTTGCGACCAAAGCGACATTCCGTCCGTTTTCATTCCGTTCTGGCTACATGGGACGGGTAGAGAAGTTTCTTACAGAACGGAATTGTAGTGATTTTAAATTTTCTAGTAAGAAATCCATTCCGTCGTTCCAATTCCGTGTATATGGGACGGCACCCTTCGAGGTGAGGTAGTTACAATAGAAATATGGCGTCGAACATGGCATTATCAATGAATTTTGCTTCGTATTATCGGAATCCTGTTTTCTGATTGGATGCAGAGCGTCATACGACGAAAATCGGATGCAGTGTGAATTCAGTAATAGGTATGTTTAAATCGGACAAAAAGCTAACCTGCTCAATTGTCCACGTCGGTTGACTGATATAACATTTGTAGTATTAACATAAATGAACAAATATTTAATACGATAGGAATAATTTTTTCTTAATACAAGTAGCGTATTGTAAATCTTCTATGAATATGAAACGAATATGAACTTATAGAAAATATTAAGTCATAATATTATATTCATAATGTTACATACAAAAAGTATGTAACGATGCACCCCGTAATGCATCGT
>NW_017257611.1:0-359 GCF_001594055.1 Mycetomoellerius zeteki
CCCGCCAATCCGAATCTTGAATCTTCCTACTTAACACATCCTATCAAGGAACAATCTCTCAAATGACTCTTGTATAAACCGCGAGACTCGATCTCTTATTTTTGTCAGTCATTTATTTGTCTTACATTTTGTCATATCTGCTCTTATTTTTGTCAGTCATTTATTCGTCTTGTATTTGTCATATCTTGTCTTATATTTGTCAGTTGTAATTGACAGTCTACAGTTTTGTCACTCATTATTTTGTCATTATTTTGTCATATATACAAAGTGTCATATATACGGCTTTCGTTAGTTTCCGCTTCATAAAAATCTTACAATTTGTGCGCGTCTTTTTAATCGAATAATGAACATTATCATCT
>NW_017257612.1:0-11060 GCF_001594055.1 Mycetomoellerius zeteki
AGGCATAGAATCGTTTATTGTGGAATTCATTTGTTGATTCCATTATCGTTGATTCATTATAATACTATTATCAATCTTCGGTATCTCAGAAACATTATGATCAATATCCATTGGCTGACAAGGAGAGACAGAGGAAGGGTTAATTTATTTCTTGCATTATATTTATTACATGAAACAAATGTATATAAAGAAATTGGGGTTAACTGATTATCTAATTCTTTTGCTATTGTGACCCAAATATTATCCAACTTCGAAATAATTTTCTGACCGTCCACTATCAAGCGTTCTTTATAATTAATTAATGTGTCCATGAGAGCATGCTTATCTATTGTCGTTGGTCTTCCACGTGCAGGCATAATGCTAATCCAATGTTAATCCTTGGGCACAATCGTACGAGTAACGTACGTAATTATCACAACCGAAACGCAATGAAAATAAGAAATATTCGTACGAAAAATCGGTACGAAATCACGAACGAAAAAAAATTTAAAAAAAGAATAAAACACTACGCACACTATACACCCGAAATCCGGAACGAACGATAAATCGAAACACGAAAACCGGAACACGGAAACCGCGACATTACTTCGACCGTGATCGAGCAATAACCGACCCAAACGTAACAGCCAGGCGGGCGGAGGGATGGGGAACTAGACTATCTGGAGACAGCGCGACGGATGTAAACAATAGCACCGCGAAAAGGCAGCGACACATGCAAATCAAAACATCACACTGAAATAAGTCATGCTTTGAAAAGTGCCGCCTGTTAATTGAGTTCAAATACCGATCTGTACATATTTCTACAATACGATATCTAACAATAATATTATTATCAGGATTATGCAAGAACCTTTGACGACCGGGAAACGAAAGAGCGCGGTGCGCGCTCTTTCGCGCCTAATTAATTATTTTCATTAACTTGGAGTGAACACTAAAATCGGAAATGCATATATTTCGATACTAGGATGTCCAAGGAACATTTTAGTACCAATAACTTGCGAGCACCAAATTCTTTGACGACCGGGGAACGAACTTTAGAGCGCGGCGCGCGCTCTTTCGGAACGCATACAACAGTAATACTTAAAATATGTTGTTATATTTAAAATAACGCCATAATTGAAAATGTTTTGGTTTATTTTGGAGCACTAAATTAGTACTAAAATCCCTGTGTACTTCGTTTTTCCATACGAGTTCTGTATATATTTTGTCTATTATGGGGGCGTCCAGCTTTATATGAAGCTGGACCCCCATTTTTTTTTTACCGCTAAACGATTGGAGCACCAAATTTCGGACTAGGGTACTAAATTAGCACCTAATTAGCACTAAATTTTTGACCTATTCCGAACTTGATTTTCGATGGTGGGGAGTTCAGCTTCACAGACATCGCTCGGTGCCCGTGAGAGACGCCTGCCATTCCCGTAGAGTCAGTTTGTCAAGTTTCGATTTCAAAATGTAAACAAGAAGATCATCCCAGTGCGCGATCGGGCATTTCAGTGCCTGAAGTGCATGCAAGTGTCTCGACGCGCTATTCGTGATCTTTCGTAATTCTTTGGCGCTCTCCTTTGTCATGTGAGGCATTTCGACAAGAGCCCGCACGTGATTCTCGATGATAACGCGTTTATTATCGTAACGTTCGCTTAACAGATTCCACGCGACTGTATAGTTTCCGTCTGTCATCTCTAAAGCGTTAACAACATTGCTCGCTTTACCGGTCAGCGCAGCCCGTAAATATTGAAATTTCTGTATGTTACTAAGCGTCACGTTCTTGTGTATCACCGAATTAAAATTATCGTAGAAAGGGAACCACTCTTCGTAGCTGCCCGAGAATGTAGGGAGGTTAAGTTTCGGTAAGCGGACGCGTGCAACATCGTCGTATGATTCGCGAACGCTTGAAACCGATGGCGACTGCGCCGACGCGCGGGAAACGGATGCCGATGATTCTAGCAATCCACGAATCTTGGCGGATAATTCGTAAAACGCTTCCTCGAAACCGGCACGATCATTGCCCTCTTTCTCGTCAAATAATTCTAAACGCGACTGAATCTGATGTACTCGGACCACTGAACGTCTAACTTAAGTTTTCTCTCGTGAAGCTGTGCCGCTATCGCGGGCGTGATGGTGTCTACCGAGTCCACGTTCGTGTCCGTGTGTACGAACCCTTGAAAATCGCGCGTTGTTTCTTAAGCATTGTTATTTCTTCACTGGCCATATTTGAATGCGAGGAAAAAGGAAAACAAATCGTGTGTTAAAAAAGGAAACTTACTGGCGATTACCACTGTACAGTTTTCCTACCTTGTCTTGTATAATGCGCGCGCATGCTAAACGACTGGCTGCCCGTTGTCCTCAGAATGGATGGCGTGATCGTGATTGAGGATGCCACGTTGCATCCGGCTCGAAGGACCAAATGTACGAAAATTGTCTTTCGTTTGAGTGCTGCTGCACATCACACCGTTTCGCGGTACAATTTCTTCGCGTGGCGTGATCGAAGAATCGTATATTCTTCTTAGTTGACGGGTGAATTAAAACGATATCGTTCATTAAGGGGTAAAGAACACTTTATTAACGGAATCAGAATACCGTGTATCACAATGGCGGTTATGAGAGATGCTTCTCGCAGGGCGGTTGATTGAGATCTAACTTAATCCAATAACGGATCGATAACGGCGCCGCTGCGTCATGCCCAGTGAATCAATCGATAAGTAGCGCCGCGGAATATCGCAGATGGTGCCAATAGAGAAATATAGGGAAATCGCACGGTAACACAAATAACTTCGTTCGATTCTCGCGTATCGAACACTACTGACTGACTTCTGACTATTGACTTTTGACTTTACTGACTGATTTGCTTCTCACTACTGTCTTCTGACGTCTCACTATTGACGGACTTCTGATTATTGACGACACGTTCTCTCGCGGGCTCCTATTTAAACCTCAAAAAGAGGCGTCTTTTGCTTTGTCCAGGACAATTGTTAAGTTGCAATGTCAAGCCCTGATTTACGTTTCTTCTTAAGTCCTGTTGTGGTTGATCTCGAGTGCGTTGAAGGGGAAGTAATTTATGATTTTCTCGAGTCTGCGGGAAAATTGCTCCGAGTGGATGTCAAGTTTTATTATACCGCGAAAAATATAGCTAGGTAAACCATTATTCGTGATGTTTAGTTAGTTTTCTTAGGATGTTCGTGTGCAGGGTAACCGTTGTTAATCTTAAGTCTGATCCCAGATAACGTTAATATGGGAAGTTTCTTTGAAGCGTTTTATGTCTTGGCGCGACGTGGCGCCGGCTTTATCTTTACCTAATATGGAATTGTTAGTCACCCTCGGGCGGCTTGGGTGTTTGTTATTTCCTTATATGGGCATATTTTGCAATCGTACCGCTTCTAGTCCCGCGTTTTTACCTAATATGGAATTGTTAGTCTGCTTTGGGTGGCATCTAGTGTATGACGCAGATATATGGATTTCGCAAGCCTAGCGTTTCTAGCCTCGCATCGCCGTTGTTGTTCTTTCCTTCTTGAGTGGCATTTATGAGTTTTCGTGGAAGCTGTTTAGGCCTTCTAATTCTTTCAAAATTTTTAACAGAAGACTGCACTCGAATTTCATAAATGCCATCATCAGTCGCGGCGTGGAGCCGTCTTTCAAAAGAAAAGAATCGTGGCGTCTACGGGACGTAACACTCTGTTGGAAAATAATCGGCCCTGCGAATGATATTTGCGATTATGCGCGTTCGTTGCCAGCAGCATGGTCTTGTACTTGTGCATATTCTCTTTCGTGTAAAGAAGATCGTCGGGAATTCTCTTGAAAATTAATTCGTAAAGATTGGATGTATAGTGTATCGTATGCCGTCGATAATTATATTATCTGCGTCATTCACGTCGAAGTATTTATTGCCAAACATCGGTCCATCATTGTGTAGATAAACGCCGTACACGTGATCTATACCGCTCACTTTTTTTCCTTGCGCTCCGCTCAGGATAGGCTCAACGTATAATACTTTTGACTCAGCGGATCCAAGTGAGCTCGCAACACTTCTCGACCTTCCGACGTTTGCAGCCGACTTTAAACCTTCGTCGCTAGCGAGTGTCCGTCGTTTCAAAAACGTTCTCGAACGACTATCGGTTGTACGATTGTCGTCGTACGCGGTGTGGGGCTTATCGATTGTACGTCGTGCCAATGGTCAATTTCAGAATAACATTACAAGAAAACTATATGGTCAATATTGCTCAAATTGTAGGATTATTTGTGTACAGTATTCATCTACATCATATAAAAAGATTAAGTCTCTAAGTTGGTTTTCGACTAACAGGCGAAACTCCTTAAAACATATTCGTTTTAGCATTTTATACTTGCACATACATTTAGAATTACATTCGATTTTGAGAGGTCGCGTTGAGAAATGTCATGATATAACCATATTTTTGCATTTAATAATGAAAAATTACATCATAGCTTACGTATTTATAAAACATATTAATTTAAAGAATCTTTAATGTAACAATATTGTAAGTAAATCTTTTTGTGTACTTACATTCAGTAAGCATGACAATATTCAATAACAAAGGGATATGTGTGTCACTTTTGGAATCGATTTAAAATCTCTTTGAAATAGCGTTAAACACAATGACATAAGGAAAATATGCTTTCTTAATGCGTGCCTATTTTGATTGTTTGTACAAGGATATATCATTGTAAGGAATTTTATCGTGAAGGAAGTGGTGGTGTTAAGAAACAGAGCCATTCTCTTCCTCTCTCTCTCTCATTACATTTTTACATGTCCCATGCCATGGAATTTCTGGACAAAATTCGAAAAGGATTGCGCTTTCTGGCGGAGTGCTTATCACCTTGGATTAAAATAGGAAGATGAGATGATTCCGTACAGCATGGTGAAAAACGCCTGATTACAATGGCTGTAATTGTTATGGAAGAGAATAACGACAATAACACTCTCGTATACGTAAAAGGATTTAAAATACGCGAATGATTGGCGGATATACTCGACATAGCGACGACTTAAGATCCTGGATGCTGATTACGAAGATATAAAATCTCTGAATAATCTAGATCTACTAATACTATGCGATGTGGAAAACATGTTAAGAATTATGCGTTACAGAATGTATTTAAAATATACAACTAGTGGTCGCGCAACGCCAAAAGAATTGTATCAAGTTTAAAAAATAAAGTATGAGATTTTTTTAAAAATACATTCTAATTTCTTTCCTCTTTCTCTGTAATTAAGAATCTATCAATAATGATAGCTATTCAGTAGCAGTACGATATACTTAGTTCAATAAAGTGTCCGATACGTATTCAATAATAATAGTAGGGGTGATTTATTTTCATAGATGACTCATTTCCTCCATGTTAGGTAACTTGGAATTTCTCGAAAGAAAAAGAAATGTATTCGTTAACCATTTTTTTATAGTGAAAAAACGATAGATGAGCAGATATGAAAACAATATGCTTATCACGATAGTCTAAACTTTTTTCATCTTTACTCTGCATCCCCCAAATTTTAGAGAGCAATGATTTTTCTTCGTTCTCTCAGTAGACTCGAAGATTTCAGTCAAACCGTTTAAAGTCACTCTTAAAATCAAACTCTATCAGTCGGTTAGTCTTGTGAACGATGGAGAACATGCATAATCTCTTGGACGCTGTGGGTATAATACATGCGAAAGCTTCAATTCTTATCAATAGAATCGGAGCATTATCAGCCACTATGCAACGAATAGATCAAACGTTTACTAACATCACCCGGAACCCACCTGATTCTGATCACCGGATCACTGCAGATTAATGTTTGTGTTGCTCAGGAGCATCAATTGTTAGGAACAATGCAAGTACATATATTAATGATCATAGACATTGACGTGGAGCATTGTGATTTCGCGTTAGGCTCGAAAAGATAGTCGGGGTTGTTGTAGCCCCGAGTGCTATCATGATTTAGTCCTGCACTTCGGCATAGCAACAGGCTTACGGAAATGCAAGACTATTATCAAAAAGCAATCTTTGCATTTCGGCATGACAACGGCACGCGGAAATACAAGGCTGCGAATTTAACAGTGCGTGCGGATTAAAATCGCACACGCGCCGCACAATTCCCGTGACCATACGAGTATATGGTCATGGCAGGAATCGTAAGGAATCGTTAGGACACCGCGGATAGGATTTTTTATATTCGGCTGCCTAATCGACCAGGGAGTTCGAGTTCAAGTTCGTTCCGATAAAAAAACCTAACGAGACGTTACGCGCGTCGCGAATGCCGGTATCACCTTACAACTGCGACACCGACCATTTTGACCATTATCGCGAACGCGAACGCAATCATTAAAGTAAGCTACGAAATACTAACGCGAATATCTAATACAATATTTAACTGAATCTTGTAAAAGGGGTTAAGAAAAGGGGTTTTCTAATAAAAATTGTGGAAAGTTGTGAAGTGAGTGTTCACTCGTTACCCCTCGTGCACCTTCCTTAGCGCTCCTCGTGGGTCCCAACTCTTCAGGCGGACCGAATCCCCAAAATTATATCTTGTTGCACCGAAAGATGGCAGCAGTGGGATAAACGAAGCATCCCGGTGGGTATATCACCGAAACATAAAAGGGAAATCTAAAAGAGCCCAACGAGCTTCGCCGCCGGAGGAGACGCGCCAAAACCTGTAAAACCGCGCAGTGGTAACAGGCCGGAGAAAAACAAATCTCCGATTACGGTCTCTCCATCGAGAGAAAACACGTATGTACACTGCAGAATACACGCCGCATTAAGGGCTAGCAACTAGCCAACGCACGAGAAACAATAGAATCTAGCCCGCGAACTCCCGTACGGATCGCGACCGATGCACTTGCGGAAATCCGTGATAGCGCACGGAAAGCCTTAAATCTATACGACTCAAACGACAACGCACCCATTTCACCGGTTAACGTAATAATCGAGCGCGAATTTACTTTTGATGATATAGATTCTAGCTTAATAATTAACGACGCTATTGACGCTCAACTGACTAACGGACGAACGAGACCGTATCTAAACCGAACAACGAGCCAAGTGAGCCTTAAGCGCGAGTTTTTATTGACCTCTCATGAGAGCGAGATCTTCGATCCAGAAGAGATATATAAAATTCAAAGAATGGCGCAAAACCCATCCGATATACCCGCAAAGAGGGGAGAAGGAGAAATCCGACGTGAAATTACGCAGGGAGCCACATACGCTGTAAGCGCGCAACGTCGAGAACCTGACGCGGATCTAGGAATGGCCGCGTTACTACAAGAGCTACTGAAAGAAATTCGAGAAATTCGGACCCGAATGAATATTTTAGAAGATAGCATAAGTTTTGACCATACCCATAGTTATGAACAAAGAAGAGTATATCACGATTACACGAGCGATGTTCTGGACGTGACCTACGGGCGCACGCAGGAAGACTTCCGAACCAAGCAGGGACATCCAACAATTATCTCCGACTAAAGAAAGAGCGAAATATGATACCCGAGTTCTATGGCACTTCGCGAGGCCGAGTCCGCGAATTCATAAATGCCAACAGCTACGCGATGAAAAATATCAATCCTGCCGATAAACACATGTTATTAGAAGCAATAGTGTGTACCAAATTAAAAGGGAAAGCCATGCTCGACTTTCACACCCGTGACATTTGCAGTTACGAACAATTAAAAACGGAACTCGAGAGCGAATATCTTAGCAAACGCAGTACTACGTATCTCCAAGTAGAGTTTAATTCCTTGAAGCAAAAACACGGAGAAGGAGCGCAAAATTTCGGACGCCGCGTAGACGTGCTCGCCATGGAATTGTACGAATCCATGATAGAAGGGAGGGAACACAGCCCCGAGCAACAACGAGCCATATTATAATAGAAATGATTAAACATCAAGGCTTGCAAAATTTTCAAATCGGGCTGAGTGACGAAATTAAATTGATAGTACGAACGCAAAATTATAAAATTCTGCAAGAAGCGATAGCAAGCGCGACCGCCGAAGAAAAAGTGAAGGGAACAAGCTATCGACAAAGCTTTCAATATAAAAATAAAGACGCCGGGTGATAGACGAAACCTTCGACCCCGAAATGCCTAAAATGCGACAGAACGGGACATTACGCACGCGATTGTCGTAGTCGATTTCCACTGCCAAAACCCGAGCGAAATCCGCGAATAAATGCCATAAATAAATACTGCAAATACTGCAAGAAGACCGGCCCGAGCAGAAATGAATCTAGCCGATCTGATTTACCATCTAGCCACTAGACAGCATTAACTAGATAAGATTTCTAACTCATCACTGGATAGTCAAATATTTCGAAATATCAATAAATCTGTCTAGTACCCGAGTAGAAATTGAACCTCATGGCTAGCTAGTCATGAGATAGAAAAGTTGTGTCTTAGATCACTGCTGTGTAGTATTTCTGGCTAGTCACTAGCTAGTTATGTAACGCTCACTTCTCCTAGTAGCTGTACAAGAAAAATTAGCTAGTAGCTAGACACAAAATATGTGACAGTCATGGCATGGAAAATCATAGCTAGCTACTAGCTAGTAATGTAACGCTCACTTCTCCCAGTAGGTATACAAGAAAAATTAGCTAATAGCTAGATATAAAATGTTACACAGTTACGACGTGGAAAATCATAGCTAGCTACTAGCTAGTAACGCTCACTTCTCCCAGTAGCTGTACAAGAAAAATTAGCTAATAGCTAGATATAAAATGTTACACAGTTACGACGTGGAAAATCATAGCTAGCTACTAGCTAGTAATGTAACGCTCACTTCTCCCAGTAGCTGTACAAGAAAAATTAGCTAATAGCTAGACATAAAATGTTACACAGTCATGACATGGAAAATCATAGTTAGCTACTAGATAGTAATGTTCTCCTAGCAGCTGTATAAGAAAAATTATCTAATAGCTATCTATCCTACACTAGACAGTAACTAAATAGGAAAAAAAAACATTTTTTTTATTAGATTTTTTTATATTATATTTTCTACCTAATTTCTAGAGATATATTTTTATTAACTATATTTCCTCTCCATCTTTTGTTGGTCCTCTTTAAGTGCTCAACGGGCTCCTAATACCTAGGAAAAAACTTTTAACATCTGATGGGATTTAAACTCGTGACTCCATCCACAAGCTGCTTCTGAGTCGCTCACCTAACGTACTGCTCCACTGCTACCTTGTCGATAGAGACGTTTCGAATTGTCTATATATGTTATTCAGCACAAATATGATTTAATACCTAATAACTAAATAGAATATCGACTAGATAAGTTTTCTAACTCGTCACTGCATGGGTAGTCACTAGTTGTATATTTCGTAACATCAATAAATCTGTCTAGTGACTGCTTAGTATAATTACGATGTTAAACCTACATCTTATTTACTAGGCAGCCACTAGACAGATTTCTTGAAATGAAAAAATCTGTCTAGTGACTGCCTAGTAATTACGACATTACACCTACATCTTATTTACTGAGCAACCACTAGACAGATTTCTTGACACGAAAAAATCTGTCTAGTGGCTGCCCAGTAAATAAGATGTAGGTGTAACGTCGTAATTACTAGGCAGTTATTAGACAAATTTATTGATATTTCGAAATATTAGCTAGTGACTATCCAGTGATGAGTTAGAAATCTTATCTAGTTAATGCTGTCTAGTGGCTAGATGGTAAATCAGATCGGCTAGATTCATTTCTGCCTGGGTGCAATTTCTTATTGGCAATTATTTTTACCAATATGAGAAAATGCGGTACTAAAAAATTCTGAAAAAATTCTCAGAACTCTAGGAGAAGAAAATAAACAATTTTTGTTATTTGCTGTTTTTTTTATTAAGTTGATAGTATACTTGAGTAAAAAATTGTTGAAAACCAATATTCAGCGATTTTTAGTAATTAATATTTTGTTGATTATTGCGAAAATTCTATAATAAAATGGTTGAGGACTTTTCGACTCAGTTTAGTCCGCTCATCTACCTCTGCGAGAGTTTTATCGTTACTTATCAAATCATTATTTTATTTATCGTTATTTTATCGTTACTTATCCATGAGCGCTCGCTGCTATTGGATGATCTGTACAAGAATACATCAATAGCAGTGAGCGCTCACGGATCCGCTCCCCCCACTTCCCCGGAACTTTCCCCACTCTTGCGCTTCATTAGTCCTCTCTGTCGTTTCATTAGTTCTCTCTGTCGCCGCTTCTGTCGCCTCTCTGTTGCTCTATATAGTTCGTTCCTTTTTCAATTCGTGCAAACTTTCCACACAATGCTCAGTGCAACTCGCGCATCGTGTGAATGGCTGTGGACGTTTTTTGACTCACCCCCACCACGCAAGTTGACTCTCCTGGTCTCTAGTCTTCTTGGTTACATCGTACATATTGTATATATATATATATATCGCAAGTTCCATGTTTCCTACATTCTTCAGATCGCCGATCAAAATAAAATTCGAACATTTTGGGATCGTGCGACCGAGAATTGCCAAATATTTACGAATCGGGTTATTCCGCCATTCGTTCGGTGACTGCGGTTTCACACGTTTCAATAGTTCGTTAAATATCGTCAAAGGTGGTGTGTGCCAGTGAGATTTATAAGGTGACGGCGTTCATCCGATTCAAGTGCTCAGGCATTGCTACATGATTCACAATTACGGTAAGGATAGACGAAGATATTGTAAGGATACATGTATCTATATGCTAAATAACCTAATCTATTTTGCCGAATATCAATTCTTGCAATTAAAAAGAATTATTTATACCAATAAAGCATCAATAATAATATTAGGTCCGTTCTTTTAATATAACATATTTAGAATTATTCTTTTTTTATTATTACAGATTTCTTTAATGTGTGCTGTTTTTGTAATTTTGACTTTGTTTTCTAACATGTCTGCATGCAAAAAGAAATTATTTAATATTATACATTTCATTGACTCAAGCAATGATAATAAAACAAAATCTATTGATTGTGTGCCGTCTTCATGGATATTCAGTAATACCGAAACACAGCAATCAATGACAAAATTTATGCCACCTCCGTATACAAATAAAAAATGCAACGCGTTACATAAATTAAT
>NW_017257613.1:0-1046 GCF_001594055.1 Mycetomoellerius zeteki
ATATCACGTAAAAAAATAACGTCGACCGGTCAAAAATTGACCTTATATTAATGTTATTACAACGTCAGCTGGTTGCCTGGGTTGGGTTGAAAGTCCGACAATATTGGCACACAATTATAATTTCTGAAATGAATTCATTTAATATGAATATATATAATAGTTCAACATCTTAACAGTTCAGACCGTGTGGCGCTTCGTATTTAAGAGTAATGTTTTTAAACCTTGTTTTATTATACAAAAATTAATATTAGGTAATAAAATCTGCTTGCAGTGATAGAGTAAGATCGTATTCATAGGAAAACACGTGATATAATGATTTGTTTAATTGTAAAGATTAGATTTGGTGATCGTGAAACCACAAGCCATGAAAGTCGTAATATGAGATAAACCTAGCCCTGACAAAAGAATCATATAATATGTTTTTTTTTAATTTTCACTTCTGAATTTTCGCTTGTATAAGTTCTTTGAACCGAAACTCCATGATATATATTATATTGTTATGTCCGTCCGTCAGTTCGTCCACACGACCGTCTCGCGGAATCCGTTCGCGTCGCGAACGCGCACTCCCGAGCCGCCGGAATAAAGTACACGAGTATGTCGTTAGGAACAAGAAATGTTTATTGCACAAGAGAACACAGAAATACTCCGTATTGGAACACAAAAAACGAGATATAAGTTTGTGGATGAGAAGACACGTCCGATCGTTTCGACGGCTCTCCAAATCTGTTTAAACATCGACGGCTTGTTGCCAGGTAACGCGTTTCTTCCTTTGATGACGGCGAACTCCGACGTATAACGGGCGACGATGCGATACGGGCATAACACATGCAGTACGGGCATAACACTGCCCTCCCTCTTGCAAATTGTCGTCCCGACAATTAAGAAACGCCCAGGCTTTCCTTAGAGATTCCGGGCTCCCCACCAGCTTCCTGCTCCCCTACTGTGCTGCTGTCACAGTTTTCCTGGATTTCTTGGGATTCTCTAGCCCGAGGCTTCCTAAGGATCTCCTTCCCTTCTGAGCAGGACACCTCTTCAGTACCCCCTCG
>NW_017257613.1:2106-13164 GCF_001594055.1 Mycetomoellerius zeteki
TAATTCCTAATATATGCGACAGTTCACGGAAGACACGTGACTCAAAGTTTCTCCCTTGATCAGTATGAACCTTGAGAGGAACTCCATGCCTAGAAATAATCTGACTTAGGAATACCTCTGCAATAGTTTCTGATCTAACATTTTTTAAAGGGATTGCCTCTACCCATTTAGAAAAACAATCTACAACAACTAATAAATACCTATTTCCTGAAGAACTTGTGGGAAAAGGACCAAGAACGTCCATCTGAACTCTCTCGAAAGGAGCCCCCACGTTGTAAATCTGAAAAGGAGATTTTCCTTTTTCAGGAGGACCTTTCCTTGCTGTACATTCCTTACAGGTCCTGCACCATTCCTCTACATCTTGTTTACATGTTGCCCAATAAAAACGTTTTCGTAATTTATCCAACGTTTTATTTACACCAAAATGCCCTCCCGTAGAGGAATTATGCACCTCTTCCGGAATTTGTTTGACCTGCCTTTTGGGTACAATAAGTTGAAGAATTTCCTTTTTTAAATTCGGGGCCTCCCATCTTTTAAAAAGAACACCATCCTATATGATCAAAGCATCCCAATAGGACCAATAGACTTTGGTGGAAACGTCTCTCGCTGCCACTTCCCACCGCAGAGGACGTTCTTCAGTCGCCTCTTTTTTTGTTAAGAATAAGGAAATAGATGGATCCTCCAACTGTTCCTTACGCCAGTCCATGGAACTCTTCCTTGTCAGAACTATACGTCCAACTAAATTTTCTTGTTTGTCGACATCTTTCAACTCTACATTTGTACAATGTCGACAGTAGTCACTCGCACACGGTCGTCTCGACAGTCCATCAGCATTCTTATGAGAGAGACCTTTACGATGGGTTACCTCGAAATCGTACTGTTGTAGTCTTTCCACCCATCGTGCCAGTTGACCCTCCAAATCCTTGAAGGACATAAGCCATTTGAGAGAAACATGGTCCGTTCGCACCAGAAACTTCCGCCCGTACAGATAATGGTGAAAAGCTTTCACCGACTGCACTATTGCCAAAAGCTCCCGTCGCGTAACACAATAGTTCCTCTCGGCTTTATTAAGTACTCGACTGAAGTATGCGATGACCCTTTCCACGCCTTCCTGTTTCTGCGATAGGACTACTCCAATTCCTTGATTTGAAGCATCCGTGTCGAGAATAAATTCTTCCTCCATTCTAGGGAACGCTAGTATTGGCGGAGAAGAAAGTATCCGTTTCAGATTGTCAAAAGATTCCTGATGTTTTTGTTCCCACACAAATTTCGACTGATTCTCCGTTAAAGCATATAACGGTTTTGCTAGAGAAGAAAAATCCTTTACAAACTTACGATAATCCTAGAAAACTTCTCAAATGTTTCTTATTTTGTGGAACTGACCATTCTTTTACAACCGTTATTTTCTCTGGATCTGTGGAAACACCTCCTGCCGAAATCACATGTCCTAAATATTTTATCTTTTTACTAAAGAAGACACACTTTTTAGGATTCACTCTTAAATTCACCTCTCTGAGGCGGAGAAAAATCTTCCTCAAATTCAACAACATTTCCTCAACATTCTTTCCGAAAATTATTACATCATCCAGATATACTAAACAAATCTTAAAAAGGGATTCCTTTAAAATCTGTTCCATTACTCGCTCAAATGTTGCCGGAGCATTACAAAGACCGAAGGGCATCACCGTGAATTGCCACAAACCATTACCAACTGAAAAGGCCGTTTTCTCTTTATCCTGCGTGAGAATCTTTATTTGCCAATACCCACTTTTTAAATCTAAGGTAGTAAACCAAACGTTACCTAATAACTGGTCGAGAATATCGTCTATTCTAGGTAAAGGATATGAATCTTTTATTGTGATTGCGTTCACTTTCCGATAGTCCACACAAAATCGTGTTGTTCCATCCTTTTTTTTAACTAGAACCACTGGTGAAGACCATGGACTATTTGATTCCTCTATAACACCTTGATCCTTCATTTCCTTTATTATTTTATTCACTTCCTCTCTCCTTTGAATGGGAACTCGGCGAGGTACCTGTTTAATAGGGGGAGAATCTTTGACATTAATAACATGTTCCCCCAATTTGCAATTTCCCGCAATGATGTCGTTTGAAAACACATCGCGAAATTCACTCAGAAAGCTGCCAAAGTCTTCTTTTTCAGAATTGCTCAGATATTGGCAACTTTCTTTAAAAAGCGCAGCTGTATTCAGCGCAGCTGGAATATTCACGGTGGCAACATCCTTCATGCGAGAACATTTTAAATCATTGGCCGTTTCAGTTGGATTTCGAAAAATCAAATCAAAAATATTTTGTAAATTAAGTAATTTTAGGAAGTTCACTCCAAGTATACAATCGTCTTCTATTCGTGCAACTAGCATCGGAACCTCTAAAAAATATTTTGCAAGTCGAATCTTTACCACTATTTCATATTTAAATAACATTTGCTCTCCCGTAGGATATTTAATATTACGATTAACTATTTTTCTTTCTGGCCCTTTATATTTAACAAAATTCTCATTTATGATCGAAATATCCGAGCCTGTATCTATTTTTAAAATGCAGAGTTTGCCATTTGCCTCACCCTTATAATAAAAATCTCCTAGATTACAATCTATTCTATTCATTCTGTAAGAATATTTATTAGTACATGAATTATTTACATCAACAATATTAGAACATCGAACATAATCATGATCATTATTATTATTTTCAGTCTCATAAGTCCTGTAAAAATATTTATTAGTAACATTATCCATATTAATTTCATTATCAATTGTACATTGTTTAATAATAGCGCGATTATTATTCGAGGTATTTTTTCATTTAGTCGAACCGCCCCCGCCAAGCTCGACTAATTCACGTTTTCCGCCCCCGTCCGACCAGGGCACTCAGAGCGGAAGTGGCCTTCTTTGCCACATTCCCAACATTCCCTTCTATTTCCAGTTTTTACCTCGCTTTTATTTTTGAAAAATTTTCCATTTCTGTTAGTTTTATTATTCTTTTCTTTATTATCTTCCCCTTTTTTATTAATTTCATTTGAATCATCTCTCCCTTCATTGAAATTTTTCCTTTTTCTATTTTCTGAATGAAAATTATTTTCCCCCTTATTTTTGAAACAAGTTTCCTGAATTAATTGAACCGCTTTCGCTCTCTCTATGGCTAATCTCAGAGACGCGACCCCTTCCATCTGTAATGCCCTTTTTACATAGCCGTCGGACAGGGTTGAAACAAATTGCGCGCAAGCGATTTTATCGCGCATCAAATCGGAGCATTCCGGGTATGCCATGCGAGCCAACCTCTCAATTTCTGAACCGAAAGCCGCTATGCTTTCCCCGAATCTTTGTTTTCTATTTGTTAATTGTGTGTAATAATTTTGTAACGAGTGCGCCTCTCCGAAACGCAATTCTAATTTTGCTTTTAATTCCGCGTACTGTAAATCTTCTAAATTTTGAATGTTTTCCAATACTGCACGCGCCTTCCCTCTTAAGCACGAAACCAAAACAACTGTTTTTATTCTTGTTTCCCAACAATTCGCGTACGCGATCAAATCGAATTGGGCGAAAAATTCTCGAAGAGGGGCACTCCCGTCAAACGTATCAGGCTTTAACCTAAAACCCGTTTCTGTATGACGCGGAGCACGCGGCCCGACGCACCCGTGCACGTCCGCGAGCCTTCCATCGGCCGACGACGGCCGCGACACAGCGCGAAAAGAAGCGCGAGACTTGATGCGTTCGCATGCATTCGCGGGACACTCGACGCGCTCACTCGCACCTACGGCACACCCGTCCCTCTCCGAAATTGTACGTCACCCGTGTCCGTGACAATATTTCTATTCATGGAAGGACTTATCTGTTTTACGCTGCGTAGCTCCTCTCGAAGTTGTTTAATCTCTGCCTCTCTCCGTCGTGTCGATTCCGTATGCTCCTCTCTGGAACGCCGCTGCTCCTCGCGAAGTAGCTGTACCTCTCGCAGAACGGTCTGCAAAACCAGCGTCATCGGAGAGATTTCCTGTGCTGCCGTGTCCAACGACTGTTCCATCGGTGGAATCCTCTGCTCCGTAACGGCCCTCGATGCACTTTCTAAATCCTCCGTTGACATCTTGCTTCGGCGATTGGAGAACGTAACATTCCACAGTCCCGACGAATTATCCCGGACGAGCCCCCAAATTGTTATGTCTGTCCGTCAGTTCGTCGACACGACCGTCTCGCGGAATCCGTTCGCGTCGCGAACGCGCACTCCCGAGCCGCCGGAATAAAGTACACGAGTATGTCGTTGGGAACAAAAAACGTTTATTGCACAAGAGAACACAGAAATACTCCGTATTGAAACACGAAGAACGAGATATAAGTTTGTGGATGAGAAGACACGTCCGATCGTTTCGACGGCTTCTCTCCAAATCTGTTTAAACATCGACGGCTTGTTGCCAGGCAACACGTTTCTTCCTTTGATGACGGCGAACTCCGACGTATAACGGGCGACGATGCGATACGGGCATAACACATGCAGTACGGGCATAACAGTATATATATGTTTCCTTTTTTTTTCATCATTTATGAGGCTCTTTGTATGTATTATATATGTATACACATAAAGATACAAATGTTTTAACACTCAAAGTTATGTCTCTGTAAAAGCACTTCTAAACAATATGGCCAATATATAACAACATTAGCAATTATCATTCACACACATGATATCATGATATGTATAATTATTTATATTGAATGTAAGTCAATATGTCATGAATAGTATGAAATTGACGTATATAATAGCCATATCGTCTGAAAGCATCTTTATACGTATAATATGTATAAGATGTTGTTAAAAGAATCAAAGGGCTAACATCGTATCGTTACTAGAAGCAGTATCCATGACCAGTATCGAAAGGGAAGGGCAGGCGTAGGAATACGAGCGCCCGGCGTGTGCGCTTGCGCGGGGCCTGGGCTGCCCGGGCCCGTCGCTCTCAGCTGCACACACGAAAGAAAGAAACGCTCTTGGCTGTGCCATCTCAGGGATTCTAGCTGTTCGTCGGAAAGTTTACTCAAGAGTGTATTGCGAGGTTACAGGTGTTCTGGGGAAGCTCAGTGTGGTTCTCGTAAGCGTGGCCGTCTCTGGAGAGGACGGGGGTGGTTGTGGCTGTCCGCCGCTTGCAGGTTGCAGCGGTGCAAAGGTTGGTTGACCTATTCTTTCACCACACATCTCGATTTATGGCTAATATACGCCATCAAGGCTACATATCTCGATTTATGGCTAATATACGCCATCAAGGCAGTCGACTATCTCCAAGCCATCATCAAGTGAGTTGACTATCTCAAAGAAGCTTCCTCTCTTCGAGCTCTATCAAAGAATCAGTCTCGAGTCGAAGAGGGAAAGTGCTTGTTCTCGAAGCTTCATATAAATTCCGTGTAAGTCTCACTGTAAAGATTATTCTCGAGCTTACCGGATATCTCACGAGAGAACCTCAATCACGAAAATACCATCAAATACGCTAACGGAAATACTCAAGGTTATGGTATTCTCGAACGCAGTTCCGAGACGGTGAGCAAATTATTCTACAAATTACTTTTGATCTTAAAGTCCTCATGCCTTTGGCTCATGCTGAGAATTATAGTTTAATTTACAGTGAATCACTCAATATTCCTTTGAATTTAATAAATGTATAAATAAATTCCTTTCAAGTTTTATTTACCTACATTTTGATGTAATTAGTTATTTTTCTTCTTGTTTCTGATTTTTCTTAAATTTCAGGTTACTTATACAAATTGTAAACGCATTCCTTTTCAAACAGATGTGGAAAAAATACACGAGACAGAGAGAGAGAAGGAAACAGAAGGTATTTGTGTCCCGTGCGCGCGTGCGTAAAAAATTTATAAAAACAAAAGAAGACTAATAGCATGATATATGAAGGTCGCACTTCTGTGGCTCGAGCAACTCATAAGCTGCGCGCATGCGAAGCAACAAGGCGAGAGAAATAACACGGGAGATTCTATATGAGGCCGGAGAGTGCATAGTTTGTAAAGTTCTCTGCGCTAAAATATAAATTTGAAAACGTTATCCTACTCATCCGCTAGTCTGACGTCTAGCGTGATTCTATTGCGTTTCGAAGCTAATTCATATTATACATATAAGGTGCGAATTCTTTTGCAACCTTATGTTTTTTATTGCTAGCCGAATTTATCTTTAAGACATGCCAACATTAACAAATAAAGATTTATTCTTTTTTTTTTAAAGTTTAGATTCCGCTATGACTTATAAAGAACAATTATTCGATTTCGTTGTAGATCGATTGAATATTAATTTATCAGAATCTGGAAATTCCGAAAAAATAAAAAAATATTTGCGATCGTTTTGTTACAATGTTTCTACACGATGGAAGAAATCATATAGAACATTACAACATTTTGAAAAATATAATATTGCATGGCTTAATAAAGAATTTCAAATTACAAATATAAATCCGGAACATTCCTACAAATCTGCGTCTAATGCGTCATCATTTAAGAAATCTTTTGATGAAATTACTGAAAGACATAAACGAAGGGAAACTCAGGATTTGCGAGAATGTAATCCAACGGAAGTTCTCTTTTATGCCGCACAAAGAAAATTATTAAGCGATGGTTCCACAGATATGGCAAAAATATTGGATTATCTTATATAATCCAAACGAAGCTAAGACAGTAACAGATTTTTGTGAAAATAAAATAGAAGTCCCTTTATATTCAAAAGAGAAATGTTTAGCTTTACTCCTTAGTTTGAATCTGTCTAAATCGCAATATATATATTTAAGAGAAACCTGATTGAAAGTGGCACAAATCAATATGTATCATATTGATTTGTGCAACAAGCAAAGTTGGAATGTTATCCGCCAAATGATAAAATGATAATAACTGAGACGATCGCTTCAATTGAAGTACAAGCAATTTTAGACCTCACGAGTACAAGATTACTTAAAGTCTGCGAACAAAATTTAGATAACAACAAAGTTTTGAAATTAATTTGTAAGAGGGGCTTTGATGGAGCTTCTAGTCAAAGCACTTACAAGCAAAAATTTCAAAATGAAAATGTATCGGACGATTCTGTTGTTATGACTACTTTTGTTCCTATTAAATTAGTGAGTGATTGTGATGACATTGTATGGTCAAATCCAAATCCGTCTTTAACTCGTTATTGCCGACCAATAAAATTCGAATTCGTTCGAGAAAATGCGGAAATAACGAAAAAGGAATATGAAAAGATGCAAAATGATATTAAGAACTTGTTACCCACAAAATGCGGAAATATAATAATAAATTATGAAATGTTGTTCACTATGATTGACGGGAAAGTGTGCATAACTTTATCAGACAAAGCATTATCTTGCTTCACATGTTACATCTGTGGGGCAAGACCTTCCGAGATGAATGACATTAGGAAAGTACTTGATAAAAATATTGATATCAATGCATATAATTACAGGTTATTAAGTCTGCACGCAAGAATTCGTTGCATGGAGTTTTTAATCCATATTTTGTACAATTTGCCGTTTAAAAAATGGAGTGTGTACGAGATCCTGTTATGAAAAAACAACAAGAAAACAAAAAAAGAATACAACAAGAATTTAGAAAAGAATTAGGATTGCTCATTGACATTGTTAAACAAGGATCAGGGACAACTAACGATGGCAATACAGCCAGACGATTCTTTTCTGAAATACATACAAGTGCTAAAATCACAGGATTAGACGAATCTTTAATAAAAAGATTTTCTGTAATATTGCAGGCAATTTCATGTGGAGAAATGATAAATGCTAGAAAATTTGCTTTATATGCTCTTGAAACAGCCCAAAAATTTGTTGATACTTATGGATGGTATTACATGTCATCTTCCGTGCATAAACTCTTAATTCACGGAGAGAAAATAATTTCTAAGTTTTCGATTCCCATTGGGCATTTGTCAGAAGAAGGGAGTGAAGCGCGAAACAAAGAATTTCGGGAATATAGAAGATCACATTCACGTAAAATAAACAGAATAAAAACCAATGAAGACGGTTTACACCATCTCTTATAATCACATCTGATCCTGTAATTTCTAATTTAAGACCAAAAATAAGTGAAAATAAAAAAACAAGATGTTTCCTGAAACATTAGAGATGATATTATAAACACTCGCACGCACGCCCGAGCCCGCCCGCCCAGCAGTGCATATTGGTTAATACTAATGCCGGCGGTAACAATTTATTTATCAAAATTATTGTTTATATAATATGTTGCATATAATAATTATTTAAATTGTTAAAGTACATTTTTCTCGTCATGTAAACATGATTATTTTGCTTTATTTTTATGTACTTTGTCTCTTCAAAGTACAATGTCCGCTCTTTCATATGTTTCGATCTACTGTGCGTCGCCGTGGACAAGAACAACCGACGCCCGCCGCCGATATTTATAACATCGGCGCACTGCTCTACTTGGAAGTAAGATTTGAGGACAGGTTTTGTCGATAAAAATACCTGTTACTGTGTTCGTCTTATTTAAAAAGTCTTGTGGGTACTGCGCATTGTTTGGGAAAAACTTTTCTCGAGTATCACTACACTCATAACTTGATATCGATTTTTCCATCACAAAAGAAACATTGATTTTAGCAGTCTCTTTCCATTTCTCTTCGGAATTAGGGACCGAGCTTGCTGGATTACTCTTCATTGGAACAGAAACATCTTCTTGACCACTCTTAGTCTTCAATTTGTGAGTGAATTTAGGTAATTTAAAAAAAGTATTACTTTCGTGATTCTTTTTTCGCTGCCAATATTCTTCTGCAAATTCATCACGCTGTTCACATTTTGATTTTCTTTTAATTTTCTGTCGAGTAGTTACGAAGCTGTATTTTCGTTCCAGCAAGCGAGTCTTGAGATAATCGGCCTGTTTTTGAATAAATCTTGGTACTGGTATATCCAATTTGTCCTCGTATATATTGTGACGTGACGTTTTTCACCGTCTGTCACAAGGGTCGTTCGACCTGGCCGAATTAGCGCGGCAAATTTGTCCTGTGTCCTCCCGACGCGGAGGGCGGGCGTGCCGACGCTTGTTGCGATTTTCGGGCGAGAATTTGGAGATTTTTGTCGTCGCGTTTCGCGTAACATTACTATTTTTTTTTGTAAATTTGTCTAAGAATTTTTAGTATCGGCGGCTGCGGTAGGTAATTTAATGTGCGACACATTCCACCACCTCAAGGAGGCGGCCAAGAAGAAGATAGAAGACCATACGGGAGGTCCGAGGCCACCCAGAGGAGAGGGTAGCGCACAGGTGATACCGTTCCATACTGTCAAATTAGCGCCCTGAGCAAAACGTGTTTTCCTGAAGCCAAATTCTTTACAGACTATTATGCCGCGGGAGCGGCAAAGGCGGCGTGAGAGGATGGCCACCCTCTGCCACAGAACGAGCGAGGGACCCCGCTGTTGATGCCGCACGGAACCCTCTGCCGAGAGGAGACCTTGAATTCGGAGGCCGAGCGTGTCTATCAAGGAACCCATCGAATCCGTATGACACGCCGGCAAGGGCGATCCAGAGGGGACCATGCGAGCAGCCAAAACGATGCCAGCCTTGAGTCAAATCCCGCGCGCTCAAGGATCTAGGGCGCGCGACGCGATAGTAAGTCGCGAGGATCCGCGCAAGCTCGCGAGATGGCCTGCGGCCAATCAGGGCCGATAAGGCTTATCACGTGGGCCCACGGTCGCCTGCGCGCCCCCGAAGGGACCTCGGCCCGACACTTGCGCTGTGAACACAGATCGAATAAGACGTGCGGGAGCACACAGGACGGCAAAGACCAAACAAGCGAGTACCGAAATGATTCTGTGGTGAGACGAACTTAACGTTTTGTAAAGCCGCCGATTTCCGAGTTGGAGGGATCGCACGCATCCGCGAAACCGTTGTTGGATCCCGTGGGGTTGGATCCTTTCGCGAGTAACTGTGTCGCGGCTATACGCGCGCACCGCGTGATCGTGCCATCCCGTCCGATACCGTCGTGGTTTTGTTACAATTTCGAGTCAGTTATTTCGCACGCCCGCCGCGGCTACAGCCAGGTCATTTTGTATCGTATCGTCGCGTCATGATTTTGTATCGTATTGCTGTGCTGTAATCTAGTATCGTGTTGCGTCGTCGTTTCGTATCGCGTACTATTGCCGTCATCGTAGATCCTAGACTTCAGAGGATGTTCTCGTGTGCTCACGCATTCCGAAGATCTTCGTAACCACGCCATGGATCTCCGTAGCCGCGATACATGCGTCGCGTAGAATTACGCTAGAGTCGAGAGCTCGCCCCTCAGAGAAGGGAAGCGATTACTTAATACCGCCTGTCGAGAAAGTATCACGGAGGCCAGCGCGTTTGCATACCGCAGAATCAATCCGTCTGCCTGTACGTCGGAAACTGTATGATTGACGTAAAGAATACATTTGTTATTATCTTACTGTTATTAATTTTGCCTATTTTACTGTTTTCTCGTCTTACTCGTTCTCCAAAAGATCCTCCGTTCCCGACTACGAACCACCCCCTCTGCCATTATCGTGGCTGAGCAGTCGGTTATTAGAGCCGTCCGCATTCGTGAGTCTCTACAGCTCATTGTCAGTATTTTCGAGTGAGAACGTACCGAAAAGATTCAAGAAAGAGTGGCACGCTCTCTCGTGCCTGGCGCCCAATTATTGACGTGAAGTTTGGAGTATGTAAAAGAGCCTCCGCAAGCTGCATGCAAAAAATGCCCGTTTTCGGTACCTCGATTTTTGAAACTTTTATTATGCCAAATAGTTACATATAATGACCCAATAACTCCTGCAAAATTTCAAGATGAGCATACAGCCCGTTCAGGAAATAGAGGGGGTTAAAGTTGACCATGTCCAATAACAAAATATATCAATTCAACATTTGAATTCGAACAATAACGTCTAAAGCAAAGTCAACATAAATTACTATTTTAAGATTTTTTGCTGCTGATTATAAATATGAATTCAGATTTACAAAATTCAAAATGGCGGATCCAATATGGCGGACAATTTTTTTAAAATTCATTGGATCTACTTGAAACTTGTTA
>NW_017257613.1:16191-18043 GCF_001594055.1 Mycetomoellerius zeteki
CAGGGTTGTTATGTTTAAAACATTTGTATTTAAAACAAATGTTTAAAATATGTTTTATACACTGTACTGTTTTAAACAAACATATGTTTTGAACAGATTTTAAACATGTTTAAAACAAGTGTTTAAATCGTGTTTTTTAAAAGGAAAATAAGGAAATACGAATTTTAGGCTAATAATATCTTTATACATTTATATATAATAATATACTTTTTTTTTTATATAATGTAAGCATGAACATATTTATATATATTAAATAACATTGAACCATGAGAATTTCAAACTAAATATTAATGATAAGGCCATTACGGTCTAGCGGGGAACTTGGATGCTTCTAATAATTCTAATATAATTAACATGTGAATTTATATACTGCGAATGTAGATTTTTATGCGTGCCGAAAATCCTTCAGACTTACAACGCAAAACTACCGCAGTAATATCACGAGTTAAATTGACAAACAATCTAACCATTTTTGATGCATATATAACGTCGGTACATAAATTCACACGTTAATTATATTAGAAGTATCCAAGATCCCCGCTAGACCGTAATGGCCTTATCATAAATATTTATATATTTTTAATATATTATATATATATATATACTTTCTTTCTCTGTTAATCTGTTACATAAAAACAAAAATTGAATAAAACCCTTCAAATAAGCCTTCCTTCCATTTGTCAAAGGAACAACAGACCGAATCGGCAGGATATTGAACAAACACAACATCCGAACTATCTTCAAACCACCCAAAAAGATAGGACAAATCTTAAAAAATCCCAAAGATCAAAGACCTCCACTCAGCTCCGCAGGAGTATACAAAATACCTTGCTCCTGCGGGCAAGTATACATCGGAGAAACCGGGAGAATGGTCAACCTACGGATAAAAGAACACCAACGCGATGTCAGGCTAAAACACGCCACGCAGTCGGCACTATCAGAACACAATATCGAAACAGGACATCAAATACAGTTCGATAAAACGACCACAATAGCCAACATTGCATCATACTTTCCAAGAAAGTATAGAGAAGCCATAGAAATACAAAAACACCCTAACAATCTAAATAGAGATAATGGCTACAATATAAATAAAATATGGAAGACCATCCTCCCGGCTATTGAAAACCGGCCGAATTCCTCTCCCCCCCTTGACTCACAATTTTCTCCCCCCCTCCTCCCCCCCACACAAGCAGCGTAATATAAAAGGAACGACCCGGGGGAACAGCTTAGTATCAGGCTGCTCCTCGCCCTGATGAAGTGAACTGCAAGGTTCACGAAACGTTGGCATTCCAAGAATGGATCTAAACACGGAGAAAACCCGCGAAACGCAAGATTGTCACATAGGTAACACCCGTGAAAGCCTCAAGAATATTATACAAAATGTTATTAACTCGGCCTTTATTTATCTTTCTTATGCCATTATTTCTCTCTTTATTACGTTACGTTAATTGGCCGTTTAATATTTTTAAAAAATTAATTCTGTAAAATAAGTATGTTTTATATACCACCTTAATTAAAAAGTTCCCGGAATTACCACCAGGTGATGCTCTGAGTCAGCTGATTTGAGTTCTGTTTTTTTGGTTAGGTTGCCACATCTATCATTGACATTTCCACCAAATTTTATCGCCATAGCTTGACATTTGTAAAAGTTACGCCGTCTTGAGTACACCTACCTCTGCACGGTTTTCGATTTTTTACAGTTTTAAAAATGGAGTTGAATTTGCAACATCCGTGAATTTTTGACCAAGAACGAAACGAATACCATCCTACAGCCATCGAATTCACACGATATGGCTCCCTGCGATTTTTTTCTGTTCGATCGAGTCAAAAAACCACTACGGGGAACGCG